>NC_056734.1:593939574-594093675 GCF_019279795.1 Protopterus annectens | reverse complement strand
TGGAGAAGGATGGGATGTCTAGGCCAACTACTTAAGGAATGAGAGTTTTAAATTACACCATTAGCACAGACCATAAATGATTCTGTAATCATAGCCATGTCATCAGTGCACTCAATTGCATGGGCAACATGGAACCAACTCTAAAACCCACAGACAAAGATATGACTGCACTCCTCTTGAACAGAGAGACTGAGGAAGGTAGAAAACATCTTCAGAGTTTAATTCACCAAAAGCAGGGCTATAAATTATATTACACACAGGAGAGATGAAAAAATGTACTACGAAATGCAAAGCTCTCTCCCATAGAAACCAGCTCCCTTCTTCAAATGGTCAATTTCTGCACATCAACTCTTCTGCCCATTCTATACCATTTCTAGGAACAGAAGGCTGCTCAATGACTTCCAAAAGGCTGATGATCTTTTTAGCCAAAAGGTCTAGTTGCCTTTTATACCCAGTCACAATTCTAGTAACCTTAAAACATAAATTTAAAGAAGCAATCATAATAATAAAATAATAATAGTCACTCGTAATCCCTGTGGAAAGGAACCAATGAAAGTATAGCAAATATTTTATGAAGTCATTAAGCCCTTTACAACAAGCAGTATATTTAAAATATACCACAGTTCTTTTTTCCAGTAATACCCTGATAAATTAACAAAACAAAAAATCAACACCTATAAAAATGATTAAGTCTTTTACATCAACAACATCCGAGGGAACAGCGATCCAGTGCAAAGTGCTGATCCAACCCAAGTAGGAAGCCGAAATCAAGCCTCCAATCAAGACGTCTGACTTTACCAAAATTACCATGCGAGAAGAATGTCCTCCACCAAAGTTACTATCAAATCAACAACAGTACCCCGATAAGTCAGTCACGTGCATGTTCAGCTAATCAAACTGGAAAAGGACATACTCTCTGGCCTGGGATGTGGTCCTCATGTGGCACCTAGAAGTGCACCTCCATCAAGCATCCAGCCATCCGCTATATGAATGAGGAGTGAAGTTTGAGACCTCACAAATTAAGGCTATTTCAAAACCTGACTTGCTTCCAAAAACACTTGACAAAAGCCTATATTTAATTTATTTGGGAGTCAGAATGCTCCAAGAAGATCCTCCAGACAATCCCTAATGCAAGAAGACTTAACAATTACCATCCTTCTGAAAGGAGAAACTCCTAGCTTGTCTCACTTTCAATGACTGGCACTTTAGCACAAGTGATACTCCTTTACAAATCTGGCAGCAAATACAATGTTGGTTTAGTCCCAACTCATCATTTGTCAGCATCAAAAACACTCTAAGGGATGACTTCAGACCCTGAATGCATATACTCTTTGCCACTGAGCATTAAGATCAAGAACAGAATTGTTCAGCTTGCAGAAAAAAAAATGGCAGGATCAAGAGCTAATTGGACCATGACTATCTGTGCATACCAGTATAAACATCAGACAAAATGCAAAACTAGAAGAGTGGAAAAAGCTGTAGAGATACTAAGGCAGAATCCCTGATGTTGCAGGTCAAGTCCCCCTTGAGCTTGTATCAGAAACTAAACTGTTAGGAGTCCAAATTGATGACAAGCTTAAATTCAATTCCCATCTTCTACAGAACATAAAGAAAACCCACCAAAAACTTGGCATGCTCTACCGTCATAACCAATTCCTCAGCTCAGCTACTAAGATTACTCTCGCTACTACATTTCTCCTACCCTCCCTTCTCTATGGGGCACCTCTTCTTACTAATCTACAATCTTCCCTCAAAACCAAACTATCCTCTTGCTACAATAAAATTGCCAAATTCGCCACTTGTAACAAATCATCAACCCACCACTGTGAACCACTCCACAAACTGAACTGGTTAGAACTACCAAACTACCTCTCCTACACCCAACTCACCTATGCTCACAAACTGATCTTCCAACCTTCCCTCTGCCCCACACTCTCTTCTACCTTTATAATGCACCACACTCAACAACATCTAAGATCAAACAATCAAAACCTCATAGAAATTTACAGACCCCTCCACCCTCCTGGACAAAATCTCCTGTCCTTCTCACTAGCACGCTTATGGAACTCCCTTCCTCCCACCATTCGTACCATTACAAGCCTCCCATCCTTTAAAAAAATCACTCCACTTCCACCTAACCTCCACATGGGACTGCTCCTGCTCTCACCCCTCTTAACCTACTCTTTACTCTGCTATTTTTCTTCTTCTAATTCCCAGGTAGCAATTTTCATGGGCTACAGGTATACTGCTCTCTCCCCTCAGAACCTACTCTTTACACTACTTCTCTTCATCACTCAAAATTCCAGGTAGCTTTATTATTTGACTACCTGCATACTAGCTAACTCTCCTCAAAAAAAAAAAATTATAAATATATTGTTGCTTGTATACCCTGTGTTTTTAGCCCTCTACACGTTTAATTACATAATCTGTACAATGTTTAACCTCATGTAATGCATATGTATATCTTCATCTTCATGTAATCTTATGTGGAGCTTTTCTCCCCAGGACTCCATTGAAAACGGGTTCTTCAGGCCCAATGGACTATCCTGGTTAACCAAATGCAAATAAATAAATAAATAAGTTTTAAGCCAGAGTAGCCTGGAATCTACAGGACATAATACATGCAGTGGGCAATCATTATGGCAACATGAGGCAGCAAAAATAGAAAAATTGTGAGGCACTATATAGAACCAACCAGTCAGCTGCTTACCTTGAAGGTTTGTCATCCACAGGATTGTAGTCTCCATCATCTGGTGTACCATCTTCATAGAGAGTGCTGGCAATTACTAATCTAAACTTGTCACCTGAACAACAAAGAAAATGAGTCAGTACAAACATAAAATAGAATAGCTCCTTTCCAACTTTCATATTAGTCTTGTACATTTTCAGTCATTTACAAAAGAGACATTCACTTTCTTGAAGCTCTTCTGCAATGCCACTTCTGCACATTGCAAAGGAAAGGACAGACAATGGAATCCCCAAGATCTCATTCATCAAAGCTTGCTCCATGTAGAACGCCATCAAGATCCCTTTATTCAAACTTGTGTCTTTATATCATTCAAAAGATTTATTGAGGCTATTCATTACCCTAATTACTGTCCCCACATCCAGGCTTAATAACCTAGTGGTAGTGCTTACCAAGTAATATTGTATACAATGAGTGAATTCTCGTGTGCAATTAAATGCAGGTCACATTTGTGGAGACATTAACAATAGTGCACATATCTATAGTGTACCTCACCCTAGTCAAGTAACATCTAGAACACTCTGTGCAGTACTATTTTAAAAGCAAACTTTCTGGGTGAACAGTCACAGGCCTTTACAATGGCCTAGACAGGAGCTGGTGGGCTATTACTTTTATTTGGTCAAAATTACATTTTCTTAGGTCCTCTATGCACTTCCTTCCTGCTGCCCACTGACTGACATTCCATAACCTAAATGGCCTATTAGTTCATCCTTCAGTGAATGCTGGTTGTAGAAGAAAGTCACACAAGCACCAGATCTGCTTGCCCTACTCTCCAAAATCCCATAGACGCCAAACGTTTGTAGATCCCAGAATTCCTCATCTCACACTCTATTGCTTCCATGAACAACTCAAATGTAGCTGATTTACAGACATAAAGCCTGGGTGTGCCACACATCTTGGCCCCACATGCTACACGTTAACACGCCTACATCTGTAGCCCGTCATGTAGCAGATCTGGCTGGCTTCCATACTCCCACCATGACATGCCAGCATCATCTGCCAACTCCAGGAAAATCTCTTCCAGCCATTCAGTTGCCAGTCAATCTCAGGACAACTAAGTCAGGACTTTATTCTTTGTTTTTTGCAGTACAAATATTCATCACAGCAAAACATATACAGAGCCACATTAAGAAACAGTCTCTACATAACAACAAGTAGAGCAGCAAAGTTCTGAAGTGCAGGAACTAAGTTAAAAGGTAATAAACTATCATAAGATTGAAAAATAAAATTTATAGAAACACAAATGAATGATAAAAACAATTTCAGAAGGGTGTGCATGTGCACACAGGTTGTTAGTGAATGGGATTAGGTTTGTGGGAGGATTTAAACCTCTAAATTCTCCTAGACAAAATGAACAAATCCTGAAATCTGGAGACGGAAGACATCAAGGACATATAAAAGCCAGCCAGACCAGACACACAGTGGTTTATGGTCAATGCAATAAAATATCTATGCAAGTGCACTGTCAACGAGGGAAGCTCACTGAAGTGGTACGTGCCCTAATAGCACTGAAAGTAAAAGAAAACAGTACATGTGTATGTATAAACACACACACACACACACACACACACACACACACACACACACACACACACACACACACACACACACACACAGTACAGTAGGGAGCCAGGCAAATAAACAGAACCACCACCTAGATAATGGCCCTCCAGCCATGTTACTTGTAATACATTACAAAACTCCAATAGTGGTGGATAATCATTTGCACATTCACACAAGTATTTTTATAGCCATGGATTACAGGTAAAGACCAAAATCCCTTACCAAGATCTACAGGATACACCTGAGTATTTACATCCAGAATCAGCTCCATCTTGAACGACTCACTCTCACAGTGAAGACGAGAAACTGGAGAAGAAATATGGAGTTAGACATGTGCTTCATCAAGCCATTTCCGCAAACTTACTTACTTCGTATATGTTCATTGGATAAGTGGAATTGCCTACCTGACCTTTTTCTACCATGATCAGAGCTCAAAATGCAGAAAATACTTCATAAGGCAGGATTCATTAACACCTTCACCAAGTGTACGCCATTGTGGGTAAATAGACAACACAAGCATTATTCCCACCTTATTCCACATATTACTTTTCCTACAGATTTTCTTGCAGCTTTAAATATCGAGAGTGCTTCATAAAGGTTAACACGATGTGTAGACTACATCTACACTCTAATCTTTGAGTGAACAACAGCACAAAAAGTTTGGGTTATTCTCGAATACAGATCATGTACACTTACACTAACTGCAGGGGTTCATGAATCTGGCCCATGGTCTTTCAATCAACAATATTTATATACAAAGGGAGTACACAGCAACATTCAGAACATGTTAAAACTGAACGCAGATAGAGTAACGTTGAAAGATGCAGTCAAGAATGCATTGAGAAAAAATATAATGATGCAGTCAAGAATGCATTGAGAAAAAATATATAATCCATACACACACACACACACACACACATATATATATATATATATATATACATACATATACACACACAAAATGCAAGCCAAGATAAGCATAAAACAGTGCAATCGTGCACACAATACATAAACTCTTATGTACGTGTGATATATCTGTGCATACCATACCACATAGCCAGAGAAAAGTTTATTAAATGCATTCGATATTCTGTTATTCTTTATATGGGATAGGAAGTCACCAGATTACAATTTCATATATTAAAATGTATAATGGGATAACAACTCATGACTATAATATCATACAACAGCAAGAAAATGCTAGACTGCTTAACATGTAACAAACATTTTCATTTTTTTTTGTTTTGTTTGCGATTTGTTTGCGCTTATCCAGAAGAATCTGGACAAGTATATTTTGAAAGTGCCAGAACACCCTTTATTCTCCAATACTGAAGCCACAACTGTCACAATGGAAAGAGAGATGAAGCAAGTCACCTCTCTCTTCTGGACATGACTGCGATCATCTACATCATCATTTTGGGATATGGAAAAATGATACTTAGAATTTTGAAGGAAAGAAGAAAAAAAAAATAGAAGAGACAATAGAGGTGAAATCTTTTATGTTTTCTATTGCCACTAGTACTGCAATGAATGAATATATGTATGATGTAAACAATACAGACTAAAATAGAAGAGACAAAAGAGGTGAAATCTTTTATGTTTTCTATTGCCACTAGTACTGCAATGAATGAATATATGTATGATGTAAACAATACAGACTTAAGTGAAATGTTTGCTGGATATAAATTTGACGTATACAAAGGAAATCTGCAGAAGAAAAGTAACTAAAGATGTGGTAGGCAAACAATTCTATGATCAAAACATCTTAGGATAGATACATAGACACACATGCATTACTTACTTGTGTACACAAATGTACACACATGAAGAAAGAAATACAGTACAATTTTCAAGTGTTGCACTTTCTGCCCCCCCCCCCAAAACATACTTTACGTTTTTAGAATTTTAAAAAGGAAGCTCCCCAACCTGAGAACAAGTCAAACCAAACAAATAGTATGGGGTACAGTATTAGTCAGGCTTATTTTTGAATAGTTTCTCTCAAGCAACCAGAAACTCGTTATCCGGTATCTTACCAACCCCCACTGGTACAGATAAACGTATATAGTAAACTCTACACCATGTGTTTTTACCAGAACTGAAAAAAGGTGCACCACAAGGTGCAACTGTTGCCGCAAATAAAGCAGTTGGCAAGTAATCTGACTCACTACAAAAGTATCTATGTAACAAACTGCAACAAGAAATGTACTGAATACTGCACGAAGATTAGACAAAATCTGTTGACTATATTTCACCAACAGCAATAGACATATGAAAAAGGAACAAAACAAAGGCTTAAACCATGCAAGAGTGTAGAGTGAAAACATAACAAAATGGGACCAAAAAGGAAATTGCCTAACCTTAAAGAACACGTTAAGGCACTGATAAGGAAATAAAAATGACAGGCAATATTGTAGTTCAGAAATGGGTAGTCAGATGCACTGAATATAAGGGATAGCAAAAATCGTGTGCCATTTGAAGACATGGCAGAAAAGTTCTAAACACAGCAACTGACACCAACACCTTGTTCAACTGTGCAACTGTACGAAAAGACTCAATCTGCCATGAGGTACCATATGCAGTGCACAAAGCTTCTTGAGCAAAGGTTACAGAAACTGGGGACAACAGGTGAACAGTTCAGGCAGTCTTCCACACCCACACATACAAGGAACAAGCGCTTGAAGGAGCCAATATTCTAGAGCACACGGCATACACCCATACAAACTGAAGTTCTAGGGTACACGATATATGTAGCCTGTGTACCCACCCACTATAGGGAACAGCATATAAAAAGTCAGAAAAAATGCACCAATTATATGATCATGCCTATAGAAACTGGAGGAATACAGCCTACAAAGATGATCAGGCATCGCATCAGGGAAGAAAACAACATAGTAGGAATTTGCAGCACATGCAGACTTTACATGCACACATACTAAAGAGTGCCAAGGCAAACTCCAGTAGTTGTTCATAGAATGATACTAGGCTACTGGCCCAGAGGCTCTTATAAGCCCAGCCAAGAATTTGGCCCATGTTCACTCAAGGTCAGCACCAGTTTCTCCCATCCAGCAAAGACACGTGGGATCCCAGGGGTGTATTTTCTGTTTCTCATTCACTCGTCCAGGTTCCTCTTAGAGGGTTAGAGAGATAATCTGCTTGACATGGAGAGGGAGTCTATTCCACACATTTGGGGGGGGGGGGTCTTTGGGTCACAAATCTACCATGCCAACAAGTTCTATTAATGTCACAGACCAAGTTAAGGCTTTGCATGTGGGTTGCACGAGTGCAATTTAACCTGCGGATATGCAGCAACTCCAAGGTTGGGTTTGAAATGGCCTTGTATGCCAGACACAGGTCACCACTGAGCAGTCTGTACGAGACTGAGTAGAGGGACAGTGGTTTTAGCCTATCTGTATAGGATAGGCATTTGGGACCCTGGATTTTCCTGATCATGAACCTCTGTGGTCTCTCCAGCTGCCGCATGTGCTTGGCAAAGTACAATATAGCTATATATGGCTCACAGCATGGGCAAATTGTCTGCTACTTTAAATGGAGCTGCTGGACTACAAGAATATGAGAAGACACTAGAGTATGCAGTATGTGTGGCTGCTGGTGGCACAAAATAGGTCAAAGTCAAGTCACTTACAGCCATGTCTGCAGAATTCGGTATGCATATAGAACTAATGGACCATACACGGGCAATGCAAACATGGCTTGAAATCCCCTACACAGTACAGTAAGCTTTCAGTTAACTGAACTCTAGCAACCAGAAAAAAAAATAAATAAAAATTCGAAGAAATACAGTACAAATTCAGTTTTTCATGTGTTGCACATGTTTCCCCTTTTAGAATTTTAAAAAGGAAGATCAATTCCCTCTCTCCCCACCCTGAGAACAAGTCAAACCAAACAAGTCAAATTGCTAAAATGTCAAAACTCGCTCCACACTCAGTTTGCATCAGATTGCACATTCTCTGACACACACACACACACACACACACACACACTTCAGCTTTCATACATCTCTCTGATCTCTCACACACTGTCACTTCTGCTTTCATTAATGCATTCACTCTCTCTCTCCCTATTCAATTCCATTCCACTCAAGAGTGCCACTGAAACCGTTCCAGACAGGCTTTTAATTACCGTATTTCAATATTAAAATCAAATCAATAGGGTTTATGGCATGGTATAGTACAGGGTACAGTACTTGTCAGGTTTATTTTTAATAGTAACTCAAGCAACCAGAAACTACACTTATCCAGCATCTACCAATCCCCATGGGTGCCGGTTAACTGAGAGGTTATTGTACTTTCCTTTCCTTGAGGCCTTCAGGAGGCACAGTGCACACTGACATGTCTGACCCACTATGCAGTGGTTAGGGGCTCCATTTACAAAATATTTTTCATTACTAGTTCCAAAGAACTAATCATCATCTGTATCATCTCAGGGCTCTGCAATAACCAGATGCATTTACTGTCCTGCTGGCACGGCATGTATGACAAATCCCATAATGCCTCCTTCTACTGAAAATATGCCGCTGCACACCACAGCAGTAGCAGCAAATGCAGGTGCCATTACTCCCTAAGCTGAATGAACCATCTGGTTGCATGTGTTATGTACTGCTACATCTATACACATGTGGTATCAGTGTCCATGTGCATGCCAGTAGTGAAACATATGCACCTGAATGTAGTGTCATTGGGCATGGAGAACAGTACATGCATGTGCTGCAACTGTGTGATTACCACTGGAGTGATGTGTGCACAATGTCTGAAGTGCCTCTGAAGAAAGAACATCTACTAATAATGACAGAGTAATGGGCTCTACCCAGTAAATATACTGCAATGCACTTTCTGAAGATGGTTTTAGTACCTAGTCTCTGAACTGCTTAGCTGCTGTTAAGCATGACCCATTTCAATAATGTTCACCTGTATATACATGCAGTATACATGCAGTTCTGTGGTGTTAACTGTCTGCAATCCTCATGTACAAATTTTTTCATAAGTCATTCTATGAATTTTAAACTATCACAGAAAGCCCATTCCATGTGATACTTCAGTTCAATGTTTTGCATTTTAAACATTTTCTTTCTACTCTTCCAAAATTTCTATTCATTATGAAAGCCTTCAAGTAAAACTGATAGACCATGTCTATTTAGATGCACAAGGTGTGTGGTACTCGCAATAAGGATGGGCCCTCAACATAAATATAAATGGAAATACTGAAAGGAGGGCCTCCTCTCTTTACAGCATTTAAACGTTGCTTTATAATTCATTACCTCTCCTCATTCAGGTCCAGTTCTACACTATTATGCCAACAAACATTCAGTGGAGCTCTCCAGGAAACTTTTTGACTCTTTTCCCATCCAGCTGCATTAAAGTTGCTTTCTACTTGCACATAAAAAGACATACCAAATCATACACATACAATGTGCTGCTCAAGTATTAACACCTTCAACCTTTACATCCACCACCAAACCCACAAAGACTCGATAAAAGGAATCTAATTACATACGTGTAGGTCTGGCTAGTGCAAAATACTGCAGCTCCTTTTTGTGAAAGGTGATGCCATGCACTCCTTAAAAAATAGTTGTAACTGGCTAAAAAACTGCAAACTAACTTTCCTGTCAGGAGGAAAAGCCACACGCAAAGAGTGTGTGAGGACAAGTGAATCAGCAAAGATTCTTTTTTTGCAGGCAAGTATTTTTTGTTAACTTAGAACTACTCTCTTATAATCCTCCTTACTCACATTAATCTGGGTGAAAAATAAACAGGAAAATGACAAAGATGAGTAAATTAGCACCATTCAGAGTGTAGATCACGCAGAGACCAACATGAGAATGGAGATCAACGCAATGCTGAACTGCAGATGAAAGTCTAAACAGAGTGGCAGGTGAATTAAAATAAAAAGCAAAGCAAAACAATGAGAACAAAATGTGAATATAATGAAACACAAACAAAATGCTGAATCGACTAAGCAAACAGGAATATCATATACAGTCAATGGAAAAAAAAAAAAAAAAAAAATCAGGCCACTGTCACTGCTTGCTTATTGGCACCTAGGGATAAAGCTCTTAACTGACTCAGACGACACAAGTTTGAATAGTAGCTTGTGTACTGGAAAAGCCAGGCAACAGAATACAGGAAATGAGAAGCTACATTTTACCAGTCCAGTAGGGGTGGAGTGGTTCTCAAACTTGTCGCTGCTCTACTGCCAGGCCACAGGCCTGGAACAAGGAATGCATGATGTTGGTTCAGAAGACATGCCCTGTGGCTAGACAAACTGGAGACAACAGCCCCCCAAAGCACATAAAGTAGTATGCATGCAAAATACTTGGTCCCCATGATGGTGACAGCTTGCACAGTCAATGCAGGCTCAACTGCACAGATGCCGCCATGGGCACAAATGGCCCTCATGATTGCCTGAGTGACTGCTTCTCAGAGTACCGGATAGGCATCTCAAACAGGAGGAACATATATGGGATAAGCGTGACGGGGGTGGCTCTTCCAGTCAGCAGGCATGACAAAAATGCTGATGTTATTCTTAGCCACACCCTCACCCCAATCACAAACTACTACAATGAACATGTACAAGTACCACTACCCACAGATTCCAAGTAACATACATCAATAACTTGTTCTTCTCAGCAGATATGCACTGACCCACTCATACTATATCAACGATCAGTCTGATCATGTGAACGCACTTTGCTTTCACACACAGACTACACCAAGGAGAGACGGTGGTAGCAGCTTTAAAACAGTCATTTTCGTGACTATGAAGAAATAATAGCCATAATAATACAACCTGATGTTATACACTTCCACAGTGATCACTTCAACTGCAAAAAAATAAGAGAATAACTGCAGTAGATACTGTATGCTATTATTACAACCCACAAATACAAATCACACAAACTAACATGTGGTTCAATAAATTTTATTTTTGGGGGGCTCACTGAGCAGGTTGTTCCTTGCCTCTGGTGACCAGCAGCTGCCTGGCAGTTCACCCATGACTGCCACCCTCCTCTAAGATGTAGGTAATGGAACTGCGGATAGTAGCATCTGACTGGCACCAGACTCTAGGTGATGCATTCTTTAGCATTTAAGGAGTGGAGGAGAGAGGAAAGGAGAAGAGATTAAAGCTGCAGCATCACGTGTGTTACCAATAGGCTTTTATAAGTCCTATGCCTCCCCAGCCTGCAGGCATTCTACTTAGTAGGCTGGGCATGAATTAAGGAGTCACACAAGAACGTACCTACCCTAGGCCTTGAGGCAGCTACACCTCATTGGCTTACAAGCACGCGCACACACAACAAACACACACTCAACAGTGTTTTCCTCAGAGTCCTATCCTCCACCAGGATTCAACGAGAGGTCCACCTTCATCAGCATATCCACTCCCTGAGGCCATACTCATTATCTCTGTATCAGACTTGGACTGCCTGGACTATACTCATAGCTTCACCTAGAATAATCTTCACAACAGGCTATTTATCAATATATTTTTAATATTTTTGTTTTTCTATTTCAAAATTACGTCTTACCAAATTACCTTTATACCCCCACCAAACAACTTCCACTGCACAACTAAGTCACCACCCCTCATGTCACACCATCACACTACTCGTACACCTCTCACAGCAAATACACCCCAATACACAACCCACTTAAGCTATCACCTCCACCAGACAAACAAAACGCATCCCTAATGCCTTACAAACTATCCCTCAACCTAATTTATCACCCACTTCACCCAAACAAAAAGCTACCCCAAAACTTTTCTCTCGTTACTAAACAAACATCCTCAGCCATAACAATACTTGTCCTCAGCAGGGACATCCACCCAAACCCTGGACCTCACAACTCCTCCACTGATAGTCAGCCTAACAACCTCACCCACCCTCAAATCACATCCAATAGGAAACCAACTGACCTCCTTATCTTAAGCCTAAATATCAGAAGTATAACCAATAAAATCCATGAACTCCACGGTACCATAGACTTATACTCCCCTGATATTATCATTCTAACAGAAACCTGGCTCAAACCTCACATTACCAGTGAGCAAATTCTCCCTTCAGGCTACAATATCCTAAGACAAGATCAACTGCACAAAAAAAGAGGGTGGTGTAGCTGTAATGTACAAACAGAATCTTAATATTTACATCCTAAACTTATCTGCCCCCCAACTGACAACGAAGAAATAATCTATACCAACCCAAAAGTAAACCAAGACTTAACATAATAGGATACTACTTCCCAAGGATTACTGGACTCGCACAAATGCCCTACACTGACCGTCTCAAAAAAACTCCAGCTTTACTCCGTAGCACATCGCCTACTCCGAGGTGATCTCTGCCTGACATATAAAGCTGTGTCAAACCCAGAGCTGTTGGACATGCTACACCTAAAGAAATCCCAATCCCTCCGAGCTACTCGCTCTAGGGACATAAACCTTGTCACCACAATAAACAGCACACGCTGGAGGGATAGATTCCTATCCCAGAGACTTCCCATACTCTGGAACAGGCTACCCATCTATGTCAAGCAAAGTTCTTCACTAGCACTCTTCAAGAAAAATCTTGATGAGTGGATGGGAAATAGGAAATGCACCCCGGGGATCACTTCTGTGTCTCTACTCGACAGTGGCACAGGAAAATAACTTTCTTGGGTGGGTTAAGCCAGGGGAACCTTGTTGGCTAGGCTTACGTAGACCCTTGGGCCAATAGCCTAGTACCTACCTATGAACCTGGCAACAATATACCTCCACTAGAAAACCTCCTCAGCTGGGTAAATCATCACCTTCCACAAGAAACCATAATATTAGGTGATTTTAATATAGACTGGCTATCCTGTTCCAACCACCATCCAGCCCACCATCTAAATCTTCATGTTTTTTTCCAACTTATCCAGACACCCACCAGAATAAATAAGAATTCCAACACACATTTTACTCTTGACTGGATACTAGTCAGCAAGAGCCCCCAGTCATACACAGCTGGCTGCCTACCGGACAGCCTCAGTGATCAAACCCCAACTTTCCTACTCAAAAAAACTCATATCAGGCTAAACCCATTACCTATCAGCAGATACGTAATAAAATAAACTTTAACCCTGACAACTTCATCTCAGCCCTAAAAAATTGCAACTGTACTCAACTAAAATACCTCAACCTTGATGACGCTGTCCAATTTTTCAATACCATACTCCTTAAAGTCCTAAACACCCATGTGCTCACAAGATTTACTAGAGTTAAAGCTCAGTCCTCCCCATGGCTACAAAACACCACTAGAACAGAAATGAAAAACCAAGACAGAGCCTGGATTCACTGGTGCAAGACAAAATACTCTTCTGATAAGTCAAAAAATTAATAAAACAGGACAAAATCCTATATTACCAGTCTGCCCTGAACTCTACCCAAAACAACCCTAAACAATTCTGGTCAACCATCAACTCCATCCTCCACCCAGGAAAAGTAGGAACCCCTCCACCAAACAAAACAAACTCCTCTGAAAATATTGCCACCTCTTTCAACACTCACTTCACAAAAACCGTTCTATCACTAGCAAAACAACACAACCTCTTTCCCCTATCCCCTCAAACTACACCTAGTAACCTGCCCACTGCATTCACTTTCTTTTCTATCCTTACCTCCAACATAAAAAAAAAACTCTTATCAAAACTAAAGCCCACAAAACTAACAGCTGACAACCTCCCAGAAGAGTACTTTAAAATTGCAGCTGAAGCCCTAGCCTACCTAGTTACAATCTTGATTAACCGATCTTTATCTGAATGCTACGTCCCTTCACAATGGAAAATATCCCACATTATCCCCCTCCACAAAGGTGGGCCCTCCACAGAATTCACCAACTACCGGCCCATAGCAATTCTGTCTCCTCTATCAAAAATACTTGAGATGAATTCACTCTCAGGTTCTAGACTACCTCCTTGCTAACAACCTCCTATCTAACACACAGCATGGTTTCCGACCATACCACTGCCTTACTTGCTTTCACTAATACAATCCTTCAACATATAAACAATGGTCATTTCAGCTCTGCAACTTTCCTAGACCTATCTAAAGCATTCAACATGGTCTCTCATAAACAACTCATCACTGTCCTCAGTACTCTATCCTTCTCTCAATCTGTCACAAACTGGTTCCAGAGCTACCTGACTGACCGCCATCAATCCGTTGTTTGGCATAATGATATATCCCCCCCAACTCCCTGTCTCAATAGGTGCTCCTAAAGGATCCATCCTTCTACCCTTACTCTTCTCCATATTCACTAATAATCTAGCCTCTGCTACCAAACAAGCCACTCTCACAGTACGTAGATGATTCCACCATCATCTGCCCAGCCCCCTACCTGAACTTCAAAAGACCACAAAGGAAGCCTTTTCCTCAGTTGAAACTTGGCTTTCAGATGCACAATCAATACTTAACCCAAACTAAACAAAACCCATCTTCCAACCCACCAATTTAATTTTAAAGCCAATGACAACACCATTATCCCCCCAACAGACCACACCAATCTACTTGGAGTTGAAACGGACAACTTAAAGTTGACATCCACATCTCGTTAACCATAAAAAAAAAAAAAAAAAAAAAAAAAAAAAAAAAAAGTACACAAAAAACTAGGAGCTTTATACAGAAATAAGCAATTCCTCACCAAAACAGCCAAGATTTCAGTTGCAAATAGCCACCTTACCTCCACCCTACTTTACACCTCTCCAATATTTACCAACCTAAGGCAAAGTGAGTTAGGTAAACTCGAAGCTTGCCACAACAAAACAGCAAGGTCTGCCACTGGCGCAAACTGCCGTAGCCACCACTACACCTCACTTACTGAATTAGGCTGGCTAGAAATCCCTCATCTCCTTCAATGGTACCAACTCTCACTCGCCCACAAACTACTAAATCATCCTCTAAAAGTCCCCACCCACCAAAATCTACTCCAACCCTATTATACCAGCAGACCACTACACTCCAGCAATAAAAATCAATTACAGGTAACTAAAACCGGGAACTCTGCTGGAGAAGGTCTTTTCTCCTACTCCATAGCAAAATTATGGAATACCCTTCCTCATACTATAATGTTAGTGTCATCACGTACTAACTTTAAAGCCGCTCTAAAAATCTCATCTAAAAGAGCACTAGACATGTCCCTGTAACAAACCTCTCTAACAGCTCTACCCCAACCTCTCTAATCCCTGTCTTCCACCCTTCTAACTACCTTGGATTGCAGCCAAACACATTGCTTGTAAACCTATATCTCAGCTGTAATCTTAGCCACTGTTATTCAAGGGTAATAGCTGCTAGCTCAGCTATTAAAATACTTGCTAGTCTTTATGGCCCCAATGATATAAATGTTGTACCATTTAACTAAATAATTTCATTTTGAACTATAACTGTTTACCACTATTGTTAAACAAAACCTACATATACTTCTTGTAACTAACTGTTGTTTTTAATCGTTTTTATTGTGGAGCTTTTCTCCCCGGGCCCCCGCTGTAAAAGGACCAGTGTCCAGTCGGGTTTTCCCAGTCAACAAATATAAATAAATAAAAATAAAATTGCTACTTTATACAAGTAGGTACAGCAAACCAGCTAACGTGCTGCAAGACCAAGCTAAGATGATACCAAGACTAGCCCAAATTGCTTCCTTTTCTGCTAGGCAGTGAACAAGCTATGTGAATCTATACCAGTTACAGGTGCTCTGGGGCATACATGCATCATGTATGAAAATTTAACAGCGCTCCCGATTACGTACTGTGGATCACCCTTCTCACCTTATTCGCATCTGATATTTCTCTTCCTCCATAAATTAGCCTCTCCAACTGACTACCTACAAAAATAGAACTGTAGTCCATTAACAGCAGGCAATACTGTGAAACCAATGTGGACAAAAGCTAAAACCACATCCTTGGTGTTCTAGCATTTTCCATCAACTAAATTAACAGTTAAGGTGGTTTTCTTCCATAGTAGTACACTGAAAACCTCATCCTGTGATAACCATGCTGCAGTGCCTGCTCGTACACACACAAAGCTATTTGAAATGCTGCTGAAGCAAATCAGAAATAAGTAGGAATGTTGCATGAATTGGAAGAGATTCCTGCACTGTTTTCATTAGTCATTCATAGAGAAGTTTCTGCTGACAATCTCCCAAACTATATGCCCAGATCCTTCCTAAGCTTAGCTAAAATCTTGGACAAACTGTGCACTGCCAACAAAAAGCACTCCTTCAGTAAGTCTGTAATAGGTGCTCAAGTCACCCTCTGTCTGGAATGTTCACATTACCTAACAGTGGACAGTGGACCAGTCTGACACCTTTACCTTTCAGTGCATTAAAATGTCATGTGATGCTCCACCTACTGGAAACTTGCCACACTTAAGAAAAGCTCACTGACCATACAGAAAATGCTACTAAATCTGCTAGAAGGTGTAATTAAGTTCAAACAAACAGAAGCTCTTACCTTTCCACTCCCCAGATGAGGCTATGTCTGGAAACATATAACAGCAACACATCATTTTAATTTTCAGTTTTTGTATACCCCAAAAGGTGCCTTATGTATGATACTGCCATGTTTGCAAGATTATGCACCATTCCTAGAACACATTTTTAGGACAATGAATATGAAGGGACAAGCAATAAAGCAAGGCAGGTGAAACAACACATTTATGGTGCGAGAACACATAAAAGTCAAAGGTCTGCAGGGCATACATTATAACACAACTGCAGGTGGCAAATGCCGTAGTTTGAAAAAAAAGGAAATGTAAACCATCAAATGCTGCCCAATGTGTAGCTGGAAAAGGATGGACCATAGATGATGGCTCAGTCCTCCCACACTTTCACAACCTGAAAATAATAGTTGTTTATACTGCAAAAGACTGTACGATTTGTGTCAACAGTGTACATTTTGACTGCTTGGGGGTCTGTATAAATCAAATCCTTTGTTCAAAGCTTCACATGATGACCATGTGTGGACAAGCTAATGCTCTGTATTATTTATCAACACAAGCATATTTGGAAATGGCAGCCAGTATTCAGGTAGCATTCACAAAGACTTCAGCAGAAGTAGTTGATGGACATGCCACAAGGCTTCAAATTGTGTATTTGGAATTTACAACCTATTATTACGATGTTACAGGTAATATTTTTGAGATATGTCTTAGTAAATATGCAAAGACTATAAACAATTTATATACCAAATTTTAATGCAATTTGCATTTTTGACTTTTTATCAGTTCCCTATCACCAAGACCCAAACAACTTTCCACTGGCAACTCAAGGGTGCAAAAACTAGGCAAAAGGAGCTGGAACTTATTACAGAAAGCTGGTAAAGGAACCAAGGTATTGAAAGCAACTACCTGGGGAGTGAAAGGCAGCATGGGATGAGACCAAGATGATGTCTGGACTACAAGTTAGAGACTGCCTTCCCTTCCACGGATTGACATCAAAATACAGGCAAAAAGGAATAGATAAAAGTCCTAAAAAAATAAATAAAGACTTGCTTTGATAAAGTTTTTAGTTGAACCTAGAACAAAAGCTGTTGAGAAAAAATACATTGCATAATAACTATCAGAATCAATCAAAACATCGTAGAAAAGATTAGGATGAGAAAGATTGAAAAAGAAAGCACAAGTAGAACAATGGGAGGACATATGTATGGCTCCCAAGTATGCAATAAAGTACAGAAGCTTTGGTACTTTTTCTTGAAGTGTTTGCACAGATAAGTTATACTGCAAGCAGGCTTTAAAGAATCTTTTCTCAGGTCAATAGCAGCTGTTGGAAGCAAGATGAAGAAGAAAAGAGGTAAATGGGAATATAGTGTAACAAGATGGCAGAAAATTATATACGAGTACTCTGTCAGAAATATCGGGGGATCAAATGGCCGTAATTAAGAAAATGATTCTTTTGAGATGGGTCACAGGATCTGAATTGGGTAGACACAGTAAGACCTTATTAACAAATGATATTGGCTACCGGAAAAGCCATTACAAGAAAATGGAAATTAGAGTCTAAACCAACTGTATTTCAAATAGCGAAAACTGTAAAACAACTGGAAATTTGATATTTAGAAAATGGAAGGGGCAAATTACACAAATATATGGAATTTGTAGCAGCAATATATTCAAATTATTATTCAGGAGGAGTGAGGTTTAAGGGAATACAGGAAATGAGCAATATAAGAAAATGAACGTAATAAATAGTGTACGTAAATAAAAAAAATTATATGATTGCTTTTCTATTACTGTGTGGCTGTGTCTAAACTAATTATTTTCTAAAAGTGTTTAAAATAAGAACTTTACATCACAACCGCTATAGTGCTATATATAAACCAGATTTGGCTGTTTTTCTGGGTGACAGTCCTCCTCAAGACACAGCCCATTAGGCTTGCAATGAGATCTCTCACTCTGCTTTTGTTAGGAATTTGCTTCACTCTTATTAAATGTGTGCTACCACAACATGTCAAACAGATGGAAAAAAACTAAGCATGGAATGAATTTTTGCACCTAATCTAGATCTTAACCTTCCAAAAAACATTTTTATTAGGCAACAACTTTAGAAGGGAGACAAATTATCAATATAGTACAGGGTGCAAGAAACAGATTTATGAACAATAAATACAGACATTCAGAAATGCAACAATGATTCTGAGTACTCAAAAAAATCATTATTCCACAGATACAGAATGCATTAGAAAAGAACAAGCTTTAATTAAAAAACAGTATAGATGATGCATTAAGACATTTTAGAATAAGAAAAATATTTCTAAAAAAGCTAACTGTACACTGTAAAAGATACAAATACTTTGAGGATTGTCAACTACCATGCAAATGACAAAGTAAAGAAAACATGTTTTTCTCCTTTTTAACCATGAATTTTGGTCATTATCTTCAGTCATTAACCAAACAGACCACAGACATACAATTTAAATAATAAAATATACACTGCATGCAGACTGCCAGCAAAACAGTTCCAAACTCAGAAATTTATGTCCAACTAATATTTAATAAAAATGTACATCACGTGGGGGAGGGGGAGCAAGCAGGTTCACATAGGATTCAGGTTTCTCTCTGAAGCAATAATGATCAGCAAGCATTTGTATGACCACTAGTGTAAGATTCCTCAGCTTTCCCTAGGAAAGTCCAACTCCCAGTGCACCAAGATTTCCCTCTTTGCCCATAGCTGTTCAACACTGGACTTGGAAAATAGTGCAAGTGTTATGGTGCAATACCAGTGGATGCGGTGGGGACTTGGTCTACTGCCCCCTCCTCCCAAAGGTATTTTTCTAAGCTTGTTACGGTGCAGCTTCCATACACCAGTGGATGCGGTGGGGACTTGGTCTACTGCCCCCTCCTCCCAAAGGTATTTTTCTAAGCTTTGAATACCACACTTTGAAGTGTTTGCTCATTTGGAACTGCTACTGTGGGACACAATCATAAATGAGTGGGCAGCTTGTCAGAGAACAATTTCATGGCATAAATGTCAAATGACTGAGCAGCTTTCATACTGACTAGCAGGAGCAAGCACATGACTACATGTCCATTACACTGCAGCCAGTATAAAATGCTTCAAGATTAGTGTCTCCGAACACAACAGCTATGGGTAAGTAAAACAGATACACAAGCCTTTAGGTAGTATGGTACTTCAAACCTGACCCAGCAAACTACTGTAAGACATCGGAGTTTTAACAAAAGAGCAATGTCACATCTCAACAGCAGAGGACTAGCCCTTCAAGGATAATTGAGAAGAACAGACAAATCATTTATTTACCATTTGCTAAATGGGGGTAATTACACTGGCCAAGAGACTTTTTTCATGCACGGCTAGTAGACCCCCAAACCCATCAGTTATCAATAAAAAGACAATTTTTCATAAAACGGTGGACGTATTCATGAGAGATATCTTGGCAAGTGAAATGCATTATTGGGATGACCATTCTACAGTTATTTCGCGATGCAATTAGGAATGGTTCTAAGCTATCCACAAGGACTACAAAGCTTCATTCCCTTAACAGTAGTTTTGGTCAGAATCCTAAACCACGTGCACTGCCCCAAAACAATCATTTAACTTTTCACCTTATTGCGTTTCACAAGATACATCGCTGATCTAACATCTTAATAAGACCAGTTTTAATTACCTACCAAGTAACACAGCATGCAAGTGAAAACGGAAAATGAGACCGTCTATGAAATGATAATAATCATCAAAGTCTAAACCATACTGCATATCCATTTCTGTTTTTACCAGCCGAACACACTTCAATGTTAGCTGTAATTAGATTTCGAGTGATATCAACTTATGCGCGCTATTCTGCACACACAGCTCCTAGTTACTCCAGTTCTAGGATACCAACCTCTGTCAAATTTCTTGCCGAGAGGGTCAATATCTTTCACGTCGAAAATATCTTCAAACAAAATTCCAGCCATAGCAGGTGAAAACCCACCCTAAATAAATTTAAACAAAACTAAATAGAGATGATTAAAATCTAAACCCGGAAGACTTCAACACCAACAAATTAATAAATGCAAAACAAAAACCCGTACACACAGAACATCCACGATTTCTTACACGACTTCAAAAACGTGTCGAACACAGTTGTGCATCCGGTCTCACAATAGTTCATCTTCCGATCCGCTCGGTATATTGCTCCGTCTTTTAACAAGTATCTGTTCCTCTTTTCGTTCATTCATATTCCAAAGCTGGTTTGTAGAAAACTATCCCGGCACGCAATAGGAAGTGCCGCATTTCGTGTAGAAGCTGGTTTTGACCGGAGTGTTATGTTATTACAAGATAGTACGTTTTTGGAAGAAGGGTAGGGTTGCCATCTTTTCAAATGCCCAAAGTGGAACGTTTTTGGAATAAACGTCAGATTTTTCAGGGCAAACCATACCTATGGCCAGTACAAAGGACATAACTTCACTGGTTTGCCTAAATAAAAGCTTATTCTTGTAGCATTTCAGTTGCTTATTCTGTTTCTTATAAGATTTAAGTGTTTCAGACACAGAATAACTTTTATGCAACTATTACGTAAAATATAGGAAATATGTTTGTCATAAAATCTCAGGACATTTGTCATTTTTTCGACCTGCCCAAATAGGGTCTGTCCATCGCAAAGTGGGATAGGTGGTAACCCCAATTATATGGGAGGAAAGTATTTGAGGAAATCTCTGAGGAGTATCAGTTTCTAAGGAACAAATTAAACAATTGCTGGTTAACATGTATATGTAAAAACGCATAGTACACTTCATTGTGTTTATATTAATGAAACTGTATGAGTTTTAATCACGTGATAGGGTCTTGCTTAAAAATCTGTACACTATACCTATCAACTGTCCCTGAGTTTCACTCAAATTTTCGTTCTGAGCCTCCTAAAACTTGTAACTTTTGGTGACTTATAATTTAAATAAATAATGACAATAATTAAAGTACTTCTTTTACTTCAGAAAATGGATAGTCATTCCATTTTCTTATTATGCCAATATTTCCAGTTAATAGTACTAATATTTTACAAGTGTCCCTGGTTATTTATGGAGTTGTTCCTGATTCTGTTGAGATTAGTCTCTGATTGGTTGAGAACTATGCTTGACACTGAATTACTCCTCTCGACTATCCCTGCTTTTGACTCAAAATTTCTCTGTCCCTCTCACTCCTTCCTAAAACAGATGAATTATACTTAATAAATAATGGCAATAATTAAGAGCTGTGGGTTTCTTTTACTTTAGAAAATGTATATTAATTTTCATTCTCTTATTCTGTCAAAATCTAAAGTCATTACTATTGATATTTTTAAAGCGGGGGTGCAACTAGATACGTATAGTTTGTACTCGCATCTCTCTGTCCTCATCACCCTCCTCTGTTTAGAAACAAATGTTCTCAATTCTTAAAATGATGCCCTTATATATGTCAACAAAGGGCACACTATTTTCAAGTGTTGCCAGTTATAAACCATGTAAAGGCTAGTATTAGAAGCAAATTTACATTATGTAAGCATGATTTGTTTAGCTCTTTATAGTAGACAATAGTTCTGTGCTATTTGATCCACAAAGTTTCTGTCGCTCATCCAGTCAGGATAAAACAGATGAGCCTTCGTGGGTTCTGTTCAAGCAGCTTTATTATTGTACAAACACATCAGGATTGAGGCTTAATAACATTAACTGAGGTAAACTTATAAACTAGCTATTACACTCATACATGCTCACTCTTTGGCTGCACTCTCAAAATGGCACTGAAGGTAGCACGTGCTTGCTATTATATGCACATGCTGACCTTGAAGTGCTTCTTAAAGGTGCAAAACACACACACACACACACACACACTATTCTACATCCTCCCTGTTTGAGAAATGAGTCATGCAATATTGACAACATTGATTGACATGCAATTGATACAAACAATTCTTTGTCATGCAATTATACAAAATAAACACATATAAACAATTATGTCCAGGTTGCTATCATGTGACATAGAAATTAGAATTAGGTCTAGCAACTGGGACTGTCTCTGCTGAATGTTCAACTTTGGGGACATACATCATCAGGAATGGAAGTAGAAGGTAAGACACATTCTGCAACAGGAACATTGTCTGGACTGCTCTGAGATCTAGAGTCTGTATCACTGGAACAATGCAGCGATATTGACTCTGATACAGGAAGAAGATGCCTGCGATTTCTCCTGTACTCCACACCCTCAGATTCAATGAAGTAGGATCTTGGATTGGTACCTGTACATGTTACTTGACCAATCCATTTGAAATCTTTTGCAGTTTGTATCCTCACTTTCTCTCCTTCTTTCAGTGGATGAAGAAATCTGCTTGATTTGTCATAACTGGACTTCTGGAAAGAACGCTTTCTGAAAAGTTGAGCTCTAATTGTCCTGTTGTTCTTAGCTTTAGGCCTCAACAAACTGGAAATAATAGGCACTGTTGTTCTGGCTTGCCTAGCCTAAGTCTCTGAGCAGGTGAGCCAAGTATATTGTCACTGGGTATAGGTTCATACTAGGCTATCTGCTCTAAGGCATTTATAAGCCTAGCCAGAGTGTGTTTGGCTTTTGCCACCCATTTTAAATGAATTTTGCTATGCCCTTTTTCGAGGTTAGTATACTGGCCTCTGTCTAACAGTGACACAGAAGTGATACCCGGGGTAAACCTACTATCTCCCATCCACTCATCAAGATTCCTCTTGAAGAGAGTCAATGAGGGACTCTGCCTAACCTGGACTGGTATTTTATTCCAGAGTGAAGGGAGCCTCTGGGTTATGAATCTGTCCCTCCAGCATGTCCTATTTATTTCAGTGCTGAGGTTCAAGTCTCGAGCGTAGCTCGATGGGATTTGGATTTTCTGAGGTGCAGCATGTCCATTAATTCCGGGTTGGACATGGCTTTATACATCAGGCACAGATCGCCTCTGAGCAGGCGGTATGCCACTGAGTAGAGCTGGAATTTCTTTAACTGGGCAGCATATGGCATCTGTTTGAGCCCTTTGATCCTCATGGTGAGGTACTTTTGGGGTCTTTCCAGTTGCTGCAGGTGTCTGGTAAGGTACATCCCAAAAGGGGCATTCTACTCAATTATGGGCCTGATGAGGGATGAGTAAAGAGGCACGATGACCTCCCCTGATCTAGATGTGAATCCCTTCATGATTAGGTGGGCTATATAAAATGTTTTTCTAACCACTTTGGCCACGTGGTTGTCAAATGAGAGATTGCTATCAACTTGGGTCCCCAGGTCCCTAATTACTTCTTCCGTACTTAATGGATTACCACCTATGTGGTAATTTGTGGGCACTTTGTTTTTGTAAAAAGGGGATGACTATACACTTTTTGGCGTTTAGCTTGAGGCCATGGCTCTGGCACCAGTTGTCTGTTTCTATGAGGCCCTTTTGTAGGATGCTTGTGTCGGCTGGAGAGTCGATTATGGCACCCAGTTTGCAGTCATCTGTGAACTTGGTCAGCCACAGTCCTTCCTTGTTAGCCTGTACCTCCGAGAAATATATACCGGACAAGAGAGGTCCCATGATTGAGCCTTGTGGGATGCCACTTGTAACTGGTTTGGAGTCTGACATGGCTCCAGCAATTCTAACCATGTGGGTTCTGTCCTTGAGCCAGTTTGCAACCCATCTAGTGACATAGGGGTTTATATTTAAGCTGGTGAGCTTATCTATAATGCCCGAGTGGGGTATTGTATCGAAGGCTTTTGCAAGGTCCAGGTAGGCTGTATGGACCACCTTCCCCTCGTCAATGGCCTTGGTGACTGTTTCAAAGAAATCGACCAGGTTTAGGAGGCAGGATCTGTCCTTAACAAAGCCAAACTGGGTAGGATCCAGTGTCTGTAGGTCCCCAATATCTTTATTTATGAGGTCCATGATGATCCTTTCCATAGCTTTGCAGACCAAGCTAGTCAAGCTTATGGGGCAATAGTTTCCAGGATCCGTTGAGGCACCACCTTTGTGGAGAGGGACCACTGTTGCTGTATGCCACTCTTTGGGTACATATCCTGTAGTAAGGCTGAGATTGAACAGTAGTTTTATGTTTGGGTTTAGTTCTTCTTGGAGTTCATGTAGGACGCAGCCCGGGACGCCGTCTGGTCCCATTGATGCTGTGTTTTTTGCTTTGGAGAGGGCGACTCTTACCTGAGCATCTGAGATGTCGGGGGCAGCACTCTGCTGGGATAGATATTTGCCCTTTTGGTGGGGAAGGGGGGGAGAAGTTTGCACTGAACCTGTCAGCTAGGATGTTGGCAATGTCTGTGGGTTCGTTGTATTTGTTGTCATTTTGGACTAATTCTAAGCATATCTGGGAATTCCCACCCAGGTTCCTAACATAACTAAAGAAAGCCTTCTGATTATCCTTAGTGTCCTGTGCAATTTTTCTCTCGAAGCTGGCCTTAGACAATTATTTATGAGTGCCCATAGTTTTTTGCTAATACTGATCAGAGATGCCTTCCCTTTTTGGGATTTTGCTCTATCATGTAGTAGCTTCCTCCTTCTATTGTATAGTTTGTTTATGGCTGGGGTCCACCAGACAGGACGCCTAACTTTGGAGGATTGGGTCTTGGTTTTATTTGGGATTGCATGATCTATGCATTCCTGAAGGTGTTCATAGAATGCGTTTATAAAGGATTCTGCGGTCTGGATCGTATTTTCCACAGGACCGGGGGCTTTGAAGGATTCCACCTCGGTTTTGAGGAGTGTGAAATTTGCTTTAGAGAAGTTTTTCACTGTGGTTTTCTGGGCAGAGGCTGGGGTCGGGATGTGAATATCTAGTGAGATTAGTTTGTGGTCTGATCTTACCAGTGAGGGATACACTTCTGGTCTGGAGCATAGAGTCCCCATGTTGGTGATAATCAGGTCCAGTATGTTTTCCCCTCTTGTGGGAGTGGCAACAAGTTGTTCCATAGCATTTGAGTTTATAAATTCTAGGAACCTTTGGGCTAGTTGTTGGAGCTAGAGTAATGCTCCCAGTCTATGTTAGGGTAGTTGAAGTCGCCCAATATAATGGTGTTTGGAGAGACCTTCATATTTTCCAGTGTTCTCAGGAAGGCCGAGTGGGGTTCCTGGGTTTGGGAGGGTGGTCTGTAGCAGGCTATAAACTGGAAGGCAGTTTTACCCACTGTTAGTTGCACATGGATAGTCTCTGATGCTTCGTGCTGTGCCACCAACCTGGAGGTGTGGGTATCTTTGACGAATATTGATACTCCCCCTCCTTTTGTGGTTCGGTCCAAGTTTTGGGGCCGAAAAGCATGGTATGAGGTATAACCTGGTAGTGTTGGGGTGGTTTTGGGAGCCTTGAACCAGGTTTCTGTTACTGCACAGATATCAATGTTCTCCATGCTAAGGAGAGTTTAGAGTGCGTGCATCTTGAGGTTTAGACTTCTGGCGTTGAGTAGCATTACTCTTAGTTTCTTATCCCTTGTGATACCTATGGAGGTGGGTTTGTCTTTTGAGCCTTGCCTAAAAAAGGTACTATGGGGGTGGCAAGAGCCTTTACCAATATCTGAAAGCCCAGGGGTGACAGGTGCAAGCCGTCCCTAGCGAAGCATCGTGGCTTGTCGAGCATGTCATCCCAGGCAGACAGGCATTGGATCCCCTTTGAATGACACCAATACTTAAGCCAATTGTTGAAATTGATCATCTTGTCTTCATATTGTGGCATCATTCTTGGTGAGGGTAAGATGCTACTCAAGGTCAGGGTCATACCGGCCTAGGCTACATGCTCAGAGAGTTCCTCTATGTCTCTTTTCATGTAGTCCAGGGAGGTACGTCTCAGGTCATTCACACCAGCATGGACAATAACTGAGTCATATTTGTACTTGCCTTGGAGTGACCTGAGTGCTTGTGTTATGTGGCGGATCCTAGCGCCCGACAGGCAGCTCACCGTGACCTTCTCCTTGTTCAGCCTGGTGAGCGGGACGTCAGTGTGCCTGACGATAGAGTCACCTATTACAAGTGTATCAGGTGTGTTGTTTAGCCTTTAGGGCTGTGACTGTTCGGCACACTGGATTTGTGAGCTATGTGTTGCACGTGTTTTGTTTTGGGGTAGTGGTTGCTTGGGTGTCTGCTTTAGAGGTCTCTGCTGCTTAGGCAGATTTTTATTTAGAGCCTCCGAGTATGTTTTTGTGTGTTTATGTGTTTGGTTTGCTGTCGTGGTAGGTCTATGTGAGACTGGAATTGTAGTGAGTGTGGTTTCCTTCTCCTCCTGGCTGGTTATGCCAGTACTGAGTTGAGAGAGCTTAGCCTCCAGTTTGGCTATTTGGTTGCATCTCTCACGTGTTGGAATTTGTTGGGAGGAGGAGAGGGTTGTCTGTGTACATGAGGCAGTTGTAACATTGCCACAAGATTCCCAGATTCACCAGCTGGACTGAAGAGGAGATTGACAACTGACCTTTGGACATGCTAGAATAGTATTGGGAATTCCTTTATAATTGAAAAAAAGGGCCAATGGGGAACAAAGTACTCAAGGGGAGTTTGTGAGGGTGTAGTGCTTTTAATTTTTTAGTGCTGACTTATATAATTGCTTTAGTGAGCAAGTGCCAGGCTTTAGAGTGGGAATAGGGTGTTTATTATGAGAACTAGATCAGTTCTAAGGGAAAAAGTGAACAGCAGACTTTGTGGAACCGAGAATGGTTTAACCCTAATTAAGCAGCGCTGCCCGATGCTGCGCTATGTGCAAAATCGTGCACAGCCGCGCTAAAGCAGGTTTTATACAGGGGGACTTGAAAGAGCTAGAAATTGGCCCAAAACGGCCAATAGACTACCAGATTCTTGTGCTGGGAACACTCCTCCAGGGATAGATAGGCTGCTTCAAGCTCCCCACTGCCACTGGTGAACAAAGAATCCTCCCTTTATCCAAGAAAGGAAATGGGCAACACAGGAACTTTCCAAAAGTTCAGAATACAGCAAAGTCTGTATTTGGACTACTCTAGGTCAGGAAAGATGGGAAACAAGGATAATTTTTTTTTTTTTTGCAACAAACAGACTACCAGATTCTTGTGCTGGGAACACTCCTCCAGGGATAGATAGGCTGCTCCAAGCTCCCCACTGCCACTGTTGAACAAAGAAGCCTCCCTTTATCCAAGAAAGGAAATGGGCAACACATGAACTACCAGATTCTTGTGCTGGGAACACTCCTCCAGGGATAGATAGGCAGCTCCAAGCTCCCCACTGCCACTGGTGAACAAAGAATCCTCCCTTTATCCAAGAAAGGAAATGGGCAACACAGGAACTTTCCAAAAGTTCAGAATACAGCAAAGCCTGTATTTGGACTACTTTAGGTCAGGAAAGATGGGAAACAAGGATAATTTTTTTGTTTATTTATTTATTTTCTTTTTTGCAACAAACAGCAGGAAAGTGCAATAAATATAACACAGGCTAGCACACTTGAGTGTGTAGCCTCAACAGGTAAATGCAACAAACAGGGCAAACTTTAAAAGTGCAGGTGCAAAAACAACTTTAAACAGTTTAAAACAGTTCAAGAAGCAGAAATACTTGCAGGTTAGCTAGATCGGACAGTCACCCAGGTAGTAGCAGGAAAAACACACTTTTATCAGGTTAGCAGTCGCTCTTTTAGCCTCTCTGCTGCTGGCACCACTCTGCAGGACCACGAGGAGCTTGGCTGAGTAGTAACAAGTGCACAAACTGCGCCAAAGCGGGTTTTATACAGGGGGACTTGAAAGAGCTAGAAATTGGTCCAAAACGGCCAATAGACTACCAGATTCTTGTGCTGGGAACACTCCTCCAGGGATAGATAGGCTGCTCTAAGCTTCCCACTGCCACTGGTGAACAAAGAAGCCTCC
Source organism: Protopterus annectens (assembly GCF_019279795.1). NCBI lineage: Eukaryota > Metazoa > Chordata > Ceratodontiformes > Protopteridae > Protopterus > Protopterus annectens. Next base: position 594,065,068 of record NC_056734.1, on the reverse strand, counting down.
CTTTATCCAAGAAAGGAAATGGGCAACACAGGAACTTTCCAAAAGTCCAGAATACAGCAAAGCCTGTATTTGGACTACTCTAGGTCAGGAAAGATAGGAAACAAGGATAATTTTTTTTCTTTTTTGCAACAAACAGCAGAAAAATGCAATAAATATGTAACACAGGCTAGTGCACTTGAGTGTGTAGCCTCAACAGGTAAATGCAACAAACAGGACAAACTTTAAATTACAAGCGCAAAAGCGCGCTAAAGCTGGCTTTAAAGCAGAGGGTTAGAAAGAGATAGGAAATGGCCCAAAACGGCCAATAAGCTACAGGTCACTGGGCTGGAACCACTCCTCAAGGGACAGATAGGCTGCTCAGAGCTCCCCACTCTCACTGGTGAACAAAGAAGCTTCCTCCTATCCAAATAAGGATATGGGCAACACAGGAACTATGACACAGCCCAGAGATCAGCAATACCTGAAGACTGGACTATTCTAGTTCAGTAAAGGCAGCAAACAAGGATTTTTTTTTTTTTTTTACAAAGTAGCAGTAATTAAGTACAGAAACACAGTAAATGCTTTAATTCGGCTAGCACACTTGAGTGTGTACCCTACGAGTTAAACTAAGCAAAAACAAACTTTAAAAGTGCAAAAAACTCAGAAATACAGACAGGAATGCAATAAAACAACTTTGCAGAGCTTATTTAGTTAAAGAAACAGAGAAGTCTATATATACAGAAAAGCAGCTAAAACACACAAACACTTCAGATGCAGTGCAACCTAGAGCATTTGAGTTGTAGCAATATTAAGGCAATGAGCTAATGACACTAGACTGGGAGGAGTGTCACAGATCAGATTTACAGGAGGGGCGGGCAACTGCATAGATACAAGAACACAAAAGAACCAGCCCCCACTCAGCAGACTATTAACACAATCTAGCAAAGTTAAAGAGAGGCTTCAGCTAGAAGCAATAGCCTACAGACAGTAGCACTAGAGAAAGCACAAACAGATAAATATTTGTAAACATACAGAATGCTTTTAACTGCAGACAAATCAGTTACTTGTGCAGATTAGTTAATAGCAATAAAATACACTCGAAGACTAAAAAGCAGACAATAAAAGTGCTATATATTAATTGTTAAAAACAATAATCTGTATAAACGAAAAAAAACAGGATACTTATATATCTCGGCTAACAGCTGCGGTGAACAACTCTTATCCACTCTGCTCAGTGTGTATGTTTCTGAGATTAAGTAAATTCAAAAAGACATCGGTATTATCACGCTTTGATTTCTCCAACAATTGCTTTGCACTCTGTACTGCATGTTCAGCTAGTCCCTTTGATTATGGATAATCTGGACTACTAGTAACATGTAGAAAGTCCCACTCTTTTGTAAATTTCTGAAATAACTGACTGGTAAATTGAGTACCATTGTCGGAAATAACTTTATGTGGACTACCATGGACTGAGAAATGATGTTTCAACTTGGTAATAAGAGCAGTGAATGTCAGATTAGTTAGTAAATCAATCTTAAACCAGTTCAAATAAGAGTCTACCAACACTAAGTAATGCTGATTGTTCCACTTGAATATATCAGTGGCTACAGTTGAACAAGGTAGTTAAGGAACTTGACTTAGCTGAAGTGGTTCTTTTTGCAAATATGGTTTAGTACTATTGCATACTGAACAAGAAGAAAGTACTCTATCAATGTCTTTTGCTGGAGAAGGCCAGAATACCAGTCCTCTCACCCTTCTTTAGGTAGATTCGGAACCTGGGTGACTACGATGGAAAATCTGGATGTCTTCATGTTGTAAGGAAGCAGGAACAAAAATTTTAGGAACTTTGAAAATAGTGCCATCTTACATCAACATCTCATCTCTGTAAGGAAAATAAATTTGCACTTTATGTGGTACACTAGATTGCTTTGATGGCCATCCAACATTAATGTAGTGATTGAGCTTTTGCAAAATTGGATCAGTCTTTGTATAACCTCTCAGCTTATCAAGTCTCATGGAAGAAAAATTATACACTTCCATGACATCAAAGTCAAAATTCTCTGCATGTAAGCTGTTCCGTTGTATTTTTGGGTGATCTGGATAAGGTATCAGCCAGATAAAGAAGTATGCCTTTTGTATAGACCATTTTAAAGTTGTACTTTTACAATTTGAGCATCATTCTTTGCAATCTCGCTGAAGCTGAATTCATAGACTTCTTTAAAATAGTAACAAGAGGTTGGTTGTCAGTTTCAGTCTGAATAGCTCAACCATGGATATAATCATGAAACTTTGAACATGCAAATACTATTGGTAAAAGTTCTTTCTCAATTTGAGCATATTGCATTTCAGTTTGGGGATGAGATCTAGATGCATAGGCTACTGGTCTGCCCTCTTGAAGAATAACTGTGCCAAGACCAAACTTTGAAGTATCACAGGAAAGAGTTACTGGTTTATTGACATGATAGTATCTTAATGTAGGTGGGGTTGCAATATTCTGCTTAAGGTCTTCAAATGCTTTTTGGTGTTGTTCCAACTAAGACCAGGTAACATTTTTGTGTGTCAGCTCACTGAAGTCTGGTATAAAATTGCCTAAATAGTTAACCATGCCAAAAAAAATGTTGTAGAGTTTGAACATTATCTGGAGCTGGCATCTCAAGAATGGCTTTTTGCTTGGACAGGTCTGGTCATAAGCCATTGCTAGTAAGTAAATGACCTACCTACATAACTTCTGGCAGTCTGAATTTGCACTTCAGAGGATTGAGCTTTAAGTTCACTTCACGTGTTCTGTCTAGAATCTCTTAAGGTTTCTGTCATTCCCTGCTTCAGCATTGCCTCTAACTAATAAATCATCTACTATTATGGCACAAGGATAACCTGGAAAAATTTGCTCTATTTCACGGTGATAGACTTCACTTGCAGAATTTATTCCAAATGGCATCCTGAGGAATCTGTATCTGCCAAACAGGGTACTGAAAGCAATCAGTAATTAGAATTTGTGATCAAAGATCACTTGCCAAAAATGAACTTTTTGCATCCAAGACAGAAAAAACAGTGGCATTTGGTATCAGGGCTGTGACTTCCTAGACTGTATGCATTGGATGATGCAGTCTCTTTAATGCTTTGTTCAAATCTCTTGGGTCAATACATACTCTGATTTTTTCTGTGCCTTTTTTGTGGGATGCTACCATGGACAACACACATTCAGTTGGTTCTGTTATGGACAAATCACACTTTGCTGCACCATTTTATCCAACTGACCTTTAACTTTATCTTGCTTAGCTATTGGAACTTTTCTTGCCAGTTTGACCACTGGACTATCCTCTGGGTCTAACTTCATAGAATACACAACTGGAAGTTTGCCCAACCTGTCATCGATAACATCAACATACTCTGTGAAAATATCTTCAGTAAAATTGGAACTGGAATATGTGCTTATATGATCAACTTCTTTGGTAAAAGACAGTAAATTCATTCTCAGACTGCCTCTGTGACCCAATAATGACTGCACAGGTCTTTCGACTATGTAGAATAACAAGCTGTAATAGTTCCTAGCCAAATAACATGAAAGCACTACTGAGTCTTCGGTTTGAATTTCTTCACCTCCATAAGCAACATGTTACGCATAACTACCCAAATTGAGTTGTTCACCAGTTCTCACCTTAGCAAATGTGTCTGCTGACATAACATTATACTTTGAGCCAGTGTCCACTTTAAGCTTGTCAATTTTACCATTGATCTGGACAGTACAAAACACCACTCTTTGCCAACAAATTCACTGCATCAACTTTTTCACCAATTACTGATACACCATCTACATCAAAAGTAGAATTACAGTTCTCTATATAATCAACTTGCTTTTTTGAGTGACCCCTCTTTATAACTGTGTCAGGTTTACTTGGTTTGCAAAATGTCTGAAAATGGTTCCATGTTTTACACTTGTGGCATTGCTGACCAAATGCTAAGCATTTTTCTCTTTTAGACTCATGATTGGCACCACAATTGTGACAGTTAACAATAAAGCTGGATTTGGGTTTTGCTGATTGGCCCTTGTACTGTACTGAGCATGTCCGTTTCTTAGAACTTGCTGGAAAACTACGGGGTCTCCCAGGAAAACCCGCAGAATTTGCAGGTGCCATGTGCTTACAAGCATACTTGTGTGCCTTTCTGTAACTTCATGGATTTGACAAATCTCAATAGCTTTGCTCAGTGTTAAATCACTGTCAGGAAGCAAAATCTTTTTCACTGCAGCACTATTAATACCACACACAAGCTTGTCCTTTATCAACTCATATTTTAAGTCGTTATTGCATAGGCTCTATTTTTCAAGTTATATTCGTCATTGCATTTTGGTTCCTGTGGAGTTCGGTTTCCTGTTCGATCTTTTCATTTTGGGTTCGTTGTGCCTTATTGTGTGGTTGGATCCTCCTTGGCAGTTTCTCCAAGCCTGCTTGCTGGTTCTTGTTGTGGAGTTTATATTCGTCATTGCATAGGCTCTATTTTTCAAGTTATATTCATTATTGCATAGGCTCTATTTTTCAAGTTATATTCGTTATTGCATAGGCTCTATTTTTTAAGTCATATTTTAAGTCACCAAACCAACACGTTTTAGCTTTGTTTCTCAGGTCAGTAATGTAAGCTGTAAATGTTTGCCCTGGTTTTTGATCTCTTGTGTAAAACAAATGCCTCTCTAATGTAATATTTGTCTGTGGGTTACACATTTCCCTGAATTTGCATTTCAAACACCTGGGGTCTTCCCTTGCTTTAGCCTGTGCAACAATATGATGGTTTTCACCTTCTCCCTCATATACTGCTGTGCTGGTGCATAAGTAAATGAACGCACTCTTTCAGTGGCCTCTGACACAGCTAGGTTTAGCAAAATGAATGCCCTGGTGTGTGCATCTTTGTCAGAATAAGCTGCTTGCATAAAAATATCGTACTCTTGCTCAAATATTCTCCAATTCTCTGCAATATTTTGATCAAATACAAGTGATGGTTTTTGAAATCCGTCTGCCATATTAACACATACCAGTGAAGGCTTTTGCAAGTATGCATGAACACACACATGTACATGCCAGAAATTTATGCCAGTATTTGTAACTATGCCCAATAGCACAACAAGCCTCAGAATAACCTGAACTTTGCAAAATAAGACTCTCTGGCCCCAGAATACTCTTGAAGTAACTGTACTGTAAGAATTCACCTCATCAGTGTAAGAAACATTTCAAAATAACTGCACTGCATGAATAAACTGAGCAGAAGAAGCTCAAGAGTAAGAAACATTTTAAATAACTGCACTTTGCGAATAAACAGTACACAGCACACTGAAACTTTCCCAAAATGGCTTTACTTTGCTAAATAACTCCTTATGCTGCAAAAAGCACTCTGTAATGACGGTACTTTGTGAATAGACACACCCAGCACAAGAAACTTTTCGAAATGGCTGTATTTTGACTATGCTTCATGAAATAGTTGCACCTTGTACACAAATAAACTCTTCATAATAAATGCACAGTAATAACCACACACTGTAAGCACTTTACACACTCTGAGATATTATGAATAACTACTTATGCCCTTAATACAATGCAAAATAGTAGTTATGCCAAAACACAGTACTTTGCCAAAAAAACATGCAGTTGCCTTGTTTTATTTATGCTTAATGTGCCCTTTTTGCCCTTAGTATATTCATTTTACTCTTTTAATCTTTTCCTGTGCCTATTATACTTTTCTTGTGCTCGTTTTACTCTAAACATGCCCATTTTACATTAAACAAGCTTGTTTTGCAATTCTGAGGTAATTCTGAACCCCTTATTTACTTTTCTGATAATCATTTTATCAAATATCTTAATTGTAAACATTTTGTTTAATTAATAAACCTTTTGTGCCTCTTGCTTGTTTAATAATGTGGTTTGTGCCCTTGTGATGCTCCCTTTTATCTTTTTATTATAAAATAAGTTGTTCGTGCAAGTTTTCATTACCCTTGGTTCATTTTTGGCCCTTTTTTGTGCTCAGTTCTCTTAGTTTACCTTCACTGTTAACTCTGCACCTCGTAGCTCTGAAAAGCAGTCACTGGAATCCCATTTCTGATACCATATCGCTCGTCCAGTCAGGATAAAATAGACGAACCTTCTTGGGTTCTGTTCAGGCAGCTTTATTATGTACAAACAACATCAGGATTGAGGCTTAATACCTTTAACTTAGGTAAACTTATAAACAAACTAGCTATTTCACTCATACATGCTCACTCTCTGGCTGCAGTCTCAAAATGGCACTGAAGCTAGCACGTGCTTGCTATTTATATGCATGTGCTGACTTTGAAACACTTCTTAAAGGTACAACATACACACACTATTCTACAGTTTCTAACAGATGCTCAGAAAAAATGTGAATGACCTGAGACATATCTCACTAGATTACATGAAGAGAGACATGGTTGAGTACGAGTCCCAGGCCATGGTCGACAAACCTCGCTGCTTTGCCAGAGATGGTTTGCACATGGCACCTCTAGGCTTTCAGCTGCTGGCAAAGGCTACTGCCTCCCCCATACTGACTTTTTTAAGCAAGGTCTTAAAAACAATATTACCAGTGTGAAATTAACCAATCAGAACAAACTAAGGGTTATGCTGTGAAATACTAGGTGCTAAAATAGTAGGTGTTAAAATACTAAATACTAAACTAAAAATGGCACTCCCTGAAAGCACTTCCATCACTAGAAGATGTAGATGTATGTGCAGTCACAGAAACCTGGTTCAATGCCTCAGTGAGTACCCTAGTCTTGCAAGGCTACTATGCCTTCCACACCTTTAGCTGCAAAATGAATGTGTGAAAACCAAAGGAGGCAGTGTTTCAATCTATATAAGAGATAAATTCCCCTCCTGTCTAGTTAGACTGGACAACTCCAAGAAGTTACTCCAGGTCCAGGTTATGGTGGGTAAGACCCCTATTCAAATCATAGCCAGTTATAGATCCCCCTTCATGGGTCATGATGCCCATGAAATCTACTTCACCAAACTGGAGACAATCCAAATTTTGCCAAACACACTGGTTATGGGAGATTTCAATTATCCCACCATCAAATGGGAAACCTACAGTAGCCCTAACTCACTAGCGCAAAAGTTCCTTGACTTTATTAATTCAAATGCCCTGGAACAAATTGTCCATACTCTGACAAGGGGAACAAATATTCTGCATCTGGTCCTCATCAACATGTCAAACAGATGCACTGCAGCAACTGTCAGATCCTCATTAGTTAAAACTGACCACAAATCAGTCACCTTTGAGCCAGTACTAACACCAAAACTCACAAAGGGTGAAATCAGATTAAAAAAAACATCACCAAGGCAAACTATACACCCTTAGATGAAGGTATAAATGAATTTCAAGCTCCACCCCAAGCTGGAAGTGGTAAGTATGCCAAAGCTTACACTAAAGCCCTGTCCAATCACTTGCATAAGTGTATAAACTTGGCCTTATCAGAAAGAATCAAAGCCAGAGCCCCAACTAAAAACAAGCTGACATGGTGGACATCCAGCATCAACAAACTATATAATAAATGTAAAAACCTGCTGTCCAAGAAAACAACAATGGAAAAGCACCCTCCTCAGCTTCACCAGGCAAATAAGACAACTTGTCAAATCCTCCAAGGGCTCCTTTGAGAGAAACTTAGCAAGTACAGCCAAGGATAACCATAAGGCCTTTTACAGCTATGTATATAACCTAAATGGTAGGACCCAAGCATGTACAGAACTAGTGGCCAACAGTATCAGATGCACTGACCCCACAGAGATAGCAAACCTGCTAGTGGATAAGTTTGGTGAAAATTTCACTCCCTTATCCCTTCCTAGCTTACAACAATCCTTCCCCCCACCCTACATACCTGAAGAGAAGGTCCTGAAAGTCTTGTCCAAGGCAAAAAATACAACCTATGCATGATCAGATGACATCACAGGCTGTCTTCTAAACAAGCTAAAACATGAACTAGCATCACCACTAAGTACCCTTTTCAATCATAGCCTAACCACAGGCTTTGTTCCAGTGGAATGGAGAAGAGCAATAGTTATTCTCCTCCATAAAGGCGGCCTTGCAACAGACCTAGGGAATTACAGACCCATAAGCCTGACCAGCCTCATTTGTAAAGCTATGGAATGTATCATTATGGACCTCATAAATAAAGACATAGGTGACCTCCAAACCCTAGATCCTGCTCAAATTGGCTTCAAGGAGGGCAGATCCTGCCTGTTAAATCTGGTGGATTTCTTTGAAAATGTGACCAAGGCCATTGAAGAGAGCACATTTGTGCACACAGCATATCTTGACATGGCAAAGGCTTTCACCACAATCTCACATTCAGATATTACTGATAAACTTAGCAAACAGAATGTAAACTCCTCTGTTGTAAGATGGGTTGCCAACTAGCTCACAAACTAGACACACATTATCAAAGTGGGTGACTCCATATCAACCAGCAGGCGTGTTAACAGAGGGGTTCAATAGGGGTCAGTGCTGGGCCACCTACTGTTTGGTATAGACTTCTCAGAAGTCCAGGTCAAAACTAAGGGGTTGTGGCTGATCATGTTTGCAGATGATTGCAAACTAGATGCAATCACTGAATCCCCAAATGATGTTAGTATACTCCAGCAGAGTCTCATACAGACCAACTACTGGTGTATTAGTCACAGTCTCAAACTGAATTCAAAGAAATGCATCATCATTTCTTTCAGCACAAACTGTGTTCCCTCAAACTATCAAATCAACAACAATAGCCTAAGTACTCATGAAGTGGTAAGGGACCTAGGATCACAAAAAACACAAACCAAGGTGCAAAAGGCAAAGCAATGAATCCAGTTACCATCCGTCCCAAATGTGAATCCAGTTACCATCCGACCCAAATGTGAATCCAGTTACCATCCGACCCAAATGTGAATCCAGTTACCATAGTCCACAAGTTGACTGTGACCTTAACTTCGACCATCGTGTGTCTACTGTAGTAAGGAAAGCTTTCTGCATAGCGCACTTGATTAGTAAAGGCATCATCTCGAGAGCAAAAGAAGTTATAACCCCCCCCCTATAGTCAGCACTTATCCAGCCTATAATTTAGTATAACACCCCATTTGGAATGTACCATATTAAGCACCTGCAGCAACTGGAGAAACCTCAGAGGTTTCTAACAAAGAAGATCAAGGGGCTCCAGCTTGTGCCTTACACAGACTGACTAATGTCCCTGTCACTATACTCTGTATCATATAGACTTCTTAGGGGAGACTTATGCCTGGCCTACAGAGCAATCCAAGACCCAAACCTAATGAACTTGCTGCATATCTGTAAATCAAATGGGACTAGGGCTACCCATTTCTGGGACATAAATATGGGCTGCAACTTAAATAGGACATGCGGAAGGGACAGATTTATCTCCCAGCGACTGCTGTGTCTCTGGAGCGGGCTATTAATTCATGTGAAACAGTGCACCTCTATGACGCTGTTCAAGAGGAACCTGGATGAGTGGATGGGGCACCGAAACCTCTTACTGTGGGTAGAGCCCATAACCCTCCTGGACATGGGGAGTCATCACTAAATGCAATCTTGGGTACTAACGAGAATTTCTATGGTATTACATTGGGATGAAATGGCTAGGCTTAAAATGACCTCCATGTCAATAGTTTAGTAATCTATTATCTTGTGACCCTATGGTCAATTGAATACAGTCAGTATGCCTGGCTTCACCCTTATTTAAAAGTGTCCTTCATTATTTATTTGTCCTTGATTCCTTGAAGTCTTTGCACTGAACACAGGATGGCGTTTGAGCATACTTCTCAACTTTTTGTATTTTGGGGGGACTCCCCTAATTTGATATCAAACATGCTCAATGCCTTCTAAAATTAGAATTCTAAGTGAAAGTTAACAGTACCAACTTTTAAAACAGAGTTCCTAATTTGGGGCCTTTATCCTAATATTTGTTGGTTTGGCCTTATATCCGGAGGTAAAAGTTTGGAGATATGTTGGTTTTCAAAAAGTGACAGGATCATAAATGCTCTAAGATGAAGTTCAGAGCTTTTTACCAAAAGTTTGACTCAGTGATGGTCTTAAGAAAAATCAAGACTAAAATCAAGACTACAAAAAAGAGCCTGTTTTACTCTTTAGCCTTTTTCAGTAGCCTTTTAACATGTCCCATCTGGCTAAGACTTCTCTGTAATAACTGTGAAGAAAATAACTTAATTAAACCAGGGGAGTTTGAAGGCCAGTAGACCCCCCCCTTCTAGAAGTCATGGGGATCTAGATGTTTTGAGGTCCATTTTAGAGCTTTTTTCTCAACCTTATCGTCTAACAATGTCCTAAACAAAAAACATGACTAAGAAAATTAATTTAAGCTTATTATTTTTCATGGAAGAGATAACTTGTGTCTAAGGCTTAATGTTCAAAGTTGACAAAATAGAATTACAATAAACTGAGATGGCAAATATATGTGAGTATACATGACTCACATCTGGGAATACTGCGTGTCTGCTTCCCAGCTCTACACACCCTTCAAAAAATGGTCATACTCTCTGTGTCCTTCTGTTGTTAGCTTGGAATGAAACTGAAACAAATTGCCAAAGTTGAATATTTTAAATTATACAATGACTGGCCGGTAACATCGTAAAATGAGCATGTTGATTGGCCAGCCCAACCAGCGTGCCTGTTGAGAATATATTTCCTGAAAAAGGTCTGATCGCCCGGACTTTTTTCCGTTAATATATTCTTTAATTTTAAGGGTTTAAAAAAAATAATAAAAATGCGTAGCAACGCAGATCTTTTCTCCATTGCTTACTTTCCCGAGCACTGATGTACTGGGTATGCGTGAGAATGCAAGTTCCAAACGCATGCGCAGTGCATCAGCAATGGCAAAGCAGAGCTGTCCAGTGGCAGAAGGACAGCACGGCACCATTATACAAGGTCAAGTATTTTTTTTCTTAAATAATGTCATTGTATAATAGCAATAGCCCTCTTCTGGGTGTGGGTAATGCTGGTTTTACCCACAGGTGTCTTTGTTTGGTCACTCAGGCTTCACCCTTGTGACTAAACCATTTGTTTGGTCACTCAGATTTCACCCTCGTGACCAAACCACACCAACCATGGGTAAATCCAGCATTACCCACACCCAGGCATGGTTATTGCTTAATTATTGCTGTCATACATATATACAGTATGCATATTTACTCATATACCCAAAAAGCAGTCCCATTCTCAGTACTCCTCTGATGTCAAATTTGGATGAAAATGAAAGATCAAATGGCCACCATAATCTATTTCAGCTTGTTTCTATCAGATATATGTACACAGCATGCCTTCTAATTCCTACCCACAAAAAAGGCACCAGCATACATAAATGATATATGATTTGTGAGAAAAGTGAAAAAGTGATTATAGTAATGTTTGCCAACCTGTTTGCTCCTAGACCATGCATTACCATAAATAAGCTACCTTCTGTGCAAACCTTTGAGGGTTGATTGCAAGAAAAATTAAAGAAATTGCCCTATTGTCTCCAGCCTCCAAACTAGTGACAGTGATCCTCTGTGTACAACTCTGATGTTTGATTGTGAGAAAAGTTAAAGAAATAATAACTATACTGTCTTTACCTCCCACATAAGCTATATCAAACTTCTGTGCATATGTCTAGTGTTTAATTGTGAGTAAAGTAAAATAAATAATGACCACACTGTCCACAGCCCCCATGCAAGTTACAGGGACCTTCTGTGCATTCTGAGTTCAGTTTTAGACTAGTTGGGGGTCCATGTCAAAGTTCTGGGATGGAACTTTTCTACTAAGCCTGTGACAAAATATCACATCTTAAGAGGGATGGGGGGGGGGTATTAGAATCCTAAAAGCCCTGGGAATCCAGATGTTTTGTGGTGCACTTTATGCTTCATTCTTCCTGTTACCCAGAATCATTTAGGTGTCCCCAATATTTTATATGTCCACAGATGAAACTGGCAATGATATTTCTTTTTCAAAAACTCAAAAACAAGGTAACACCACCCTTGACAAGTCAGATCTGTCACAAGATGCACTGCTATTATTTCATACAAGCACACATACAAATACACTACTCATATCAAGCCAGGTCTGTTACACGATGCTCACACACACACACACACACACACACACACACACACACACACACACACACACGCACACACGCACGCACGCGCGCACACACACACACACACACACACACACACACACACACACACACACACTTTCACAATGCACACTTCTATTAAGCCATCTAGTGTTGCAGGGTCTCATTTGAATCCTATAGTGACCCCAGGAATAGCCAATGCTATCCAGCAATGCAAATGAATGTCACTGAATGTTTAAATATGCTAAATGTAAGTTGTGTAAGGGAGTGAGATGTTTGATATTTAGATGTTTGCTAACAGGAATGTTTTACTGATAAAGCTTGATTTTTTTTCTGACACTTCAAACCACCCTCACACACACACACACACACACACACACACACACACACACACACACACACACACACACACACACACACACACACCTGTGAAAAATTCAGAATTGCCAGGCAACCTATCACATGTCTTTGGTATGTGGAAGAAACTAGAATAGAAGAAAAACACAAATAAACACAGGGAGGCCATGCAGACTCCTGAAAGAGTGAAACATAGCCGGGAAGTATGCCAAAGAAAATCTTGCCATAAGGTGACAATGCTACTTGTTACTGCATTGTGCCACACTACACAGTTACCTGCAGACAATTTACAGTTGCCTATCTAGCTACTGCATGTCTTTGAGGTTTGGAAGGAAGTCCGTGAACCTAGAGAAAATATATACAAACATAGGGAGTACATGCCAGCTCTGTAGGGTGGACACCTCAGCCAAATAATGAACCAGGGAATTTCTTGCTGCGAGGTAACAATGACTACATAGCTACCTACAGGAAAAATGGAGGAATCCAAATTCACATGTGGCAGGTATTTGGGGTGTTAGAGTAAACCAAAGCATGTGGAGAAAACTCATACTGAGACAGGGAGTACATATAGATTCCACACAGAATGAACTACAAAGTCTCAATCACAAAACCATGTGCTGTGATATGGCAATGCTAGAATTTGTATTACTCTGACAATGATCAGTTGAGTTGAGACACATTCTACCCAGACTGCCAAAGATAGTTACTTATTGTGTAAGAGCACAGATGTTTGACTGTGATTGAAAGTGAAATAAATTATGGCCAAAGTGTTATTCTTACATATACTGCAACAACTGTCCCACAAAAGACGCAAATGCATAAATCACAGCAATAACCATTTTACAGCAATTTCAGCAAAATATAATGCACTGTATCACAATTTCTGCCAAGCTAGAGAACTTACTGTTTACCAGTAATCAATCAACAGCAGGGTGAGTCACTTTTATCTGCAGATTGTCTTCCTGTATCTAGCAATTATGGCATCTTAGTTGACTGTTTACCTCAGATTTCTAATCATGGTAAAATGGCTATGGTAATGTATTTTAGGTTTTCTTTACAGAAGCACACAGTAGCTGGAATACAGTATTCTAACTTACATCACACAAATACACTAGTCCTGCAAAGTCAGGTTAATGTCCACTTAAGATGAATACATGACAGAAGGGTTAGTCACTTTCACCCATTGACAGACCCCCATGGTGAAAATTTATAGTAATTTTGTTGATTGTGCCCACCTCAGATGCCTGTCTGTAATATAGAAATTATCACAATAATTTATTTCAACTTTGTTTCACATTAAATGCACAGTAGTCAACCACAGCAAAGTATTCTAGTGTGTTTCATACAAATACACATTAAAACTGCAAAAATGACTGTTGAAATTAAAGAAACAGCAGGGTCAATCATTTTTTTAACCACAGACAGATCCTCATACTCAGCAATTGCTGCTAAGTTGTTGGTTGTGTATACCCCAACTGTCTGAAATAAATAAATAAAATGGCCACATCAGTTGTTCAACTCTATTTCATGCAAACATACAGTAGCCAGGCAGAATAAAGTATTCACTACTTTCGGCCACCTAACCCGGACAGAAACACAAAAGGCGGAGGCATGTCCATATTCATTAAGGATATCCACACCTCCAGGCTAGTTGCTCAGCATAATGTATCCAAGATTATCCAAGTGCAACTAACTCTGGGCAAGACCGCAATTCAAATTGTAACTGGCTACAGATCCCCCACCACGCCCTAGGATTACCACTCCTCATTTCTTGATACACTGGGAAATATTAGGGTACAACCTAACACCCTAATAATGGACAATTTCAACTACCCCACCATTAACTGGGAAAACTACTCATGTACCAACTCTTTTGCTCAACGTTTTCCGGAATTCATAAATTCCAGTGCCTTGGATCAACTTATCCACACCCCTACCAGGGGCAGCAATATACTAGACCTGGTCATTATCAACATAGTCGACCAGTGTTCCACACCAGAGGTCAATTCCTCGTTGGTCAGATCCGACCACAAGCTAATCACCCTTGACATCCACATCCCTCCCCCATCCCCCATTAGGGAAACCACCGTAAAAATTTCTCCAAAACCAACTTCACGCTTCTTAAGACAGAAGTGGCAAACTTCATGACACCCATGCAGACAGACAAGAGGCATGATTGCTGAATCCTATCCAAAAGCACTTTATAAGCACTTACACAAGTGCATGGATCGTGCTATCTCTAACAGAACCAAGATGCTATACTCCAAAAAAAAAGAAGCCAATCTAGTGGTCCCCTGCCATAAACAAACTCTACAACAGAAGAAAGAAACTGTTGCAAAAAAGAGTAAAATCCCATGATTGGCGGAACTCCCTGATCAGCCTCAACAAGAAGCTGTGATCCCTCATAAAACTATCCAAAGCTAGTTATGAAAACAAAACTGCCACTGATTCTAAAGAAACCACAAAGCATTCTATAGTTATGTCAAGAATCACAATGGTAACACCCAGATCTGCTTTGAGTTACAGCACAATGGCACTAAATATACAGAACCAACTATATTGCCAACATCCTGGCAGACAGGTTCAGTGCTAGCTTTAGCCCCCTCTCACCCCCTAAAGGGCCCATCTCTATACCGTAAGAAGGGAAAGTTCCTGTAATCATGGCTGCACAGGTAAAAATCACACTCTCCAAAGCCAAGAACACAGCATGCATGGGACCTGACAACATCCCAGGCTGCATACTATATGAACTACAGAATGAACTGACACCCCACCTAAGCACCATGCTCAATCATAGCCTCACCTCAGACTTTGTGCCCACTGAATGGCGCATAGCTATGGTTATTCCACTCCACATAGGGGGAGCCACCACGGACCCGGGAACTACCGCCCCATTAGTCTAGTGAGCCTGGTCTGCAAGGCCATGGAACATATCATGATGGAACTTATAAACAAAGACATTGATAATCTCCAAATTCTAAATCCCACCAAGTTCGGGTTAGTAAAAGGTAGATCATGTCTCCTAAACCTGATAAACTTCTTTGAAGGAGTCACCAAAGCTGTAGGTGAGGGTAAGGTGATTTACACAGCCTATCTAGATCTTGCCAAGGCTTTTGACACCATCCCCCACTCTGGAATTATAGATAAACTCACTAAACTAGGTATAATTCCATATGTCACAAGATGGGTTGCCAACTGGCTCACTGACAGAACCCACACTGTGAAAGTAGTAGACTCCAAATCTGACTTCAGACCAGTGACAAGTGGAGTACCACAGGGTTCAGTCCTGAGTCCTCTCCTGTTTGGTATCTACTTTTCTGAAGAACAGGTTAACACAGAAGGTCTTTGGCTAATGAAGTTCACAGATGACTGCAAACTAGGAGCTATAATCGAAACTCCTAACGATGTGGACATCCTACAAAAGAGCCTCACTGAGACAGATGCCTGGTGTCAAAGCCATGGCCTCAAGCTCAATGCCAAAAAGTGCATTGTCATCCCCTTTGGTAAAAACTCTGTACCCATGAGCTACCACATAGGTGGTAGTCTACTTAACACCAAAAGTGTGATAAGAGACCTTAGGACACAGGTGGACAATAGTCTCTCCTTTCATAATCACATTGCCACAGTATTCAGGAAATCCTTCTACATGGCACACCTCATCACAAAAGGTTTCTCATCCAGAAAAAAAGAGGTCATTGTTCCCCTCTACTCGTCACTCATTAGACCCATTATAGAGTGCAATGCCCCTTTTGGTATGTACCTCACAAGACATCTACAACAACTGGAAAGGCCACAGAAACACATCACAAAGAGGATTACTGGCCTCAAACAGATGCCCTACTCAGACCGTCTAAAAAATTCCAGTTTTACTCCATCACATATCACCTACTCAGATTTCTACATAACATACAAAGCTATGTCAAACCCAGAGCTGTTGGACATGCTCCACCTAAAGAAATCTCAATCTCTCTGAGCTGCATGCTCTAGGGACCTAAACATTGTCACCACAATAAACAGAACATGCTGGAGGGATAGATTCCTTTCCCAGAGACTTCCCATACTCTGGAACAAATTACCTATCTATATCAATCAAAGCTCCTCATTAGCAGTCATCAAGAAAAGTCTTGATGATTGGATGGGAAATAGGAAATTCACCCCAGGGATCACCTCTGTGGCTCTGCTCAACAGGGGCACAGGAAAATAATTTTTTTGGGTGGCAAAAGCCAGGGTACCTTTTTGGCAAGGCTTATATAGGCCCTAGGGCTAATAGCCTAGTACCTACATATGAACCATATATAGAAATCCACATCAGTTCTGCAAAACCAGAATTTTGACAGTTTAACTTAAGTAAAGAACAGTAGGGACCGACTCTGTGCATAGAAATTATAGTAACTTTTTAAATTGTGCACATCTCAGATGTCTGGTAGTAATAAATAAAAAAAAATGTCCATAGTAATTTATTTTATATTGTTTCAGACAATAACAGTCATAGTACACATATTCCAAATGAAGTTTTCAATCTCTATGTTCAAGAATCAGGAACAAAGCCAAAAGTAATGGGATACAAATGCCCAAACTCAGGGACAGATTTTGAACATCATTGTTATATACTTAGAAAGCTTCTAGGCTGAAATGATAGATTTTGCATTCACATTAATTTTCTGGAAATTAAAAAGTGAGGAAACTCAAATGTCTGTCATTTAGTGACTGCAGTCCCCAATAATTTGCCAGAGAAATGCAAATCTTATGAAGAGCAGACCACAAATACGAGGTGAAATCAGGGACATTCTGTGACATTAGGGATAGCTTCCCACTTAATTCTCACAAATGGGTGTTAGTCCAAACTGTCCACACTACATTATTTTAGGATGCCTGCCAGGATTAAAAAGAAAGACTTACCTACTACTGTAGAACCATCCTAACAAACTTGCACCTTTACCCCGATATTTAATTTCCCTAGTGCTGTTTGGAGTTTTCAGCATGGCCATTTCATTCAGTTCAACATTAAACATTTCTGGGCTTTCTTCCCAGTCCCACCCATATCTAGACAATGAATCAAGATTTATTGTCTAGATCATGGATGGGACTAAGCATAAAACCCATAAATAACAATACTTCCCTTATATTGCACCATAGACAGTGCTGCTTTGAAGAGGAAATACCATGTCAGTGTTTTTCCTGTCCTGGGGTAAAAGCAATCAAGACAAAAAAGTGCCCCTACCCAAAAGTGCTCTAGCCACATAATTCACCTGTGCATATGGCCAGATTTGACAAAATGTGAGACAACCCCTTTCAGTGTGGAAGAAGTAATTTTTGTAAAGCAAAATAAGAGCATCCTTCAAAATTAGGTACAGTTAAAAGGTATGCAGTGTGGGCACAGGCAAGATATGCAAACTTTGCATAGAAGGCACTCGAACTGAGAATAAAACTGTAGAGCCCTGTGCTGTGAGATAGCAGTGCTAATTTCTGCATAAAACACAATAACAGCATTTCTTTCTTTCTTTTCTCCTTCCTTCCTGTAGTGGCAAGGCAAAGCAGCATTTTTGTTAGCAAAGCTATGAAGTGACCGCAGCCAACAACTAGATATTGTTGATGGTGACCAAAGACTCAAGTTCTGAGGCATATGCAAATGAATCGCACACTTGTGTGGAACACTTGCTTTCTCAAATACCATAGATCATACCTATATTGATAATCTCCCCTAACCTCTCCAGTATCTGTGGAAGTATAAAGAATTTACTCACCAGCTAACTAAATGTTTGATTAGCCACATAAGTGAGCTGGTGTGAAGACCCTTTTCAACCATGATCTAGAAAAAAGGTGTTAGAATCCCAAAATTGTTGCATAAACAAGAAACAGTCCATAAAATCTAGAGGCAGAAATAAATTGAGTAGATTTTTAGAGAAAACCTGATAACACTGAACAACTCATAACAAAAGTAGTTGATGACACTACATTAAGTAATTACAGAAGGCTATACAAAGCAGGGCATACGTGATGTAATAGCTCATAAACAGCACATTGTATAAAAGAACTTAAGGGTTCATAAAGTAAAATATATTACAATTAAAAGTTGTAAGCATTTTGGATAGATTCTTAACTCCTGTCTTGGATACTGTAACGTGTGCAAATGATAAATGTTCCAGTTATTTAATTTTAAATGTGACAAATTTATATTCATTCCTAACTCATTGTAGCAGCTGATTTCATGTGTAAGGACAATCTTCCTAACTGCCTCATTCAAATAATTAAACCACTGTTTGGCTATTTGTAATGTAAAGACCCATTGTTTCTAAGTTGTCACTATATACTTGAATAAGACATTTTCTAGTCTATGAAGTAATAAAGGACATTACATTAAATGAAAAAGATTAACTATAACACAGGCAAGCAATAAAGTAGTCCTGGCTTTGAGGAGAATGAACTTGGTTTTCACTAACAAGAGGCAATGATGCTTAAAGGTTCAGACAGCAGGATAAAACTGCATACTTACTAAAGATAATTTGAAGCTTATTTGCACTGTATAAGTTAAGAGAGACAACAGGCAGTTCATATTCCAGTTTTGGTATTATTAGTAAATGTATGCCAGTTATATAACCCTTCTGTAGTTAAAAGTAAGCAGATTATAAAGTCTGTAGCTAAGACTAAAGAAGCCATTTTCTGGCACACTAGAGCAAGAAATGGTAAGCATTAAAAGCCTCTGCCAGGTTGTGACGTCCCCATGCTGGGCCAGTAATTAAGGAGCCTGAATCCTCACCACTGACACTGGAGAGGGATGTTCACTTGTAATACAAATGGATGCACTCAGTATTTCCAAATGCAGACCTCTCTGCATAAAGCACAATGTCTCTTAAGAACACTCAGAGAACACGCTCAGTCCAGGGGCTGGTTCCTCTCTATATTTGTCCATACCCCCAATAACACTCCCCACTGGCACAGCTTAGAGTTGAGTCCTTAGCTGGGGTATTAAGCTAAGTCTTTCCACACTCTCTCTGTGAAACCAATGCTTTATGTCCCTGCTCCAAGCAGTTGACACACACACATTCTTTGAGATGTGATTTGCACACAGACACACACACCTGGGAAAGGCTGGCACAGCAGACTATAAGGTAGTTATCACTGCCAACAGCGCCCCTGCCAGCTACTTTAAGGCTCTTATAAGGGTACCTAGTTATACTGAGTGAAATTAATATTAATACAAATTGTAATGCTGACCAAACAGCAATGCTTTCAGGAGTGGCTAGAGTTATCACCAAATACATACATGCAAGTACTCTCAAAGCTTAAATATTTTCTAAAAAATGGACTAGCCATAACAAAAAGCTTAAATATATTTAATAATATAACCTCTTCACTTCCAGTATATGCTTTTACAATGTATACATTTAAACAGTTACAATAATGCATGTGCATTTCTTTTCCTTCCAGCAGGGCATGCTGTTGATACATTTTAAGATAAGCAAACCTCACAAATACATTTTCAGCAGTAGCATCTGTACAAATCAGTTTGATTTACAAATGACATATAATTATTTACAAAATTCCAGCTAGTTGTGCTGGCATATGTTACAAATCCACTGTCATATTTTTCCTGGCATGGCTGGCAGTACCTCCTATTGTCACATAAGTCAGCAGAAATAACTCCTATCAGCAACTCTTTTTTCTATACTTGCATAGATAGTGTTAGAGACACAATACATAGTTATAAGGGTATCAAACCTCCTTATGAAACCAAGTTTTTTCTAACTTAACAGGTAGTTTTTGTGTGCATATTTAAATAAATGCATACAATGTATAGTATTCATATTATTTCTTTAGCAGATGAAATTTCAAAACAGGCTCATAACTTTTATCAAGATTTGGTGTTCTGATTTTAGAAAATTAATTGAAATTGTCATTTTTAAACAAGGGTGGAATACACCTGAGGTGATTTGTATTTATTTAGCTTTTGTTAACTAGGTATGTGGACTAGTCTACTAACCTTTTCAGCCATGACTCATACAGCTCATTGCCAATAAAATAAATCATCATTTAATTACAAAAGTAATAATGTAGGAGTTATTAAATGTCAATAAAAGAAGGTAGTATATAATAAGCATGTATTTAAGTGAACATCAGATTTATTTATATACATGCTGTACTTAGTATATAAGTTTTGTGAAGATTAAACATTTGATTGAAGGGTTAAGTATTGGGACCAAAAGTTTTACTATCAGAGCCCCAGCCAGTATAAGCATGAATTAAGCACTGATAAATTGCATTAAAATTAGGTTTCATCTTATCCTGCAGTTTTCTTACTGCTTTAATGGAAATTGTCTTTGAGACATGGCCAAATTAGCTAGTAGCATTAAGGTGTGAAGAGGCAAGATGAGTTGGCAGGTTTACTTTAGACAGTATAAGATAATCAGCCTTTAAAATATCCTTAAAATGATTTGATATAATCATCATCAACAACAACCTCCATTTTCCCATTTTTTTTAGATGTCACCTCCTCTCTTGGATCAGTGCTACTCTCCTGACAACTTTGACTATCATGCCCGACTTTTACAGGTCTTCTGTTCTTTCACCTATTCATATTTTTTGCTAGATGCCCTTTGTTGCCTCTTATCTTCCTGTCTCTTCTAAATCTTCTTCACCAAACTGCCTCCCTTGTTGCTGCACATTTGACTGGCTTACTGTAATCTGTTCTCTTTGACCTTTCCTTTTGTTGGAGCTATTTTTGCTTCTGCTCTGATGTCATCACATCTATGTCTGTCCCACAATGTGCATGTTGCCATTCATCTCACTCACTTCATCTCCATCACCTCTAGCTTTCTCAACTGCCTGCCTTCACTCCCAGGATTTTATCCTATACAGAAGTACTGGTCACACCACTGTTTTGTACACCTTACTTTTCAGCTTCTTTGGCATTCTTTTAACACACAGTATATCTGACAATCTATGTCAGTTGAACGCTGCAGCCCCTCCGATTCTAGCTTTAACCTTCGCATTCAGGCTTCCCTTCTCCTCAACCACCTTCCCAGATACATGAAGCTGTTAATCTAGTCACTGTTTTCCCTTCTGTCTTAATTTTCAGCTTTTTCTGTTTTCCCCATTGGCTGTCATACAAGTGTATTGTCTGTAATCACTTTCTTTCATGTGCCTTCTGTTTTGCATTCCATTCCCCTATCATTTGCTGAAGCCCCTGTTCTGATTCTGCCTGTAATAGTGCATCATCTGCATACAGCATCTCCCCTCTGTCATCTTTGTTAAAGCAGTCCATCACCAGTACAAACAGCAGTGGGCTCAAAGCTGAACCTTGATGCACACCCACTCCCAGTAGGAACCCTTCTGTGATTCCAAACAGTGTTCATATTTGTGTCATTTTGTCCTTGTACATAGCATGCATTAATTCTACCAATGTTTTTGGGGCTTCAAACCACTGCAGGACTGTTGCTCAAATCAGAGTTTCTGGGACCTTTTCATATGCTTTCTCTAAGTCTAGGAATTCCCAGTTGGACTCCTTCGTCATCTACAGTTTCTTCTCCACTATCTGTCTCTGTGAACATTTTGTCAGTTGTACTGCAACCTGATCTGAATCTGAACTGCTCAATTCCCATCTCACTTTGCACAACTCTCCATATTTGTTTATCAATCAACCATTTTCAGCACTTTCATAAAGTGTGACAGGAGTCTGATACCTCAGTACTGCTCATAGTTGTGAATAATCTCTCACTAAAATGCAGTTATGTTACAGGTCAGGACTGGCTACATCAGCTTCTGTATCACAGAGACAAGGGACATATCCCTGTAGAAGCTGTAGTACCTGTACCTATACAGAGATGAGGTCCATACATCCACAGACGGGGGTAACGGTTGAATGTAAGTTCTATGCAGATTGTAAAACTAGGAATGAAATGTATTTTAGTTTCTGTGTGGTCTGCTTTGCATTTTATGTAAATAAAACAAATTAGTTTCCGAGGGAATGTATTCAAGAACATTTGAGAGACATTAGGAATTATATAGATAGCAATGCTTTAGCATGCCATATAAAAGTCAGTGGGCCTCAACATAAATTTAAGTTTTTTGTGCTAGAAATTGGGAAGGACAGTATTGGGGGGGGGGACATCAAGAATAAGACTGAGTTGGTCGAACAGAGTTGGCTTCTGTTTTTTAATGCAGCTAGGGCACCTGGAATCAATGATATGGTGTCTCTTAAAACCCTTGCTGTGTGCATGTACACTCCCCATTGAAGCTTTTTAGATTGATATAAATTAGTCACATTTTTTACATAATGTTTATGAGATGGTATGGATATGTCTTTAAGAGAGCTACATGTTTAATTGATTTGTTTAATTGGATGTGTTTTTAAATAGGGAGCAGGTGCTGTTAGTGTGAGAGTCTGAAGAAGCAACAGTTCAGTCGTGAAAGCGCCTACTCATTTTTTTACATTAAAGTTATTTTTCTGTTTAAGCCATGGTGATTCAATAATTGTTTTATTTTTGTGCATTTGTTCCTGTACCACTGGCAGAATCTTTATCTAGGAACTGGTATTCATTTTATCATTTGGTTTATTTTGTATCCGGAGACTGGGCATGGCTGAAGGCTATACTATTGAGCTGGACTATAACCCTGGTTCGTTGAGTACACATATTGAGACATTGTGTAGAGTTCTGTGTGGATGTGCAAGAACATCAGAAAGTAGTGGATGAGACTGTACATTTATCGTTTCTTAAACAATACAGACAGCTTGAGAATAAACTGTTTAAGTACAAATGCCTCCAGTGGCAGAGATTTCACTTGGAGGCATCATTACATTATAGAGTAGTCCCCAGAGGTCTCAGAGTATTAAAAATGCTGACCTATGGGGACACTTTCTCAGATTTACTGTGGCAGTGGCAAGCTTTGAATCTGAAAGTTAGTCTTTGACTATATGAAATTGCTTTTGGAATATTTCTTGCCCCAGGAGAAGGCACTATTGAATGAGATTATGGGGCTGCAGTCTGAAATTATTTCTCAGTTTCCTGTTCCAGTTATTGGTGATAAACTGGAAAATTTACATGACAGTATTGTTCTCTATGAGAAAAAAACTACAAGTTTCTAAAAAAAAAAAAACTGCAACGAGATTTAACTGACTTTCACAAAGGTGCAGTTTTTGTTCATGCCCCAGGGAATGGGCTTCCATTGAATAGGAAGTTATCACTCCAGTAATTGAATCACAGCATCTGGATGTACCTGTTACTATAGAAACCGACACCGTAACTACATATTCGGCTGTAGTGCATTCTAGGTTGGGACAACCATTTCACAAGCAGCTGTTGCATCCTCTGCTTTGGTAAAATTGAGTAATGCTACTACATTGCTTTTTTTTGCAGGGACCACTACCAATCAACAAAACAGAGAGGTCCAGAAGCAGGGTAAGGAAAGGGAGAACCCTATGGTTGCAGTGCATGGAAATGGCTTGAATGGGACTGAGGACAATAAACAAACCATGAGTGGAATGGTATTCAGTCTTTCCTCACATAGATTAACAATGACGCAAATTTCTTTATTGAATAGAGGCCTCTCATTTGTTCCAGCCAGAAGGTCAAGCATGGTAGATCTACTTTTAGATTTACAAGTGTTGCCAGGAATATATCATTAAAATTAATGTATCCAGGACAGAATATGGATTACGCTAAGTTTAAGAAGCCTAGTATATTTGTACCTAGGACTCACCCAGTTGTTGAAACTTTTGTCTCAGTATGTGAAAGTGAGATAAGAGAGGTGTTTGAACATGAGCATAACCCCACCTTTTACAATTTGAATGAAGATGAGCACAGAGTTTTGTATGAACTAAAGAATATGTCTTCATTAGAGATAAGACCAGCAGAAAAATGTGGACGGTTGTAGTAACAGATAAAGAATTCTAACTGGAACAAATGCTGAAATTGTTAAGTGATACTTCTGCTTATACTGTGCTTTCTAAAGTGCTTGTGAATGGGGTAGTAGAGAAAGTGTCTTTTTTGGTCTTTGATTTATTCATGACCAATATGATTATTGAGGACTTGTATAAGTATTTTAATGATAGATATCCGGTGGTTCCTGTCTTGTATGGCCTTCCCAAGTGCATAAGAGTTTGGCATGCCCACCAATGAGGCCTATAGTTTCTAGCAAAGGGTAGGCTACCAAACCACTTTCTATATATGTAGAAAAGATTTTGCTACAAATTTTGGATGTAACAAAGACAGTTTTTTGAGACACTAAGTCTTCTTTACAGGAACTATAAGTCAATGTGAAGGGGCTTTGGCCTAATGATGATTATGTTTTTGTTACCATGGACACAGAATCCCTGTTTACTGTTATTCTGAACACCTGAAGTATTGACAATATCAGGGAATTTTTGGCAGTTGGGAGGTATTTGCCTTCTGAAAAAATTGACTTGATCTGTACATTGTTGGAGGTCATTTTAGAAAATAATGTTTTTGGTTTTAATAATGAATACTTTTTGCAGAAGGATGGCATGGTGATGGGCATGGCTTGTGCCAATAGCTACGCCAACCTAACATTCCTACAATGGGAAGAGAGTGCAGTACTACGCACAACCGGCCTTAGGCATAGGCCTACTAGGCATCAGCCTAGGGAGCCGCTCTAGCTATGCACTTTTCCTGTAATTTGGATAGTCTAGGTAGACCAGGATGGGGGCACCAGTTAGTGTTGGGGAGCACTGTGGAGACCTTTTGCCTAGGGCACCAGTTCACCAAAGGCCATCCCTGTACTATGTAACAATGAGTTTTATAGGTATGTGGTATGCTACACTCGATTTGTGGATGATATATTCTTTTTATGGAATGGTTTGAGTGAGTTACTTTCCAATTTTATAGAGTATTTATCTAATACTATGACTTTTTTGAGATTCATATATAAGTATTCTAAAGATGAGATAGACTTCTTGGATGTTACTGTGAGAAAGTCTGATTTAGGGAATCTGCAAACTGGTTTATATAGAAAGCCGAGTAGAAATAACTCACTTCTACATAAGAATAGCATGCATCCAAGGCATGTTGTTAAGAATGTAGTTGGGGTGAGATTTTGAGAGTGATGCAGCTGCATAATGTATATACGCTACTTATGGTATCCCTTAAGAATCTTAAGGGTGAATTTTTGAAGACAGAGTTATTCTGAGAAAGAAATTGATGATAATATTACTCAGTTACTGAGTGAGAGGAATACTAGAGGCCGGCCATACTTTTCTGAACAACCCCCCTGGAGATAGGAGTGAACAAGAACAAGTTGAATTTAGAAAGGTGAGGGTTCCTATGACTTTTTTAAATGATGTCAATGTTTTCTGTAACATCATAAAAAGGAATTGGGGTATATTAAAAGTGTCTGAGGAACTTAGAGAGGTTGTGAGTGAGAGACATATATTTTCTTTTAAGAATAATCTCTCACTAAAAAGGCAGTTATGCTACAGGACAGGATTGGCTAGATCACCTTCTGTATCACAGAGACAAGGGGAATAACCCTGTAGGAGTTGTAGTACCTGTGATTGTATCTATACAGGCATGAGGTCCATACATCCAAATATAGGGATAACGGTTGAATATAAGTTCTATGCAGATTGTAAATCTAGAAATGTAGTGTATTTTAGTTTCTGTGTGGTCTGCTTTGCATTTTATGTAGGTAAAACTAATTGGTCTCTGAGGGAACGTATTCAAGAATATTTGAGAGACGTTAGGAATTATAGGGATAGTAATGCTTTAGCACACCATATTAAAGCCAGTGGGCCCCAGCATATGTTTAAGTTTTTTGTGCTAGAAATTATGAGGGGGACATCAAGAATAAGACTGAGTTTGCTGAAGATAGGTGGCTTCTGTTTTTTAATGCACCTAGGGCACCTGGAATCAATGATATGGTGTCTCTTAATCCCTTGCTGTCTGCACATGCACTCCTCCATTGAAGCTTTTTAGATTGATATGCATTAGTTAAATTTTTTACACAATGTTTATGAGATAGTATTTATATGTCTTTAAGAGAGCTACATGTTTAATTGATTTGTTTAATTGGATGTGCTTTTAAATAGGGAGCAGGTGCTGTTAGTGTGAATCTGAAGAAGCGACAGTTCAGTCGTGATAGCACTTATTTTTTAAAATAAAGTTATTTTTGTCTTTAAGCTGTGGTGATTCTGTTCATTTTTTATTTTTGTGTATTTGTTCCTGTACCACTACTAGAATGTTTATCCAGGAACTGGTATTTGTTTTATCATTTATAACGCAAAAAGTACAGTTGTGTACCTACCATAAATGTAGATGTTCGAGTGTATTCACTGTTGCAGTCATTACACTTGGGTTATCCTGCTGGTAGACTACCCACAGTTGGCCCGAATTCCAAAGTCTTGGTCTGGCGTCAGTTGCTGTCGCCTCTTCCCTGACGTCAGTGCGCCAGGGGTATAAAAGATGCAGACAATGCCATTTTCTTCAGTTTTTCTTGCCCCAGTTGTCAGGTGCCCCCAAAAGGGTAGGCTAAAAAGTATGCCAATAAAAAAGCATGCACTAAAATATAACATTACCTTCATCTACAAGCCAATACAGCACATAGGTTGTATAGAATACAGAAGTACAGATAAGTCCCAGCAAAGAAAGGGGGATGGTGGGTGGGTAACCTGGACTGCAACAGTGAATACACTCGAACATCTATATTTATGGTAGGTACACAACTGCACTATGTTCATCGTGTTTCACTGTTGCAGTCATTACACTTGGGTTGAATCCAAAAGCTGTGGTTGGGTGGCTGGGCCTAAATAGAATTAGGAGTGGCTATGAGGCCCTGCAGAACTGCAGTGGCAAATCCTGCTCTGGATTTAGAGTAGAGAGGTAAGTGGTAGTGCTTGGTAAAAGTGTGCACTGAACTCCAAGTTGCAGCCTCTAAAATGTCTTTGGTTGGTACTCCACTGAAGAAGGCTGCTGAAGTGGCTGCTGCTCTGGTTGAATGTGGCCTAATGTCCTTAGGCACTGATTTGCCATGTTGTGCATAGCAGAAATGAATGCAGTGACCTATCCATTTTGAAATAGTCTGCTTAGAGATGGCTTTTCCTTGTGATCCTGCAGCATATGCCACTAAGAGCTGCTCAGTCTTTCTGAAAGCTTTAGTTCTGTCCAAGTAGAAGGGTAGCTGCCTGTGTATGTCCAAAGAATGTAGGATTCTCTCACCCTTATTCTGTGGGTTTGGATAAAAGGGAGGCAAATGAATGGTTTGATTAAGGGCCACACTGGACACTACCTTAGGCATAAATGTCGGGTTCATCCTCAAAGAAACCCTATCTGGATGGAAAATTATAAAAGGTTCCAAAGCCATGAGTGCCTGTAACTCTGAGACTCATCTTGCAGAGGTTATTGCTAGGAGCAGAGCTGTTTTCCATGATAAAAACTTTATCTCGGCTGCATTGGCTCACTCAAATGGTGGCAGTGTGAGTTTTTCTAAGACATAGTTGAGGTCCCATGCAGGTATTGGTGCTCTCCTTGGGGGTCTTAAATTTCTGGCCCCTCCGAAGTACTGCCTTAGCAATGGATGAGAAAAAAGAGGTGATTCCATATTGTAATGAGCTGAAATGGCAGAGGCATGGATTTTAATTGATGAAAAGGATAGGCCTTTGTCCAGCATCTCAGTTAGGTATTGCAAAATCTGAGGAATATTTGGTACAACTGTGTTATTTCCTTGTGCCTGGTTCCAAACGCAGAATCTCTTCCATTTTTCTGCATAAGATTTTCTGGTACTGGGCCTCCTGGCCTTCAAAATAACATCCATCACTGCTTTAGAGAGAGGTGTGTTCTGAATGGCTACATTATCTGCCATGCTGCCAGATTTAGGGTCCTGAGTTGGCTTTGCAGGATCCGATTGTTTTGTTGGGTCAGTAAGTGAAGAATTAGAGGTAATATCCAGGCTGGGCCTTGAGACACGCTCTTTAGGATTGGGTACCAGTGCTGGCGGGGCCAGTCTGGGGCAATCAAAATTATTTTTGGCTTCTCTTGTCTGACCGTTAGGAGTACCTTGGGGAGGAGAGGCAGAGGAGGAAAGGCATAAACTGTTAGGGTTTCCCAGCTGAATGATAGAGCATCCACTTTCCATGCTTGCTTGTGATAAGTCCTTGTGCAGAACCCCTGTAGTTGGCAGTTGTGGGGGGAGGTAAATAGATCTATGTCTGGGCATCCCCATTCCTTTGTTATCATGCTGAAGACTTGTGGATCCAGTTTCCACTCGTGGGGATCCGTGAGGTTTCTGCTTAATTTGTCTGCCAGAGTATTTATCTTTCCTGGCAGGAATTGTGCTTGCAGGTATAGTTGATAAGTCAATGCTGTGTCTCACAAAGTCATGGCTTGTCTGCAGAGGGGGTAGGACTGTGTGCCTCCCTGCTTGTTTATGTACCACATGACTGTAGTATTGTCTGTCCTTATCAGTAGTTGTCCTGGATGAAGTAGATCCTTGAAAGCTGTCAGGGCATTCTGAACAGCTAGCATTTCTTTTTGAGTGATATGAAGATGCCTTTGGCTTGTGGGCCATGTGCCCTGAATACATTTTCCTGCCATGTGGGCTCCCCAGGCATAATCTGATGTATCTGTTGTTACTGACTGTCTGGCTGTGGGTTGGTTGAATGGCTGTCCCTTGTTGTGGTGACAGGCCTGTGCCCACCATTGAAACTCCTGTTGCAGAAAAGGAAGAAGGAAAATTAATGTTTCCAGGCTGTGGCAATGCTGAGTCCAAACACTTTTTAGATACCATTGTAGTTTCCACATATGCACTCTGGCATATGGAATTAGTAGAATGCAGGATGCCATGAAGCCCAAAGCCTGCAGAATATTTCTTGCAGATAACTGGGTCTTTGTTGCCAACATTTTGAAGTAAGAAGTCAGTTGCCTTTGTTTTTCTGGCGTGAGATAAGCCATCTGGGCAATTGTATTTAAGCTTGCACCCAGGAATATTATCTCTTGAGAGGGTACTAGTTTTGATTTCTTTTCATTTACTGTGTACCCTAGGCAAATTAATAATCTTTTTAAAAATGCCAGATGTTTTAGTAAAATGTCCTTGTTCTCTGCTTGAATAAGGCAGTCATCCAAATAAGGATATATTTGAATTCCTCTGTCTGAAAAATGCAATTACTGGTGCCAGGCATTTTGTGAAGACCCTGGGTGCAGTAGATAAGCCAAAGGGCAGTGCAGAGTATTGGTAGTGCATTGAGCCAGCTATGAATCTGAGGTATCTTCTGCAAGATTGTCTGATTGGTACTTGCAGGTATGCCTCTTTTAGGTCCAAAGTTACAAGCCAAGCCTTCTTGCCCAGTATGGGCAGAAGCTGCTGCAGAGTCAACATTTTGAATTTTGGAATGTCCAGAAAAGTACTGAGAATAGACAGGTCCAGTATTGGTCTCCAGACTTTGTCCTTTCTGGGTGCCAAGAAAAGTCTTGAGTAAAATCCTTGTCCCTGCTCTTGCTGTGGTACTTGCTGAATGGCCCACATGTCCATGAGGGATAAAACTTGTTTTTGCGCCTCTGCCCATTGACTGTGCTGCAGGTCTGGCATACTTGGCAGGGTGTGAAAGTGGAACCTGTAGCCCTGGGACATTATATTCAAGACCCATTTGTCCTGGGTGATCCTGTGCCAATTCTGAGAAAAAAGTGCTAGTTTTCCCCCCAAGGGGGCTGCCAAAGAATAAGTGCTTGGTGCTGGCAGAGGAAAGTCATTGGGACTGCTTCCTGTATGGCTGTGATTTGTCTTCTCCACCTTTGGAGGTAGAAGCGCCCCACTGTTTAGGCCTGTATGAGCCCTGGGGCTGGGGTCTGCCTCTGGGGCATCTGTACCTTCCTCTTTGTGGCCTATCTGACACTGGAAAGGACCAATTCTTTGTAGGCCAGTTCCTGCTATATCTGGGTGGCTGTACCAGTAAGAAATCCTTTACTGTTTGCATAGATTTCGTATTGTCCTCCATTTTCTTCAACACCTCCTCTGCTTTAACACCAAATAAAGTATCATGCTGTAATGGAGCATCTAATAATTTTGCTTTAACATGATCAGGCAGATTCTGTTCCTTTAATCAAGCATGCCTCCTAATGACAGAACCCATAACTGCGGCCCTGCAAGAGGCCTCCAGAAAATCAAAACCACATTGCAATGTATGCTTTCCCACTTGTTCAGTTGCATGCAATAAATCCTGCATTTCCTTATTTTCTGCACAATCAGAATTAGTTAACATTTTCTGTTTAAGTAGTGACATTAAGTATTGCTGATATTTAAGCATATGAAATTGACAGTTTAATGCCCTCACAGCCAAAGTAGCAGAAGTGTAAACCTTTTTCCCCCATCTGTCTAGTGCCCTTGAATCCCTATCAAAGGGAATAAGATTTTTTGCAGTGGAAGCCTTGACCCCTTTGGGACCCTGAGAAATGGTTTCTGGGTCAGCAGCAGGGTTTTTATAAAGAAATGTATGTGAATCCGGAACCCTGTAGTATCTGTCTGGTTTAACAGGGGCAGGGGGTAAAGAGTCAGGAGATAGGCCGGACTCTGAAAATACATCATCCACAATGTCTAACACAGGGGGAATAGCAATAGGCCTGTGCTGAGGTAGTAAAAGGAAATCTCTAAGCCTTTTTTTTTATTCTGAGTAGTCTTGGCTCTCCCAGTGGAAGTGCTCCCTCATGGTATGCAGTGTTTCCCCAAAAGAATAATCCTCAGGAGGAGAGGCTGAAGGGATAGATTCTTCAGCATCAGAATCCTCATAGGGAGGAAGAGAGTATTCCTGCTCAGAGGAGGAGTCAGAGGAAATGTAAACCTGATCTGAAGATTCATATTCTGTCTCTTGCCTAGGCCTCTTATCAGGAGGGGGATGGGAACCCCTGATCAAGGTAATTAGGTCTTCGGCCATTTTGAGCATCTGTTTTTTTAGGCATGGAAGTTTGTCCCGGAGAATGCTGTACTTGTTTCTTTGTCTTTAGTGCTTTAGTCTTTGCCTTTGAAGCTGTGGTTGGCTTAACATATCACTGTGTAGGTCTGAAAACACCCTCAGAAGCCGATGCCTGCTCAGCAGCTCCGGACCCATCTGAGGGGATAGTTTCCGAGTGTCCAATACCTTGAGTATCCAGAGGCCTAGTTGGCTCCCCATGGGAGTCGGCAACGGCCTGTGGCTCTGAGGCAGCGGGTGTCAGGGGCTGCGAAAGCGCCTCACTGAGAACCAGCGAACAGGCGACTGGCTTAGCGGTAGACTCGTCATCGGTTTTGGACCTTGGATGCCTGTCCTTTTCTTTTTCCTTGTGCTTTTTGTAAACTCCGGTCGTTTGCTGTTCCAACGGCATTATATAATTGAATCTTCAGCCAAAGTAATGAAAGGCAAAATTGTACCGACGCTTAATAGTGCGTTGGTTAAATCTAGTGCAAAACCGACAGCTAGCAATGTTGTGATCAGGGCCTAGGCAAGGAATACAGTAAGAATGAAAATCCTTATGAGGTATTTGCTTCCCACAAGAAATACAATTGTTAACTTTTTCTGACATCGGTCTGGAGCAAGAAAAAAGTTTCCCCAACGGGGTACTTAGCTTTAATGAAGACTTCGGATCTGAAATTCGTCTTTGAAAATCTCAGGAATCGGCCGACCGGCACTTGCAAACTGCTTTTGCTTCGGGCACCGTGCGGCAAGAAAGACTGAAGAAAATGGCATCAGCTGCATCTTTTATACCCCTGGCACACTGACGTCAGGGAAGAGGTGACAGCAACCGACGCCGGACCAAGACTTTGGAATTCAGGCCGACTGCGGGTTGCCTGCCAGCTGGATAACCCAAGTGTAATGACTGCAACAGTGAAACACGATGAACATCTTGTTTTTTTTTTTTGCATGCAGCAATCCTGGTTGGAACTAAAAGGGAAGGCAAAGCATTTTGTGTTAAGAAAAATTTTAAACTTGAATGGACTTGTCCATTATTAATATTCTTTATCCTACTTGGTCTGTTCATCTGTTTTTGTTTGTTCTGGTCCCAAATCCTTATCAACAAAACTTTACCCCTGCACTATATTCAACTCTTGCCTCATTGACTATTCAGTTATAATCTCTTTGGTGTGCCGATATACATAAACTCTTTGTTGCTATGTCTCTGTGTCATGCAAAATGATAAAGTCTGCTTTATTTCCCCTAACCTGACTCTTTTTCAGTAGCTGGATTTTTTCACTGGTGTTATTCTGCTAATACTGACCCAGACCCCATTCTGTATTCAATCACTTTGTTTTTTTATTCCTTCTTTTATCTTTTTAATTTTCTTTCTTGGTTGACTTTTTAATCTTTGTACTTTCTTCCCAGCAATCTTACCCAATTCCCTTTTCTGTACCATTTCCCTGCATCTAATCTGAAAACATGTCAGAATATGCTGATCCTGCATCACAACTAGATTCAATTATTTTAAATGGACACATAATGCCTTCTGGACATCACTGAAGCTGTCTCAGTACTGGGTTATAGAGAAATTTATATATATCTTTAATCAAATCTACATATCCAGATAACCTCAGCTAAATCCTTTCCCTGCATGGAAGAAGTAGAAAAATGCCCATCCACTGGCTGTAGTTTCATGAACACAGCATGTTTCCTTAATTCCATAACCTTCTTTATTCAATATCTTTGCTGTGGCATGCCCTCACTCTTAAATTTGTTTTGGTTATATCCTTACATGGCCAACTACCATGCTTAAGTTTCCTACTGTGACTATCTTCACTGTATTCCCTGTTCCATCCTGATGTATTTCATCACTCCCTTCCATAGAATTTCCTAGTTAATGCCAGGAAGACAAGCTTGATAGACAGATAAATAGATAGATAAATAGATAAACAGATCGATAGCTAGATCAACCAATATATAGGCAGACAGACAGGTATCTTTAAAGTATGCTGCACATGAAGCATAAACGGTGTGATAAACTCAAGCATCTGCTATTCATGTTCTATTTAACTAATCATATTGTCAGACTTACAGCCACTGCATTCCACTATGACACCCCTAGATTATTGACATCCCTTATCAGTATAACTGAATCAACTGTACTTTTTATCATCTTTATGTCTTGTCTCCGTTACTACCATGTCTAAGTCATAATTGAATGGCACAGTGGTGCAACGATAGCATTGTCGTTTCACAGCAAGAGGTTCTCCAGTTTGATTCTTGACTGGGGTGCCTTCTGTGCAGAGTCTGCATGTCCTCCCTACATTCATGTGGGTTTTCTCTGGGCAAAAAAATGTGTCTGGATCATTTCTCCTTGGGCCTCCACTGAAAATTGTCTTTGTTCCAAGTTGGACTTGCCAGGTAAACAAATGTTAAATAAAAAAAATAAATAATTGCTTATTTCTGTTCTAAGAAACAAAACTGTCTTTTATTGAAATGTCTCAAGTTATCCTGCTTTTTCTTAACTTTTCCTCTCTTGTTCAACTAAATGCAACCATCTCTAAGTTCTCAGGTTAATAGATGTTTTGTTTACTGGGTCTTTCAAATGTGGACTTACACATGCTTGTCTAGTTCAAATCAATTGCATTTTTCCAGAGACTTTTGTAGGTAATATTCAACTCACTTCTCTTTCCTGCTATGTAAATAATTGTTCCCTCCTTCCTTCAGTGCCTCTTACCTGTTTATTCTCTACTGATGCATCCACCCAATGAATATGTGTGTGTGTGTGTGTGTGTGTGTGTGTGTGTGTGTGTGTGTGTGTGTGTGAGGGTGGTTTGAAGTGTCAGAAAAAAAATCAAGCTTATCAGTAAAACATCATTCCTATTAGCAAACATCTAAATATCAAACATCTCACTCCCTTACACAACTTACATTTAGCATATTTAAACATTCAGTGACCTTCATTTGCACTTATTCTAGCTTTTCCACAGATTCACATGCAAACATATCAGTGGTATAATATAACATTAATAATGTACATTGAGCTTGATGCCTATAATAAATACAGATACATAAATAAATAAATAAATAGGATGCTATTATAGTTGATGGGGGCATAGAGTTTGCTATTTTAATAAAATGGCATAAATAACTTGATAGCTATTTAAGGAAATAAAACATGCAATACTTTTCATTAAAGTTAACCACTGAGAGTTCCCACTGTGGAACATTTGAATACATCCTATTCTTCTGTCTGCCTTATTTCTTCAGGAAAACTTGAACTCACACATTGGGGTACTTACTTCCTCCTTGGCCAATGGGTGGAACCTGTGATTAGGTTAACGCAATGCACAGCCCTCCAAAATTCCCAGTTCTTAGCTCACTCAGTCAGGAATTACTTTGGAAGAAAATGCATTGATACACCTACAAAACTATAATATTGTGGTCTAAAACCATAAGAGACCTTTTAAACCTGCTGTCACTAGCTGCTGCTGTCATTGTCAGAGAAAATAAGATTTGAAGGTGGGATTATAAAATAGTTCAACTCCTATCTAACCGATAGAATGATCAAGGTAATTAAGATAAACAAAATCTCTGGCACCACTGCATTTAGGTCAGGAGTAAATTACATTATTTGGTTATTTATTTATTCCATGCTGATTGGGTTAGTTCCACTTGGCCTGTGTCCTCCTTTCAGGAGAAACCCGAGGTGGTATTCATACTGACTGGGGGAAACTTGGCCAGAACACCAGGTAAATTCCTTACTCTGTTTTTGATAAGAGGAATGGGATCCTTTGCATCCACCTGAGCTACCAGCAACTCAAGCATGTGGGACTTCAGTTCAATTATCCTTATTTGAGTTAATGCTTCTAAGGGTGCTGCAAAATGATTACTAAAAGATTCTAACCTACTTCAGAACTAGGTGTTTGATTAATAATGAAAAATAATATTAACATCAGCAGTAACAAAACTACCATTACTACCATTATGATTATTTAGTTAGTTATAATATTTGTTAATTTGGTAAATGAACTGGTCCATAGACACTTTTCAGCCATAACTTGGGTCAAGAAGGCAGAGACAAAAAAAACAAAAAAACATTTGGCATGCAACTATCATTAAACCAAAACGTAGTTATCTATGACACATTTAATACACTCCTACCATATGTTACAGAGATATGATTCCTATGTCATCTTTTTAATCAAAAATTAATATTCAGTCATGTAGCTAAATGGGTAAAGTTATGGCCTCATGTGCAGTAGATGTAGGGTTTGAATACATGGAAGGGCAAGTAAGAATTTATTTAGAGGGTGGGAGGTTGGCATAATGGTTAAGGTGTTTACCTTACAAACACAAGGTGCAGGGTTTGTTTCTCAGATGGGGTAAATAGTTAGCCTTAAAATGGCCCACAAAGGCAGTTAGCCTAGTACTAACCTATGAACAGCACAAGAAGTCAATAAGGCACTAATCTAGCTTTTATCAATGTACAGTTTCACTAATTTATTGACCTTCAATACAAGATGAGTCATTGGACTAGGTAGCCTGATCCCTAAGCTAAAATACTGACTTCCTGTAATTATAATAAACTCTCCATAATACATTAAAATGATACATGTCACTTAGAGCCAAGTCTGTCAGTTTGTCATTTCTCATACTATCCCACAACACAGAATACCACTGTATAACACTAACTAATGTCACTTGTCTTCCAATAGATGGTAGGGCCTCTCTAATAATTAATGTTTTAACCTTTAAACTGTTAAGGTGGAACTATGACCCCCCCAAAAAAAAAAAAAAATGATTTCCCTGAGATGTCTTATACTCACATTACATATTAACAAATAAGCACCTACACTGAAATTCAGCTTAAATACAAGAGAATACATTTTCAGTAAAAGTGGCCCTGCAACCTAGAACTTATTCCCTGAAAATGAGAAAAACCATGCAAGCAGCTACAGAAAAAAAAATTAAAACAGTCCCCAGGATTCAATAACTTTTCACCGTTT
This sequence comes from Protopterus annectens, assembly GCF_019279795.1. Lineage (NCBI taxonomy): Eukaryota > Metazoa > Chordata > Ceratodontiformes > Protopteridae > Protopterus > Protopterus annectens. The sequence goes on along the minus strand of NC_056734.1, from coordinate 594,028,740 downwards.
GTGCATCGTGGCAAGATGTGCACACTGCCGAATATAAGATTTAGATTTAGTAAGTGCCGTGTAGAGGTGCGCACACTCCTCCGCAAACAAGGTAAACACCAAAGTATGCTAATTACAGCGTAATCAAGCAATTTAACACAGTGGAGCCATTCAATAAGCTATAAAGCATCCATGTAGACTCTGTGTTGGTTTGTCCTGTGCATTCTAAAACTTTTGGAATACAGCCATGGAAAGGAGTCTACACAGACAGAACCATGTCAACTGCTGCATTTACAAGGTAAGTCTTGAACCTGGAGTGTATTGCGTAATAATATGAATGAGTGGCACATCTTCATATCAACATATCCCTGTTTGTGCCATGACAGTAACTCACCATTGCTCCCCACCACCCAAAAAAAGAACAGTCTGTCCTTGTTTGTGCCATAACAGTAACTCATCTACTCTCTCCCAAAAGAACAGGAAATTACAGATTTTTTTTTAAAAATCTCAAAACTCCCCAAAATCTTTTACTTTTTTCCTACCTCCCTTCCTCAACCTACATTACCCATGCCACATCCCAACCTCTACATTACCTTAGGACATTAAATATACCATCTCTCCCCAACAGTCTCTGGACAACTCCAAACATGCAACTCCATCTCACACTTCCTACATCTTTATCCTATCATACCTTCTCTACATAACATTTACCACATCTGACCTCCACAAATATGAAATATATAACCAACACCCCACTCACAAACATGCACTACTTACCAACAACCACTTTTACACTTTAGTGATATATGCCCCCAACTTTTAAACACTCCAGACCCCCTCCTATTTCCTCTCACACACAGCTCACAGAAACACACACTCCCAACTTCAGATTCCATCTTGCTGTCTTCAAAGTAAAAATCTTCTACTCCATTCTCTAATACATATACAATTACAAGCAGACATCCATCCCAACCCAGGCCCTAAATATGTATTACCCAATACTCAATCATGTCAACTTTACTCTCCTAGCCAAGCTCTCTCAGATTCCAAGCTTCATTCCCCCCTGCCTAAAATTTCTGCTTCTGACCTACTAATAACTAACTTTAACCTAAGAAGCATTGTAAACAAAATCACTGAATTTCACACTATCCTGGCCACTTACTCTCCAGACATAGTAGTCATTACCAAAACCTGGTTAAAACCACACATCAAACACTCGGAAATTACATACAACAGTTACAACGTAATTAGACAGGATAGACTAAATAAAAGAGGCAGTGGTGTAGCAATCATGTTTAAAGACTCCCTAACAGTAGAAAAACTAGACTGTACAACTCCAAATATGCCCAATGGATAATACTCATCACTCTCTTGCACATAAATGCCCATAAATCAATTATTATTATTGCTGCCTATCTGCTCCCTGGAAACAATCTCCACAACACTGAACTTCTCCTCTCCAGGTCTTCCTCTTCTTTCAGATATGAAACTATCACTTTAGGAGACTTTAACCTGGACTGGCTCTCCTGCTCCTCTGACAGTCCTACAAATTTCAACAAACTCTTTAATTTCTCCCAAATTATAGATTGTCCCACTCATGCTGATAAGCACAATAAAAAACAATCATTACTGGACTGGACACTAATAAATAAGCCAAACCTAAGTCATCAATCCGGCTGTCTACCCATTAACGTTATTGACCATACCCCTACTTTTCTGTTAAGAAAAAAACTTCAAATCAAAACTCCTGCTCCATTTAAATACACCTGCAGCAAAAAACATTTATCCCCTGCCCGATTTAACCAAATACTTCAAAACTGCAACTGGTCACCACTAAAATCCCTACAATTGGACCTGGCAGTAGAACTCTTTAGCAACAAATTCCTTGAACTCCTTAATTGTCTTGCCCCCACCAGAAAAATATGGACCAAAGTAAAACAACTTCCATGGCTGTCTCCTGATACTAAACTACTAATTAAACAAAGAGACAAAGCCAGAGCCCTATACTTATCTTCCAAAGACATGTATGTAAGACAAGTATGCTTACCAAATACCAGCAACTCAGAAACCAAACTAAGAAAAAAATCAACAAAGATAAACAATGCTACTTCCAGTCCTCCCAACAAAGGCACGTTCTAAACTCACAGAAATTCTGGGAAACAATCAACTACCTCCTCAACCCTGGTAGACCCACCACCCCCTCTCCTTCTACATCAAATATCTGTGAACCCCTTGCATCACAGTTCAACTCATACTTCATTAACTCTATCTCCAACCTCCTAAATAGCCATAATCACACACCACTCACACTCCCCTCCCCAGTACCTGGCAAAACAGAATCCTTCTCTTTTAAACCTATTCAAACATCCTACATAAAAAACTTCTAAGCAAACTAAAACCCTGCTGCCTTGCTGCCGACCAGCTACCAAATGAGTTCCTAAAAATCTCAGTCCCATCTATTGCCTACCCTCTCTCAATTCTAATAAATCATTCTATCTCCAAACAATATGTACCCCACCTCTGGAAAATAGCTCACATCATTCCCCTCCAGAAGGGTGGTCCCTCCAGCGGAGTCACTAACTACCGCCCCATAGTTATCCTCCCTCCCATAGCCAAGATCCTTGAGAAATGTATTCAGCAACAACCACCTTACATCAAATAATGTTCTAGCAGACACCCAGCATGGTTTCTGCCCCAAGCATAGTACAAACACTGCCCTAATAGCTTTCACAGACACCATTCACCACCTTATGAACAATGGTCAGCTAGTCTCTGCAATTTTCCTGGACATGTCAAAAGCTTTTGGTACCATTTCCCACCAACTCCTTCTTAACAAACGTGCCAGTTACATCCTCAGTCAATCTACCCTAACATGGTTCCACAGTTAACTATCAAACAGGCAACAAGCCACTAGATGGGACCACAATCTTTCCCCTCTACTGACTGTTAACACTGGTGTACCCCAAGGGTCCATATTAGGCCCCCTTCTCTTCATCATCTTTACAAATAACCTTATGTCTGCTACCCAACTAGCTTCAATCATACAGTATGCCAACGATACTCGTCTTATCATATCAGTCCCCTCCCCCCTAGAACTATAACACAAAATGGAAAAAGCACTTCAGGAAACTGAATCATTCTTCACTAGTCACCAACTCATTTTTAACCCTAGAAAGACTAAGTTAATTATATTCACAAACAAATCAAACAAAAACAACTCTCTATGTATCCACAAATGGCACTAAAATTGAGCCATCTAACCAGGCCAAACTACTAGGTATTACTATAGATGAACGACTAAAATTTGACATTCATATATCCCAAACAATCAAAAAAGTCTATGCTAAACTCGGTGTGCTCTTTAGGGCAAAACCCTACCTAACACCATAAGCCAGGCTAGCCAAAGCCAGATTTCAGCTGCTATCTACTCTATTATATTGCTCACAAAATTTCACCAACTTAGGGAAAACCAATCTCCAAAACCTTGAGTCTTCTACAACAAATAGCTCGGTTTGCTGAAAATCTCCCTCATAAAGCTCATCACTGTACTGCTTTTAAACAACTGAACTGGCTCGAACTCCCAAACCTCTTAACACTAAACCAACTTGCCCTCACCCACAAAATTATTCAAAACCTAAATGACTGCCCTGCATTTTCAACCCTGGTCCAACTAAATGTCAGCAGCAGACCCCCTCAGGTCTACAAGCAGACCTCTGCTCAAACTTACACAGTCTCATAACACCCAGGGAGACTCCCTCTATTCAAACAAAATTGCTAAGTACTGGAACTCCCTTCCACTAAACATACAAAGTGCTCCCTTCAATCCTGCTTTTAAATCAATTGTAAAAGAACACCTTGAAAACAACTAGATATGCCACTGCTGCTCTCCTGGTTAATTTTTCTTTTTTACAGCACCACCTTGCCCTTTTCCCTACTTTCACACCATAACTTTCCTCTCTTACTGCATTAATGTCAGTTTACTCCACTTAAAATCCTTTCCTTTCCTTTTACTTCTGCATTGTTTCCTTTTTATCTTACCGTCTTCTACCCATTAATACTTTTCTCACAATTCTATCTAGTTCAAGCTATCTGTCTTTTCTCACCTCTTGTTCAATCTGTATTGTTTAAAATTTTCTCTAAGTTCCACTTGTAAATTATTATCTAGTTTTTAACATTATATCGTATATACCAATATGTACTCTAATTTCTCAAATACTGTAATACTGTACTGTACTGTTGAAACTGATGCATATGTATTGATTCATAATGGTTTTAGTCCACTGTCTAAATTGTACTATATGTTGTTGGAGCTTTTCTCCCCGGGTCTCCACTGAAAATGGGCTCCCAACCCAGTTGGAATCTACCTGGCAAACAAATGTAAAATAAAATAAATAAATAAAATAAATGCTAACTATTTTATCAAAGGAACAGTTTCTGAAAAACTTGCACATATTTATCACAACTCTGAAATGGCTTGGCAAGCATGCCCATGCCATCAGTACACTTCTAAGTAATGTAGGCAGATAAAAGTGTAAAATCCTTTGCTTCAGAATTTTCTTAAATACATTCTAGCATATGTAGTATGTAGCTGAACATATGAAAGCATACCTTCAATGATCCTCTGTACAGATATATCCCAAAGTAATAATGTATTTTCCCTCTTCTCCACATAAACAAGTCTCCTCATCATCAGTTTGCCTAGCTTCATGGCTGCCTTTTTATATGGTGTAGATTCATAGTTGTCAGCACTGTGAAGATGTAAATGAACTGTAAACTCATCAGAATTGCTGAATCCCAAAAAACTGGATCCATGTAGGGATGTAAGGATAGTACAGTCACTCCCTTAGTGTTTAGTTTTAATGGATTGCAACTGTGATTGATTAGTGTTTGGGAGAAGGAAAACACAACAGCACTTTAAGGTGCCCTATTTCCAGTGGGTTTGACAGATCACATCTACAAAGTGTTAGATGTAAGGTTGGAAATGTAAGTAAGCAGCACACAAGTCAAAAGTTGTGTTCCTTCACTTCCAATCTGTCCTTAATTTTTTGGCAACTGCATATGATATTGTTTCCACTTAACATCCTCACACACATTAAAGCCACTGATATAGAATGGCTTACACACCGCATGTCTCAGATTATTGCACAGATACATGAAGAATGGCCAACAAACACTGAAATGTAAGACAGAACTGTATATTTACAAGCAATAATCATGACAGGTTATGTGATCACTAAGTGCACTACATACAAAGCTAAATGTACAAATAATGCTTGTATGGTTTGATATCACCATAGCGTCAAAACCCAACACTCCCCATGGCTACAGAAAGCCATTAGGTCATTAATGGAAATCAGAGACAGAGCCTGGGATCACTGGAGAATAACAAAACCCCCTCTGCTACACAAAAATTCATAGAATTCACAATAGAGTCAAAAATCTAATAAAACAAAACAAAACCCAATACTATAGTCAGCGCTTAACTCCTCTCAACACTACCCCAAGCAATTCTGGTCCTTCATTAACTCCATTCTCCACCCAGGTAAACTTGGCACCCCTCCACCTAATACTATCCCCTCCTCTGAAAGTGTTGCTACCTCTTTCAATAAACATTTTACAGAAATCATTCTATCCCTAGCTAAACAACACAACCCCCTCCCCTTCCTCCCCACATCTACACCTAATAATCTGCCCACTGCCTTTTCATTTACTCCAGTTCCTACCTCCAACATAAAAAAACTTCTATCTAAACTTAAACCCACTAAACTAGCAGCTGACAATCTCCCCTGTGAATACCTAAAAATAGCAGTCAACACCATAGCCTATATCCTGATTAACCAGTCCCTATTAGAATGCTATGTCCTTACACTGTGAAAAATATTCCACATTATACCATGACCCCCCCATTAATATTCCAAAACATGCACGCTGATTGGCCAGCGTGCACATTGTAAATCAACTTATACTAATGGAAAAAGGTTCGGTTGCCCAGACTTTTTCCATTAGTATAAGTCTCTTTTAAAACACTGTCTCGCTATGTTAAAAGAGTTTAACATAGCGACACAGGTTTAAAAAAAGCAACGGAGATCTCCGTTGCTTTTTTTAAAGCTGTCTCGCTATGTTAAACTCCTTTAACATAGCGACACAGTGTGTAAAAAGCAATGGAGATCTTGCTTTCTCTGTTGCTTTTTTTTAAACCTGTCTCGCTATGTTAAATGGGTTTAACATAGCGAGACAGCTTTAAAATAAGCAACAGAGATCTTTGTTGCTTATTTTAAAGCTGTCTCGCTATGTTAAATCCATTTAACATAGCGAGACAGGTTTAAAAAGCGGAGAAAGCAAGATCTCCATTGCTTTACTGTTTTATTATGTTAAATGGATTTAACATAGCGAGACAGCTTTAAAATAAGCAATGGACATCTCCGTTGCTTATTTTAAAGATGTCTCGCTATGTTAAACCCATTTAACATAGCGAAACAGTAAAAAGCAATGGAGATCTTGCTTTCTCCATTGCTTTTGGCCACAGCTCTGATGTACTGCGTAGGCATGCGCAGTACATCAGATCTGCTGCGGATACCAGACAGCTGCGGAAGGGCAGCAAAGAGGCATTATACAATGCCATTATTTAAGAAAAGTAATTATTTATTTTCTTAAATAATGTCATAGTATAATAGCAATAACCCACTTCTGGGTGTGGGTAATGCGGGATTTACCCACGGTTGTCTTTGTTTGGTACGCCAACCATGGGTAAATCCCGCATTACCCAAACCCAGGCGTGGGTTATTGCTGTATCATCCCCCTCCACAAAGGTGACCCCCTCCACAGAACTATCCAATTACTAGACCGTAGCCATTCTCTCTCCTATTTCCAAGATACTTGAGAGATGCAGTCATTCTCAAGTCCTAGATTACCTCCTAACTAATATGATCCTATCTAACACCCAACATGGCTTTAGGCCACACCATAGCACTAGTACAGCTTTACTCTCTTTCAATAACACTATCATCCAACATAAAAACAGTGGCTTGTTCTCCTCTGCAACTTTCCTAGAACTATCTAAGGCTTTTGACATGGTCTCACACAAAAAAATCAGCTACTGGTTTCACAGCTACCTAACTGGCAGCTTTCAATCTGTTGTTTGGCAAAATGGCATATCTCTTCAACTCCCTGTCTTAATCAGTGTTCCCCAAGGATCCATCCTTGGACCTCTACTTTTCTCGCTCTTCACCAACAATCACCTTGATGATGTGGAATATTTTTCACAGTGTAAGGACATAGCATTCTAATAGGGACTGGTTAATCAGGATATAGCAATCAATATTCACTGCCATCAAACAGGCCTCTTTCATACAGTATGCAGATGACTCCACCATCATCTGCTCAGCCCAATCCCTACCTGAACTGTATAAGATCACACAGGAAGCCTTTACTCTGTAGAAACTTGGTTATCTAATGCAGAGTTAATACTCAGCCCAGACAAAACTAAACTCTCATCTTCCAACCAGCAAAATCTAACCTAACCGACTCCCACTTTAATATTACAGCCAACGACAACACCATCATCTCCTCAACAGAACATACCAAACTACTGGGTGTTTAGATTGACAACTATCTCAAATTTGACATTCACATTTCTCTGACCATAGAAAAAAGTTTACAAAAAACTAGGAGCTTTGTACAGAGAGTAATTCCTCACCAAAACAGCCAGAATTTCAGTTGCCAATTCCCACCTTATCTCCACACTACTCCATGCCTCTCCTATATTTACTGACCTAAGACAAACCAACCTATATAAGCTCGTCTTGTTATAACAAAATCACCAAATTTGCAACAGGGACTTCCTATCGCAGTCACCACTGCATCTCACTTACCGAACTTGACTGGTTAGAACTCTCTCAACTTCTTCACCTGAATCAACTCTCTCTTGCTCACAAGTTAGTAAGCTATCCTCTCAAAGTTCCATCCCTCCAAAATCTACTCCAGCCCTACTGTACCTCCAGACCACTATGCTCTATTAACAAAAATCAACTCCAAGTAACCAAAGCTAAGAACTCAGCTGGAGAAGCACTTTTCTCCTGCATAACATCCAAATTATGCAACACTCTCCCCCATCAACAACCTCTATACCATTGTGCAATCACTTCAAAGCTGTACTAAAATCTCACCTAAGAAACACTGGTTATGCCCACGAACCAATCCAGACTAGAGACCCCCTTCTCTATCTCCCCCTCCCCCTCGCCACTCAGCCACCCTACATGGTTCACTTCAGTCCTCATCAGCTGGCACTGGCAATCATTTTTAACTTCCTTTAATACCTCACTTCATCTCAATAATAAGACATCTACCTACCTTACATTCCACCTATACTACTTCTCTGTTTCCTCTCATACTCTTAATCTTCCTCTCACACTCTTACTCTTCCCCTACTATTTCCTCCTAGACTTCTGCACCAATTTATCAACATCTCACCAAACATTGCTTTATATATCGCTCAGTTTACAGCCATTTTGTTATGTCTAACAAGCTTATTACTATATCATTACTGGTGTTTGTTACTATTTGTGCTAATTTTTAATAAGTGCCATCCAATATGTAAGCAGTGCCCCTATGCACATGTAATTGTATAATCCATATATATCTACTGTCTCATGTAACTATATCATTCATATTTATGTGCTGGCTTTTGCTGACATTGTTCACTTGCATTTATATTAACATTTTTCTTATTAACTCTTACTGAATGTATCTTCGTGTGGAGCTTTTATCCCTGGGCCTCTGCTGAAAAAGGACCTGTGTCCAGTTGTATTTTCCCGGTAAACAAATGTAAATAAATAAATAAAATGCTGTTGCAGTTGGTCGTGTCCATATTGAGTTAAGTTTCTTGCTGCAAAGCTGTTGATGTGGCAAAGAGGCACCCATCCTATGTTCTGAAGGTTCATTAGAGTGAGATTTTAAATCCAGACCTATATAGTAATATCTCGTGTACTAAAATTTTCTAGTGTGTATGTCATAATTTGCTTTTCTTCATTTAAACTACCTCTTTGGTTTCTTTCTTTTTTCTTTTTCTTTTCTTTACTTTTGTTTTTATTGGCCAGTGTCTGCATGATGCGCCACTTAGTGCTAGCATGGGAGATGGAGAAAAATGAATGTCAGGTTTGGCTGTGCTTATCTCATTTGCATGAAGCATGGTACTGCACAAACGGGACACCTGAGCAGACAGGATCCAGATGGCCAAAAATAGAAACATTCAATTAATACTACTGGGCATTGCTCAAACCTGATAAGTGATGTTGCACAGCAGTTAACAGTGAGACCTTAAGAATTATTAGTGAAATAGAGAATGTCATGCAACTAGTCCTGTGGCAGCAGGTGTTGTGTAGGGCTGGAGTACAGATGGTCTTGGGTTCTAGAACAGGGTGTGCAAACTTTGTTTTACTGTTGTGAAATTGCACTTTATAGCAACAAACTGCAACATAAACAAGTGTTTTCTCAACTTTCTTGTGGCAACAGGTGTAAGTGTAGGACAGTCACACACATGGTCCTGGTTTCAAATATTGCATATTCCATACACTTTTACTGTTGTTCAACTTCCCATTATAGTCACTCTCACTTATAACACTTGACATGGTGTAGCTGATATTAATTATATGTATGAGAACTGAGGCACTAGTATTGTGTTAGTTATGTATTCATTTATCTACGTATTATCACATTTATTCTCAAATGTATGACTGTGGGTATATTGTGTAATAGATTCCTGTAAGTATATTTCTGCTATCTGGACTGCCATAGCCTTCATATTTGTCTAACCCACATACACAACTTCCTGCACTTCCAATAACCTTGAATTTACTTTGCTTGCTACTGTTGCACTCCACTTACCATTGCGCAAACACTGTGCTCAGAGGAGCGTTCTGCTGAGCACCATTTTGTGCGATGGTAAGTGAAGCACAACATTATCAAACATTTTGTGCACTCCCAGTAAACACAATGACTGGAATTGGTGGGAAACCATCATTCTCCATTGCTCTTGATCCATGGTAGACATAGCAGGCATTTCTGGAGAAGATGTCAGATTTAGGGCACAGAGATGGGGTGTCCAGGAGTCCATGATTTTTATTGGACTCCTAATTAAACACCACAGTGCCAGGCTTCTACATGGGTCTATTCTGGCTCCCAGTATAAGTCAGAAGCTTGATATAGTTTGGCCTGGGTTTTAACCAGTATCACTGGTATCCTGTGCACTGGTGACCAATGTAGACATCACCTATAATGACCTATAGCAGAGGAAAAGGGATACCCTCGATGCTTGAATTGAGAAATTTAGGACTGCAGACATATCACAACTGTGTAAGTATTAGCTACAGAGAGTACTTGTAAAACTTAAAAGCTGAATATAGGCAAGACTGGTATTCATAATGGTATTGTGTTCTAATTTGTTTTTTCCACAGATGCCTTGGACCAGGAGGCCAATGTAAGAACCCATGGGGCTAGATAGGTGAGGATGAGGGAAGCATGCGGTATGTATGCAGCAGAACAGTACTGTTATTGTAGCATTAAAAGTTAAAGATAGCTTTTTGGTATTTTATACAGCTGTATCAAATTGAACATGCATATCTCATCTGTAAAAGCAAGTATGCATGCATTTGTCTGTACCATAAACCAAGAATACAATAGTATATTTTAATCCGAGGTTGTGGGTTCAAAGACCACACTTCCCAACTGTACAATATTGTTAATTCTTTAATTATGTGCAACTTAAAGGTTTAAAGTAAAAGCTCTATAACAGTGGCACACATGCCCTGCTGTAAACTGTAATCTGTATAACTGGAACACTCATATGTGCAATGTATGCACATGTCAAGGAGTTCTTGCTTCAGTTCGTAGTATAGTATGCATCTGTTAGGAGCTGGTAGTCTTAAAAGTAAAGGTTTTCTGTTAGGAGGTGGTAGCTCTAAAAGTAAAGGTTAAGAAAATAGAGTCAAATAATTGTATTAATGCATTGTATTTCACACATGAAGGACTAATCTTCTCTGTTTTTCTCTCTCACCCCAACCCTTATCTGTCTTTTTTATTTTATTTCAGTATTTTATTTTTGTTGTGTTTTATTACATGTAATCAAAATGTGTCCATGTCTTCCATGTGCACAACATCACTAAATGCTCCACAGCACAGTGGGGTGGGCCTGCCCCACAGGATCCACCTGCCCTCCTCCACCAGCTCCAGCACCATTTTACATAGTAGTAGTAGTAGCAGGAGGAGGAGACGTCAAGGACTCCAGCCAGCAGTGGAGTGGGGTGACAGTGATGACAGTCCAGTGGGTGACGACTCGATTCTCACTGTCACTCAGCTTAATGAACATAGGTTCTGGATGTCCCCACCCTCATGTGTCTCCCAAACTTTTGTGTCCATCACCATCCCTGTCTCTTGTCTGTCTGCAATTGCTTCCTCACCTACCAAAATTACAGACCCAGATATACCTACGTCTCTTCCCATCATTCCTTACTCCTTCAAGAAAAAAAATGAACACCCCCCCAAAAAAAGTCTCATATATAGCTCTTCACTTCACACACATGTCTTCTTGACACATTTGATTCAGGTCAACTGGCTATACAACATGAATGTGTTGTGGTCTCCCCTCTCTCTGGAGATGACAGTCCAAATTCAGTTAATATTTTGCACATATGTTCACTTTACACCATTAAAGAAATAGATAGCTATGGTTCTTTCCTACTTCCTTCCTGCACATTCCTGCCCTGCTTTCCCTTTGGTCTCCCCCCTGCTTGGTCCCCATTTCATCACTGTCCCATCTTCTCCATTTCTTTTCTTTAATGCATTATTGTGTAATGGTGAGCATCTCACACAAACAAGCAGCAATGGTAATGCGAAAATAGTTAAAAGTATTACATACAGCTGTATTCCAACCCAGTACCATCTGACCCAAAAAAGGAATGTATCAATGCATTAACACATGCTGCCAAAGAGTAACTTAAGCAGCAGGTGTATTTCATAGTCTCAATAGTAACTGTCAAGTTTTAGTAATGCAGCTAGCATTTGCGCACTGCTTACCTACATGCAAACATGTGTATCTCACATGTGTATTCACTTTGCTAATCATCACGCAAACCCACTGCTCATTGCCCTATGAAAGTGTACATATTGTGCTGTATCACTGTTGTTTACTGTTCATTTCCTGTATATGACATGAAATTACATGTGGAACATTACAAGCTGAGGGCCCTATCTAACTGTATGTCATGTATTTACAATACATACATGTGTTTGCAACCCCCAAAGCACTGCAACCCTGGGGTCTCAGTACTTTTTCCACATATATATCAACCACACTACAAAATGTAATATCAAATGTAGTGTGTTATGCAATGCACATCAATCTGTTAACATGCAGAACTTCAACTGTTGACTCATACACCTAAAAAGCCTTATCTGCAAGGCTAGTGTAGGAATCAGCATGGATCATATCCACAGGGACATAGGTGACCTTCAACACACTTGATCCTACCCTTTTGGTCTTGTCAAGGGTAGATCTTTATTGACCCTTGTGTAGTTCTTGAATACTGACCCCAAAGATCTGGACGAGGGATAACAGGACATAACACCTATAATGATTTATCCACGGCCTTTGACACTATACTACATTCATGTCATAGTGAAGAGCTCCCATCTTGGAATTAGGTCATACAGTACTAGATGGATAGCCATCTGGCTCAATGACAGAACACACACTGCTAAAGTTGGGGACTGCACCTCCACCAATAGCCCCCTCACCAGTGGAATACCACAAGGATCTGTGCTGAGCCCTGAACTGTTTGCAAAATACTTCCCTGAAGCACAGGCAACAGTAGATGGCCTGTGGTTTATGAAGTTTGTAGATGACTGTTAACGGGACAAACTCATATAGAGTCCTCCAAAGTTTGTAATGTATTATATAAGGGGTTGACAGAGACTAATGATTGGTGCCAAACTCATGGACTGAACCTTAAAGCATACAATCATATAATGACTCATTGTCCCCTTTGCCAACGACGTACCCCTGCTAATTATGATATACTTAGCACCCCCTAAGCTCAAACACAGCTTTATGAGACTTGGGAACACATGTTGATAGCAATTTACACTTTCATCACTATAGGCCCATAGTAGTGACAAACACTGTTGCGCACATCATACATATGGACCTCCAATCCAAGACCAGGGTAGTCATACCTCTGCTGTACTCTGCACTTATCACACCAATAATGGAGTACAATGCTCACATCTGTCTGTACTCCATTATTGGAGTACAATGCTCACATCTGTCTGTACCTCACCAGACACCTGCAGCAACTGCTGAAAACACAGGGTTGTGCCTAGGAGAATCTCAGGCCTGCAAACATGACATACATGGAACGACTGACATACCTGTCACTGTACTCAGTATCATGCATGCTGATGAGAGGTGACCTATGCCTGCCCTGCAGAGCAGTCTCAGACCCTGCCATTATGGAAATGATGGTCATCTGCAATTCAAATGGGACAAGAATAATTTGTCCCAGGATTCTCAACCTAGCCTGCAATTAACAGAACATGTCAGGGAGACAAATATATCCCACAACGATTCACACTCCTCTGTAATAGGCTCCCACAGTGTGTGAAGCAGTGCTTCTCAATGATCCTGTTCAAGCGCAACCCTGTGTACTGGTTGGGTGATTGTAAAGTCACATCTGGGCTGGCACAGACTACAGAACCCAGTCCCTCATGGAGGGGGCCAGTTTGTACTGCTCACAAACTCACTCTGCTAAACATGACCATACAACTATGCTCAATAAGGGTACTTGTGTTTTTACATAGCTATGCTTCTAAACATCCTAGTACTATTAGGCTAGTGACCTCATATGCATATCTCCCAACCTGTTGTCTCCCACATGGTCTGCTGATGTCATCTACTATAAGTTAACCCGCCCTCTTGTATAAATCAGACTTGGCCATGGTGGTGCTTGCATAAAGTACTGGGTTCTGTAGTCTGTGTAATTAGATAGGCAGGGGTTCTAGTCTCACTGCAATCAAGTGTGTGCATGTGTGTGTGTGTGTGTGTGTGTGTGTGTGTGTGTGTGTGTGTGTGTGTGTGTGTGTGTGTGTGTGAGCTGTTGCTTGACATTTTAGAGAACATTTTATATTGGGCACTGGAGGTCTTGACTTGGCCACACAGCTGAAATCTCAACTCTATAGCTGTGCCAGTGGGGAGTCTTATTGGAGATCTGCCCCGGACTGACTGTGGTCTCTGTGTGCTCTTAAGGGAAACTGCACTCAATGCAGAGAGCTGCATCTGGAAATACTGTGTGTGTACCTGTCATCCTCCCAGTATATGCCCCCCACTGTTGCCACTGGTGAGGATTGAGGCTCCTTGATTACTGGTCCAGTGATGGGTTGTCATACGGACACCAATAAAGTTTTTACACCAGATGCATGTGTGCTACTTGTTCTGCATATGCATACACTACATACATAGGTATGGCAGGGTCTGATAGCATTAATGGCATGTATGTCTTGAATTGTACCATACTTATCTATCTATCTATCTATCTATCTATCTATCTATCTATCTATCTATCTATCTACCTATCTATCTATCTATCTATCTATCTATCTATCTATCTATCTATCTATCTATCTATCTATCTGCCATGTATACAAGACACCTAGCCTGTATTGCCCATACTGTCACATTCAGGTATAATAGTGTCCCTCCTAACACCTCCAGCAGATGTTACAGTGCTAGGACAGTGTGTATGGTTATCTTCACAGAGTGTGGCTGTATTATAAAAGTTGTTCAATTGTGTGTGTGTGTGTGTGTGTGTGTGTGTGTGTGTGTGTGTGTGTGTGTGTGTGTGTGTGTGTGTGTGTGTGTGTGTGTGTGTGTGTGTGTGCAGACTCACCTCTTATCACTGTACATCACATATGTTATGTCAGAGACATAGAATTAGTGGTGGTATTATTCTGATACTGTCCATGATTGTGACTATTTAGTGTAATGTTTACCATGATCCTTTACCTGTGGCCATCTTGCTGGAGACCTCTGCTGAGAGTACACTCATATTGAGGCATATCAGTTTGCACAGCTACACAATATGCACACTTCTCCAACTGTATGTCAGATCCCTGATAGATGCCCTCTGCATTATTCATGTAAGGATGCTTATCTCACACAAACATCTTCACCATTGTTATGTTACCTTGTGTGACAGGCACAGACAACAAATTCTTAATGTACAGTCCATAATGTACCATATAGATATGTGTTTGGTGCTACAACCATCTTCCACTGACATGCCTTGTTTTGCTGTACGTATGGTAGTTTCAACTGTCCTCTTCCCTGTGTTAATTCCTACAATTCATCTGTGTGTCCCTATTCAATACACACACTTCCCCTGAGTGATAATTTTATATGCCAGTCCCATGTCCTGTTACAGATCATTAGCACACCTTCAGTACAGAAAGCCAAGAATTGGATATCACAATACTCTGCACTGTGGGCACACTGTCCTGTACTGTGCTTGGACCATATACTTTATATTCATACCTCTAAACTGTCCAGATATTCCCAGGATATCCAGATGTTTTCCTTATCAAATTTGTGGCTTTCTGCCATAACACTGGGATGATCTCTGCACTGATGTGACTCATGCTCTCGGACAGATAGCCTAGTACCTACCTATGAACCTATAATATTACATACATTTGAGTCATACCTCTCAACTGTCATGATTTGTGCAGAATGCCCAGATTTTGTCTCATATTTGTGATCTTTTCCTCAGTACATTTATATTTTCTGGCAAATCATTGGCATGTCAGTCCAGAGTAAAGTCAGAAATAGATGACTGACATTTGAACTTCAAACTTCATGCTCTTCAGGCAGTTTATGCTAATGTGCAACCTGTTTATTCTATCAACTTTCTAAGTGTGGAAGTGCAATATTAAACATATGTCCCTATTTTTGGGCCTCTGTCTCCCCATGATGCTTGCCTTTGTCCCCATATCTTGCTCAAAGGGGATTTCAGATATGTTCAAGTTTCATTCTAATACATGTCTATGTGTCATCTATGGGAATTATGGTCCTATTTCTGATTAAATGTCCATGCATTATGTTGAACTTTGTGGAGATATGTTGAACTAGCAGATTCACAACTATCTGTGAAGCCCTGGTGGTCACTGTGGCTTTCCATGCAAATCCGTTGACCATAGGTGCTTGGTTTTAGAAGGAATTGATATCCACGATCATTTACATGATTTCCTCACAAAACCTAGCTTAGGTGTGCCGCACCTCATTATTGTGCTTATATCAATCTAAGATAATCCTCTCAACCAGCCTATACTGCTGGTTGTATTGAATGTATCATTGCATGTAAAACTACTGATTGCTCTGTGAATGTACAAAGTCACAGTACAAGATGTACAAAGGCCTCTTACATGTACAATGAATTTGATATTCCTACAAACAAGTAAATAAATATAGCAAATAAAGTGCTATGCTATATGACACTGCTATGAAAATATATTTTATTTTTTCATGTTTTAACTGCTGCCACTGACTTTAGGCTTTTTCTGTCCATACTGCTCCAGACTCACAAGGTGCATCCTAGAACCCCCATGTGACAATATGTTCCTACTGAGAAGACACCTGAGTATGAAGCCCCCACTGCCATGCATGGACAACTAAGATACAGGCTTATCAAGCAAGTGGAGCAAGAAAGTTAGGCAATGTCAAGATGCATCTTTTGCATGTTTTTTATGTATTCCTAAGTCCCATCCCCTTACATGCTGATAATACTGTCAGACAAGGCAGGCAATAGGGGTATTTTGAATGTGTGCTCTACCCTTGGGCATATAAAGCGGCAGTTTGCCCTACCCCCAACCTGGCATCATCTCACTGAGGTCTGTCCACATTCAGGGGTCCATTAGAGTGATGCTTAGCATGGTCCCTTGCCCGAAGATAGGTGCATCCACCCTCTCTGCCAGCAGCATCAGATACCCAAGCTGTTAACTGAAATCAGGTCAGTTGGGTTATATTCACAGTGTTGTCCTGTTCTGCTGCAAAGTTGAGCCAGTATACTTCTATGCAAGTACTAGCCAGCTAACACATAACAAGTTATCTGTTACAATAATCATGGGTATACTGAAACTAATAAATGTCAACATACCTGACTATCTATCATTTGTAAACATAATCTCTTCAGCTCTGCAAAACATACACAGAATGTAAAGTAACACCTTAAATCTAGCCACATGTGAAAAATACCTTGGAGGAAGTTAATGCTCTGCATGGTATGGAAATAATCAATATAATTATATAACCAGCTCTCTCCAATGTTAAGGCTATACAAATATACATTGTGATACTTTGCAATCCTTAAACTAATGCTCTTGGACAGCTTTTGACTGGTTAATGCAATACAATCTATAACCTTGCTATAATATATCTGAAATACTACTAGAAATGCTTTTTGCTCGAGTCATAGTTGAGAAAGGTCCATGGATCATCCCAATATCCCAGTAAAATACATAAATAAATAGTACAATGAAATGCATTTAAAAATGTTCTAACATGGTGATGGGGCTGCAGAAGCATCCCCAAACAAAGGGATGAAAGAGAAAGTAGTTCACCAATTGCAGAGGATTCTGTAGAAAACTATATATGATGAATATGCAGACCTCTGTGAACCTTGCTTTGAATGCCTATCTGCAGTAGGTGGAACATTTTCTTGCAGTCCCATGCAATGCCCCAGAACTCCTAAGCACCAAACCCCAAACAGAGGAGGAAGCAGACTAAGATGTTGAAGGGCAGCCATCACACATGATACTCTGCTTCTAGAATGAATGCTCAGATATAGTGCTGCTAAGTGCATGCATATTCTTGTGGTTGATGTACAGAGGAATGTCACTGGCAAATTCTTGAAAAATACACAACAGACAGCCGCATCCCTGCTGGTATGTTCTGCCACTGAAATGGTTGTAGACTGATTACCATCCTGATCAGAAAAGACCATACATCTGCTAAACCATTTAGCTAGGGTTTTCTGCCCATCGACGTGCATCAAGTGACACCTGCAATGTGCACTGACATGAATCTGCTACCATATTCCGACATTACAATCTGTGAAGTGGCTGTGACTTCTGAAGGTGCAGAGTGTGGAAGAGCTCTTGTGTGGTACAGAAAGGAGTCAAAAATATTTCTGTACTTCTTGTACAGGGATTAGTGGAAGCACCTGCTGGGGAATTACACTGCATTGTCAGGGTAGCAATTAATGCCATGAGCACAAGCATTACTCATACTGTTCACCAGTGCAGACACAGATACAGTAACCTGAAAAGGTACCATCATGACCTTCTTAGCCAATGGGAAGGGAAGGTTAGAGAAAGTGCACAAAAGTTTTATAGTAAGTAGTACTGATAGGTAGTTACTTTTGTTTTTTTAAACACGTGTTCAGCTATATACTGGACCTGGGAGGTTTGGACATATTTCCTTTTCTTTTTTTAATTTTCCTTTTCTGGTGAAAAATAAAAAAACAGATTTGTGAGAGGAACTTGCAAAACTCTCCAGGCATAGGGCATCTTATATTTTATTTATTTATTTATTTATTTTATTTTACATTTGTTAACCGGGGGTGTCTGACTGAGCCGAAAAGGCCCTTTTTCAGCAGAGGCCCGGGGAGAAAAGCTCCACAAAGAAAAATTACAGACACATTTAGTTATTTAGACATAATCAGTATACACACAAATTACAAGAGGCATGTTTTTACAGTGGTATGCGGCACAAACAGTTACAGTGGAGGGAACAATCAAAAAAATATTAATTTTAAAAATAAAGGTAAGTAATAGATTTGTGGTGTACGGCTGAACTTTGGAATGTAGGTAGAATACATATATAGTACACAGGTACAGTACATACATTGCAGATTAGCCAGTGTTTGTGAGTAAGATTGAAAAACTATTATCAATTGCTCTAGATTTAGTATGTATATGTTATCCACTTTCACTAGCCTGGGGAGCAATCATGGCACTGCCAACTTTGCTTGAGATGTTGCCTGATGAGGTCTTTAAAGGAGGCTTTGGATGATGTGTTTTGAATGCTAGTAGGGACAGAGTTCCATTTTTTTAGCCACCAAACTACTATATAGTGCATCTCCAAAGCTATTGTAGCTGTTGGTGACTTCTAGTGGTAGTTTGCTTGATGATCTAAGAGGCCTTTTGGCTGAGTGATGTTGTACTAGGTTTTTGAGTGCAGGACACTTATTGGGGAGGTAATAGATAGAATGACAGAGGCAGAGCTGATTGTAGGTTAGGAGGTTGGGCAGTTCAAGCCAGTGGAACTGTCTCAAAGCAGTACAGTGATGAGTTCTATATGAGCAATTTGCAGCAAAGCGGGCAATTCTGTTATAGCAAGCTTCCATTTTGCTTAGTTCAGTTTTGTTGAGATTAGTCAGAATGGGAGATGCATAGAGTAGGGTGGATAGAAGTTGGGAGCGAACAATGGCTGATCTTGTGTTGTTGGTAAGAAATGGTTTGATACGGTAGAGTGACCCCAGTTTGGCATGTACATTTTTAATAGTTAAGTTCAGATGACTATCAAATTTTAGGTGGGAGTCTATGGTTATTCCCAATAGCTTAGCCTGTGCCACTGGAGCAATTGGAGTAGCATTTGTGGAGTAGATAGTGAATTGACTGTTAGTGTTTTTGTTAGAACTGGTTATAATCATAAGCTGAGTTTTCTTTGGATTGAGGATAAGTTGGGCTTTGTAAGGTAGTTTTCAACGTCAGAGAATGCTAGTTGAGTTGTTTGCAGGAGGGTGGGAATGTTTTGTGCAGCACAGATTAAGGTAGTGTCATCTGCATACTGAATTATAGATGCATGCTGTGTGGAGGTGTGGAGGTCATTTGTGAAGACTGTGAATAGTACTGGTCCTAAGATAGAACCCTGTGGGACTCCTATAGTTATGGGCAGCTGAGGAGAGAGAATTTTCCCATTTCACAGCTTGGTACCTGTCAGTTAAGTAGCTTTGGAACCAGGTAAGAGTGAAATTAGATAGATGATATTGGTTTAGTTTGTTTAGCAGGATTTGGTGTGAGACTGTGTCAAATGCTTTGGACATATCCAAAAAAAGAGTTGACACTTGCAGGCCTTCATTTTTGAGACGGTTTACTGTGTCTGTGAAGCAGAGGAGAGCTGTAGTGGTACTATGGGCAGGTCTGAAACCATGCTGAGTAGGTGACAGGATGTTGCAGTCTAGGAGATAGTTTAGCATCTGGGTATGGATCCATTTTTCTAGGATTTTGGCCAGGGGGGAGAGTAAAGCAATGGGTCTGTAGTTATTAAGTTCAGTGGAGGTCCCACCTTTATGTATGGGTGTAAGATAGGATATTTTCCAGAGTTTGGGCACATAGTTTTCAACAATTGATCTGTTTATGAGAGTGGAGACTGGGATAGCAATAGCATCTGCTGTAAGTTTCAAGAAATAGCTGGGGAGTAGGTCGGCTGCTGTTGATGAGGTTTTTAGTTTGGAGAGCATGCTTTTGATTGAAGTGGTGGAAACTGTTTTGAGGGTAAAGCTTGTATTAGTGTTATTTGTGTTGGGGGGGATAGTGAGGAAGGAACTGCCCTGTGATACTAAGGATAGAATTGAGTTCACAAAGTGGGAGTTGAATTGTGTTTCGATGGGAACTTTAGTGTCAGGGGTGATTGGTTTGGGGGTAGCCTTTTGGGTGGATTTTAGTAACTGGTTTACATTTTTCCAAAATTTTTGCGGGTTGTGTTGGTATTTAGTTTGTAATGTTGTGTAATAGGATTTTTTGTCTAGCCTAATGCATTTTTTTGCACGGTTGCGCAGTTCTTGGTATTTAGTTAGGCTTTGTGTTTCTTTGTTTTTTTGATTGTAACGCCAGGCAGTGACTCTGGACTTGAGGATTTGTTTGGTTTCTTTACTGAGCCAGGGGTTTGTAGAGGTTCTAACCTTGATTTTGCACAATGGAGCGACAGTGTCTAGGTGTTGTAGAAATGTTTTGTTGAAATATGCTACAGCCTGGTCAAGTGGGAGGGTTTTAGGGGGGGTCCAGTCACAGTTACACAGTAAAGTGTTGAGGACCTCAGGAGAGAATTTGTTGGTTTCTAGTGGATATATAGTTAGTGGTTTTGCTTATGTTTGTTCCACTACATATAAAGTATATTATGTTGTGGTCACTTAAGGTGTCTGGGAGACTGCCTGTGTGAGGGTACAATGTGGGGTTGCTAGTTAGAATCCGGTCAAGGATTGATTCCTTTTAGATTTTTATCACACCTAGTTGGAATTTGGACTAGCTGCTGGTAGCCATGGAGATTTATTAGATTACTTGGTGGTTTTGATATACAGGTGAACCAATCTAGGTTGAAGTCCCCAGGATAAGGGTTTCTTGTGAGTATGTGCAAGAACACCAGGATAAGAAGTCTTCAAGGCTAGCAGGTGTATTACCAGGTGGAATATAGATCACAATTGTGGTGATGACCTTTTAGGGTGAAGTTGAAGTTGTGAGATAAGTATGTCCCAATTATTGGGGGAGGGGTAGGAGTTTGGTAATTGATGGACAGTTAAGTTGAACTTGTAGAGTAAGGCAGTTCCACCCCTTTACAAAGTGGTCTGTCTTGTCTAATGATATTGTAGCCGGTAGGAGAACTTCTGAGTTAGCTATGTTTTTATTTAGCCAGGTTTCTGTTAAAGCAACTATGTCTGGGGAGTAGTGTGCTATTGTGGCCTGGAGTTCAGGTATTTTATTTTTGATACTTCTAATATTAATATTTAGCATTAAAAGATGGTTGGTTTTGCTGCTGTTGTTGATTTGCCCAGGGATGAAGAAAGTGGGGTGTTATGTTCTGACATTTGTGTTGGAGCAGTTTGTGTTGGACAGGATGGATTTGGGCCTGGGTTGGGGTGGATATCCCCACTTATGGTGAGCCTGGAGTTAAAATGGTTATACAGATGTTGGAGTTTGGTGAGGAGTGTGAGAAAGTATTGTGTTTTTTTGGAGTAGGAATGAGAGCATATGTGTTTAGTTCTGAATTGGTCCATTATGTAGTTCTTGAATAAGTGTGGGCAGATATTATTATAATGTGTGGTGTCTGTGTATGACAGTGCATAATGCAGTGTTATGCTACTAAGTTTAGGGATATTGCTAGAGTGATAACTTGTGGTGTTGTAAAGAATTATGAGAAGACAGACTAGATTTAGTTGTGTGATAGTCATGGTTATAAAGTTTATGTTGTTTCTAGGTGGGAGGTCTGAATAGGAATTATAGGGTTGCACTATATGTGGATGGGGAAGTAGTGTGTTTGATGCAAAAAATGCCTAGTGGGAATGAGAGTGATTGGGAGTATTTTGTGTGGAGCACGTTGGTCTGGTTTAATGTGATATGACTTGAGGAGCTGTGATTGGTGGAGGTGATGTGAGGGTGAGCTGTGGGTGTGGCTATGATTACTATAAATGTAGAGGTAGTGGGGGCGGGAGGGAATAGGGGGCAGGGCAGGGGAGCCCTGTTGTAGTAGATGCATATTTTTATTTTTCATACCTGGTTTATTTTCCAATTTTGTATTACTGCTACATAGTTTAACCATTGAAAACAGATTTTATTTGCCTACTGTAGCATATCTTGCCAATATAGGATGACCTGTTCTATCATCCATCCTACCTCCAGGTATCACTACTGGTGGCATGGTAATGATGAATGACCTGAAAGTGTTTTTTCAGTCATCCTCCTGAATGGCAAACTCTACTTTGGACCTGAGTGTTTGCCTTCCTGTTCTGCCATTCCCATAGCCTTTTCCCCACCATTGATACATGTTCACTGGACTGCCTTTTCAACATTAGTTTTCCACTGTCTGATTAAGCCCTCCTGCCAGTGCCAGTTACAAATGGCATACCATAGCCATACACCGGGCAGGGTGTTGGGTGACAACTATTGGTGGCTCTCCTATTTCATGGCATATTATTTCAGTCAGACATATGTGGCCTGTGTTTTTGCTATCTTCATTTTTGTGGCTATGTCCCCATGACAAAGTTGTCATTGTGTCATGCATGGCAATGTGTGGTAGGCCATGTCTACCACCTGACAGCGGCTGCTTTGGGCAGAACACTTCTGACTTTGTTCGGGTCATCTTATATGGGCCTTGTGGTCAATATCAAAGTAATCAGGCCCCTTGTGACACACTACGGTAGTGCTGTTTGGTTGGTAGATATACTGCATTATGTTTGTCATGGCATAATTAACAGCATTTTACTCCTTGGGGACTGTTCTGCCAAACAGCATAATGCACATTAGTGATATCTGTGTTTGCTTTTGTGTTTACATTTCTTAATCTCTCCCTTTCTATATATATTTTATTTGTGGCTTGTTGTTTTGCTTGTACCCATTTACATTATTTTTTTCCTGTAGTGCCTGCCATGGTTCTACATGTGATGTGACAATATCAAGTGCTCCATCTACCTGCCGGATCCACAGTTGTCTCCAGGTTAGCTTCTTTGCAGGATGATGTAGTTCATCCAGTGGGAGGTGACTCTGAGTGTTCCCCAATGCCCTCTTTTCATCCGTCTCTAGTAAGGGCATTGGCTTTCCATCATGGGATGACACAGGTGGATCACAATATATTACTCAGAAGAAGGTGAAGGGTCTAGTGAAAGCTTTGTGAACTGATGTCTGAACACCCACACTGGTAGTCTGGAGTATGTTCTTTTGTGAGCAGAAGAGTTGCATAGCTGCCTGGCCCTGATTAGTAGGTCACCAGTGTCAGGGCCCAACCACAAGGGTGGTTGTATACGTGCATGACATCTGTCCGGGTGCAGTACTGGACAATATGGCAAACAGCTGTCACTTCACCCTGTCCCCCATCATGGTGTTCCATATCTCAGTGTATCTCTTCCCTCCTCAGTTTGTAGTCCAGTGTTTTTCATCACCCATCATCCTTCCTTTGTTTGTGTCTTTCTTATTGTTCCCCAGTTTGTCTCAGTACCTCCACTGTTGGTCTTTATCAGTAATTTGTGTTTGCTTGTGAATGCTGCTGCCATCTCTATACCCTTTTTCCTGCCTACACCTTCCCTTTGCTACTTTCCTATATATATATATATATATATATATATATATATATATATATATATATATATATATATATATATATATATATATATATTATATATGCATTCCTACTGTCATCCCCATCTTCTCTTCTCCTTGCTCTTATGTGTATTTCTGTCCTTGCTCTTCCCCCTTTCTAAAAGTCATACATACTCATTTCCTTCCTATTTATAGTACATTATGGTAGGGAATTTGCTGTTTAGCCCTTATCAGGACTCACAGCTATGTGAGCAGTGGTGTGTGAAAATACTCTTTCCCACAAGGATGCTACATGTGCAATACTGGATACATGATGTCGCATGACCCCAATCTCCCAGTGTTGGTCATTATCTGATGTATCTTTTTTGATTTCCCTAATTAGTTTGACTATGTTATGCAAAGCTGCTCCTACTACATTGTTAATCTTCTTCATCTCTGCTATTTTGCCTTTACTTGGCTACATGACAATATGTATCCATTCCTTAAATAGGATGATCTCTTAAAAAAATGGGACAAAAAACTTTTATAATTACAGAATTGTTTTAATATGCTAAATGCTGCACTTAAAATTGTAAGCAATAAATGATAGCTAGATTTGTAATTTTCAATACACCTTTGCATTAAATTAACTAAAATTATTACAGTATTTTATGTCTTTCAGGCTCCTAATAATTTCATAAAAAGACTCAAACATTTGTTCTTAAAAACAAATGGAAGGTACATATAATCATCAGGACTCTAACTAGAATCCCTCACTTAAAAATATGTAGTTCATGCATATCATGAAAATATTAATCAGACATATCCAAATGAAAACAATCACTGAAGAAAATCCAGTACTATTTAATCTCTCATCTCTGTAAGCATTTTCATTTCTGAATGAGATTTTACCAGGCTGAAGCATAAAACACAACACACCATAAATCTTGTATAACAAGAAATAAAAATCACATGATTAGTCATATGTTTAGTGTTTTAACACTTTTCTTGTGAGATATGTTTTAGAATTCTCAAGTTATTTAAGCCTGGATAACTACAGGCATCTAGTTTAATCTGCCAACAGTACTCATTCAAGTCTAAAAGGTCTTAAGAGTCAGATCTTGTTTCAAAGTTTTTCGCGTAATCACTAACAAAATACAAAGACCTGTTCCTTACTGCATATGTCTGCATGGTTGGAAAGGGCATTCTTATCATCTCTTACATCAGTATTAGGGATATGTTCATGAATCCCTGAAATGAAACTCTTTGGAGGTTCTTCTAATGTATAATGGCTAACATTGTGTGCAAAGGGCAACATAAACTACATACTTAGATGTACAGCTGAAAAATACTGGTATGTCAATTTCTTTATTACTAGTATTTATCTTCTTAGTACCACATTTGATATGCCTGCAGTAATTACAATCCTATCACTTATACATGCCACTGGCTATTCTACTCATAGGTACTTTTAGGTGTTTTAACCTGTTCTAGAACATATCTTTTAAATGTTTTCCTCTTCTCATTGCCTATTTTGCCAAATATTTCTTGGAAACCACTCAATATTTTCCTGTTGCTCATTAATAATGTTAGAGAAAAATACATCTCTCAAGATTATTCTACACAAAATGCATATTAACTTACAATTTCTTCACAGATATGTTTGATGAATTATTTAATATTTGCTCCTGTTAAAAATGATATGTAGTATAGATGCATAGTTATGCAAACCACAAACACTTATAGCAGTTCTGAGTGTTTCACAACTGCATTCTAATATCAAGCTGCAAGTGTATTAACAGATGACTGAAGGTAAAGAAAGTGCTGAAGGGATTAAGGGATGTTATAAAGACTGGTTTCTGAAAGCAAGAAAGAACACACTGTATGTAAGCTCTGACCAGTACTCACTCAGGGGTCCCTGGCACATAAAACGTCCAAAAACGCATATTACCCTTTAGGGTTAAGTGTCACAGGGGTGGCAGAAAGCATAGCAGGAGTGAGAAATGCAGAAATGATGTTACAAGTTCTGATACCACAATAAAGGATTTTCAAAATGTACACAATATCTGCTTTAATTTGACTGAACAGAATTACAGTTGCTTAATAAAGGATTGTCTTATGTTCCTGCTTTTCTTTTTTTGTTAAGGAAGATGAGCTTGTTAAAGATGTTTTATCATTTTGCCGTCTACTGAACTTGAGGCTGTTTTTTGGCCAACAGGATGAGCCTCAGAGATCTTCTGATTTCTGTTTTCGAAATTCAGAATTTCAGCCACCTATGGACAAATATGTATCAGTTTTTCAAGTCTGTGATTAAGGATTTACATTTTAGACTACATGAGTCATGCATGTTGAACCATAGAACTCCTGAGAGACTTGCTTGGCTACAAACATCTGCATTACAAGCTGAAGCTAAGTGAAACTTGCAGTAGTGAATTTTAGTCTTTTGTTAAGTACAAACTTGCAGTTTTAAAAGTACTGTATTTTCATCTTTTTCTCTTTCCTAATTGTGTGTTTCTGAACAGTGTGTTGTGTGTCTCTCTGCAGTTATTTTGCTATAAGGGGGTGTTGGTATCACTTCTTTGTTATCTGATATTTAATATCCTAGAAGGATTCCTCTGTACTTTAACTGCTAGCCCCAAAGTTTGAGAAATCATTTAATGCTCAACTCTTGAGAGACTTGCTTGACTACAAACATCTGTATTATAAGCTGAAGCTAAGTGAAACTTGCAGTAGTGAATTTTAGTCTTTTAAGTACAAACTTGCAGTTTTAAAAGTACTGTATTTTCATCTTTTTCTGTTTCCTAATTGTGTGTTTCTGAACAGTGTGCTGTGTGTCTCTATGCAGTCAGTATCCACCCTCCCTTCCTGTTCCTGTGTTGGTATTAGTGTTGGTGGCTCTGGATTTGCCCACCTCTCCTGTAAGTCTGTATTAGAACACTCCTCCTGGGTCCATCTCAGTTGCTCACTTAACTGAGTACAGTTAGATCATATTCTGAGTCTAGTGTTCACTCTACTTAATACAGAGAGAAGATTTGAGAAGGCCAGCCCACTTAGGTTCTTCCTTCCTCTTTTCTTGCACTTAAAAAAAATGTTTGCACTTTTTTCATTTGCTTTTACTGTATTTGTGTTTCCTCCTACTTTATTTTGCTTTTCTTAAAAGTACTCAATTTTATTTATTCTGCTGCATTTATTACTGCTTGGTCGTAGCCTGATTAAATTGTAACTGTTATTCTAAGTCTTTTGGTTTAAGCATTTGGGCTTCATACAGGCTGTTTTACATTAAGAAGGTTTGTGGTCTGCACTCTTGTGGGAGGAGAGGCTGGATTCTGCCCTTCTGAGCTGTGAATTTCTGGTCACAGGCTTATTGTGACTGTTATTTAAACTGTTTCTTTCTGAAATTGGTGCACCTTGTTGCTGTAACATAGACCAGATTCAGGCCTGCTGAATCTAGCTTTGTTTGTATAACTTGAGCACTGATCCAGGCCATCTTTTTTTTTTGAGAAGGTTCCCCTGCACCCTAGTAAGCAGGAGTGTGCAGTTAGAACTTGTCTGATTGAAGACTGCTGGAACAGGGCTCAGTTTTGAGCTTTTTTCTGGTTAATTGGGTAACTTGTTTAAATCAGTTTGTTTGTTTTCTATTGTTATACATATATATCCATATAAAAGAAATTGCACTTTGTTCATCTGCTTTTACTGTATTTGTGTTTCTTCCTACTTTATTACTGGAGGCATTGACTACAACTCTGATCTGTGATATATTACAATAAGTATCCTTTTCTGTGCTTTTAAACTGTTTTTTTGAGTGTATCTGCTTTATTTTCTGAAAAAAATATATATATACTTGTTTCCCGCCTTTCTAAGCTAGTATGGTCCAGTTTTCAAGTTAGTGCTGAATTCAGGCCTGTGTTACAAATCTCTGTGTTTGCCCATACCTTACTTGGATAGAAGGAAGTTTCTATGTTCACCTGTGAGAGAGGGGAGCTTTGAGCAGCCTATTTGTCCCTGGAGGAGTGGTTTCAGCCCAGAAATGAGTAGTTTATTGGCCATTTTGGGCTAATTTCTATCTCTTTCATTTCCCTGCTATAAATACCATATTTGCCCAGTTTTGCGTGCTGGGCAGCACCAGTTAGCTAGGATAAAACTATTCCTGGCTCCACAAAGTCTCCTCTTCAATTTTTCCCTTGGAACTAGACAAACTTTCAACTTAAGCACTCAAGCCATTCATTTCTCAGCCTGGTACTTACTCAAAACTTATAACAAGCACTTATAAACCCTAGCACTAGACCCTCCTGTACTGTACAGTAGGACAAGGCTCTCTATTCAACCTTACCAGCCATCCAGTAAAACAGTTCACTGTACCTATCCAGGCATGTCCAAAAGGCAGTTTCAGGTGTACTCTCCAGTCCAACTGGTGAATCTGGGCATTTTGAAGCAATGTTACAACTGCCTCATGTACATAGACAACTCCCTCCTCCTACCACCATACACTAATACATGCAAGAGATGCAGTTATGCAGCCAAACTAGAGGCTAAGCTCTCTCAACCCAAGACTGGATCAGACAGTCAAGAGGAGAAGGGATATACTTGCATCACACCACCAGTCTCACATAGACCCATTTAACCAGCATTGGCAAAAACACACAAAAATACATGGTAACATACTCGGAGGCTCTAAATAAAAATCTGCAAAACCAACAGAGACCTCCAAAGCAAACATCCACGCAACCTCCACCCTCAACACAAACCATGAAAAACATACTTCACAAAACCAGTGTGCCATGCAATCACAGCCCATAAGGCAAAATAACATACCCAACATACAAGTAATAGGTGACTCTATAGTCAGGCACACTGACGTCCCACTCACTAGGCTGAATAAGGAGAAGGTTACTGTTAGCTGCCTGTTGGGTGCCAGGATCCGCCACATAACACATGCACTCAGGTCACTCCAGAACAAGTACAAATATGACTCTGTCATTGTCTATGTTGGTGTGAATGACCTGAGCTGTACCTCCCTGGTCTACATGAAAAGAGACATGGAAGAGCTCTCTGATCACATAGCCCAGGCTAGTATGACCCTGAGTAGCATCCTGCCCTCACCAAGAATGCTACCACGGTATAAAGAAAAAATTCTTGATTTCAACAATTGGCTATGTTTCTGGTGTCATTCAAAGGGGATCTGGTGTCTGTCTGCCTGGGATGACATGCTCGACAAGCCACGCTGCTTCGCTAGAGATGGCTTGCACCTGTCACGCTTAGGCTTTTGAATACTTGCCAAGGCTCTTGCCACCCCCATAGTGCCTTTTTTAGGCAAGGCTCAAAAGACAAACCCACCACCGTAAATAGCACAAGTAACAAAAAACTGAGGGTAATGCTACTCAATGCCAGAAGTCTAAACCTCAAAATGCATGCACTAGAGGCACTCCTCAGTATGGAGAAAATCGATATATGTGCAGTAACAGAAACCTGGTTTAAGGCTCCAGAGAACACCCCAGCACTACCAGGCTACAACTCATACCATACATTTCGGCCAAAGAACCCAAACCGAAATACAAAAGGCGGGGGTGTATCCATATTCATCAAGGATACCCACACCTCCAGGTTAGTGGCACAGCACGATGCTTCAGAGATCATCCAAGTGCAACTAACAATGGGCAAAACTGCAATTCAAATTGTAGCTTGCTACAGATCACCCATCATGTCCCAGGACCCTCATTCCATGTTTCTGGAAACACTGGGAAACATAAAGGTCCTACCAAACACCCAAATATTGGGTGATTTCAGTTACCCAAACATTAACTGGGAGAACTACTCAAGTACTAACTTCCTTGCCCAACTTTTCCTAGAATTTATAAACTCAAATGCCCTGGTTCATTTGGTGAACACTCCTACCAGAGGTGACATATTGGAAATGGTCATCACCAAAATGGGAGACCGGTGTTCCACACCAGAGGTCAACCCCTCACTGGTTAGATCTGACCATAAATAAATCACTTTGGATATCCATATTCCACCCCCACTGCTGGACAAGAAAGCCGCCGTGAAAATTCAAAAGCAAACTTCACATTACTTAAGACCGAGATGGAAAACTTCAAAGCTCCCATGCTGAAGCATAACACTGTCCACATTGCAAAATCCTTTATTAATGCATTCTACGGGCAGCTACAAGAATGCATGGATTGTGCCATCCCAAGCAAAACCAAGACTCACTCCTCCAAGAAAAGGAAACTAGTCTGGTGGACTCCTGCCATAAACAAGCTATACAATAGAAGGAGGAAACTAGTACAGAAAAGACTAAAATCCCAAGAAGGGAAGACATCCCTGATCAGTATCAGCAAGAAACTATGATCCCTCATAAAATCATCCAAGGCGAGCTTTGAAAGAAAAATTGCCAAGGACTCCAAGGATAACCACAAGGCATTCTTTAGCTATGTCACAAATCTAAATGGCAATTTTTAGATCTGCTTGGAGTTAGTGCAGAATGGCACAAAATACACTGAACCGACTGATATCGCCAACATCCTGGCAGACAGGTTCAGCGCAAATGTCACCCCCCTCTCACCCTCAAAAGTGCCCATAACCATACCAGAGGAATATAGAGTCCCTGAAATCACAGACACTCAGGTTAAGACAGCCCTCTCCAAAACCAAAAACACAGCATCAATGGGACTGGACGGTGTCCCAGGCTGTGTCCTACATGAGCTCAAAAACGAACTAACCCCTCACCTAAACACACTGTTCAAACTCAGCCTCTCCACAGGCTACATACCCATAGAGTGGCACACAGCAATGGTTATTCCACTCCACAAAGGTGGAGCCACAACAGACCCCGGGAACTATCGCCCTATAAGCCTGACTCGGTTGGTCTGCAAGGCTATGGAGTGCACCATCATGGAACTCCTTAACAAAGACATTGGGAACCTCCCAACATTGGACCCTACCCAGTTTGACTTTGTTAAGGGCAGATCATGCCTCCTAAACCTGGTGGACTTCTTTGAGACAGTTACCAAGGCTATAGACGAGGGAAAGATGGTACACACAGCCTACCTTGACCTCGCTAAGGCCTTTGACACCATTCTCCATTCTGGTATTATAGACAAGCTCACCAGCCTGAACATAAACCCCTACGTCACAAGATGGGTTGCCAACTGGCTCACGGACAGAACCCACATGGTGAGAGTTGCAGGAGCTAGGTCCGAATCTAAACTGTTTACAAGTGGCATTCCCCAGGGCTCAGTCCTGGGACCCCTCCTGTTCGGCATATACTTCTCAGAGGTACAGGCAAGCACAGGAGAACTATTGCTGACCAAGTTCACAGACAACTGCAAACTAGGGGCTATAATTGACTCTCTGGCTGACACAGACATCCTTCAAAAGGGTCTCACTGAGACGGATACCTGGTGTCAAAATCATGGCCTCAAAGCTAAATGCCAAAAAGTGCATAGTCATCCCCTTTGGAAAAAACAAAGTACCCACAAACTACCACATAGGTGGTAGTCCCCTAAATACAGAAGATGTAATAAGGGATCTGGGGACCCAAGTAGAGAGTAATCTCACCTTTGATAATCACATTTCCAAAGTGGTTAGAAAATCCTTCTATGTGGCCCACCTAATCACAAAAGGGTTCGCATCCAGATCAAAAGAGGTCATTGTGCCCCTCTACTCATCACTCATCAAACCCATCTTAGAGTACAATGCCCCATTTGGGATGTACCTTACAAGACACCTGCAACAGCTGGAAAGACCACAGAAGTACCTCACCAAGAGGATCAATGGTCTCAAACAGATGCCTTATGCAGCTTGACTGAAGAAACTCCAGTTGTACTCGGTTGCATACCGCCTACTCAGAGGTGATCTCTGCCTGACATACAAGGCCATGTCCAACCCAGAACTGATGGACATGCTTCACCTAAAGAAAAACCTTATCCCCTCAAGCCACATGCCTTAGGGATCTAAACCTCACAACAATAAATAGGACGTGCTGGAGGGATAGATTCCTGTCCCAGAGACTTCCCATGCTTTGAAACAAGATCCCAATCTACATTAGACTGAGCTCCTCGCTAACACCCTTCAAAAGAAACCTTGATGAGTGGATGGGAAACAGAAAGTTTACCTCGGGGATCACTTCGGTGGCTCTGCTGGACAAAGGCACAGGGAATTAATCTAAGGGGGTGGCGAAAGCCAACACATTCTGGCTAGGCTTATAAATGCCTTCAGGCAAATAGCCTAGTACCCACCTATGAATCTATAATTTATCTAAATTAGAACAACAGGCCTTGGAGAATTTGAAAAAGAATCAGGATATTGTCATAATTCCTGCAGATAAAGGTGGGGTGGTGGTTGTTATGGATATGTAATATTATACATCACAAGCATATAGGCAGTTACATAATGCTAGGTATTATATGCCCATGCCACTTGACCCCACCATGCAGTTTAAACAGGAAATTGATTCCTTTCTCCAATTGGCAGTAGATGAAAGCATTATTGATGGTATTATTAAGAAACAGCCTACAGCTGATGACCCTCAGAAATAGATTCTTTATCTACTACTAAAAATACATAAAAATCTGCACAAACCATGAGGCCAATAGTATCTGGCAGGGGTTTACTCACTGAACCCCTATCGATGTTCTTGACCAAATATTTACAACCATTACTAAAAATGATTCGATCTAGGATTACAGATACTACTGAATTTCTTAAAATTTTTGTCAGAATCACAGTTACAACTGGGATGGTTGATGTGCACCCTCGATGTCACAACCCTTTATACAAATATTCCACATTGAGTGGGCCTGCAGGCACTTGAGTCTTGGCTTTACAAAGCTGATATATACCCACCTGGTTTTAACACTTTATTAATATGTATGGCAGAACATGCATTGACCAAAAATGTCTTTTATTTCCAAAAGGATTGCTATTGGCAAATACAAGGGACGGCTATGGGGGGATCCTTTGCCCCAATATATGCTGACCTTTTTATGGGTTACCTTGAAGAACATCTTATTTATGATGAGTTACATAATATATTCCTGGGACAACTGGATATATAGCATAGGTACTTAGATGACTGTTGGCTTGTTTGGAGGGTGGACGCAGCCCACTTATTACAGTTTATACAATATCTTAATGAAAAAAAGTGGGGGGTAGAGTTTACTCTTAATATGCATCATCAGGAGATTCAGTTCTTGGATGTTAGAATCACTAGAAATTTGGATCATACTCTTTCCACACAGGTGTTTCGTAAATACCCTCAGTACAACAGTTTATTACAAGCAACTAGCTTACATCCTCCCCATTTTAATAGAAACATACCAAAATCCCAGTTTTTGAGAATGAAGAGAATATGTTCTGACTCTGTGAGTTATGATCATCAATGGGATCTCATAGACAGGTTTCGTCATAGAGACTATAAATCTGGTTATATTATGGCCGCAAGTAAGTGGGGTACACAAGAGGATAGAGCTGGGTTATTAGAATACAAACAAAAAACACAAACAGAGGAGAATTTGATCAGGTTTGTGACAACGTATGATCGAAACATTAATGTCATTAGAAATGTTATCAATGACAATTGGAATATTCTTTTGGCCAATCAAGAGTTGGGGAACATTCTTTCATCTGAGTGTCATTTTTCTTACTGAAGGGGACGTACGTTGGGTTCCCTTTTCAATCATTATAAATCAGGGCTTTCAGTTTCGGGCTTTAGCCAACAAATGACTCTAACGGGATAGATTATTAGGTTCCTTCCCATGTGGACACTGTTAATTCTGTACATATATGATGAAATCCAAGGAGTTTTCTAGTAAGAATAGCAGTAAGGTCTATGATATTAAGTGTTATGGGAATTGCGGGACAGACTGGTTAGTCTATTTGGCCACCTGCTCCTGTTCCGCGGTTTATGTGGGTCAGACATCCAGACCCTAAAGAATTCGAATGTCTGAACACTTCAGTGATGTTCGAAATAAAGGCATGACTAATGCCCTATACAAACATGTGCTTTAACACAAAACAGCCAAATTCCACTTTATGATTATTGATAAAATTTTAGGGGACAGATCCAATAAAATGGGGTGGCATGGATTGTTGAACACTAAGGAGAGGGGTTGGATCATTAAAGTAGGGGGACTATTTTCCCCGGGTCTTAATGACCATTTATGACCCATGGGTGTGTGTATTTCAATGCCCCCGGTCAAGATATATATGTGTGTTGAGTCACACTTTCACTTTAAATTTTCTATTAGTTTGGACTCATTTTCTAATTAATTGCCTTTATTGATCATGCTTTATAGGATCTTGTTATGTGGTAGTGTTGTATCCCTGATGAAGGCGAAGATGCCAAAACCGGTCTGAGTTTTTGGATCATGTCACATTAAAGTTTATTTTGAGTACTCACTCTTTGGTGCTGGCCTCCTTTTGCATTTATGTTTTTTGGCCTGGTGCACCAGCCTTGGCCTCCTTTTGCATTTATGTTTTTTGGCCTGGTGCACCAGCCTTACGTGCGAGTCAGTGTTTGTGGATTTACAATTTACTGTACACCAGAAGGGGTGTACCTAGATGTTCCAACAGAATCAGAAGGGGAAGTATTACAATTCTTAGCAAAAGCTAAGAAAAGCCTTTTGAAGGCATACAGACAACTGAAAACTACTGCAGCTGGTACCTGCTAACTTATGGGTTAAACATGCTAATGAAGTAGGTATATTAAAATTTGCAAAACCTGTAAAAATAAGATTGAATCCATAAAATACCCTCCATAAAATTCCACAGTATCCTCTGAAATCAGAAGCACAACAGGAAATCAAACCTGTAATTCAGTCTTTGATATAAAAAGAAATAAATAGTGCCAGCTAAAAGTCTTTGTAATACTCTTAATCTCCCTGTAAAAAAAAATACTTATAGGTTTGTGGATGATCTGAGGGATATAAACAAATGCAATATTACCAACTTTTTTCTGTGGTTCAAAAATCAGCAACAATACTTAGTTGCATACCATCTACAGCAAAATATTTTTCTGTAAAGGATCTCTGTTCAGCATGATTTTCTCTATTCATTCTGAAAGTCAGTTTCTGTTTACTTTGACTTATAAGGGACAGCATTATTCATGGGCACAGTTGCCACAAGGATGTACTGAATCTTTTTCATTATTTTTTTTCTCAAATTCTAAAAAAAGAGATATTCAAAGAACATGACATTTCCAGGTGGGTCTGTGTTAGTGCAATATGTAAATAATTTACTAATAGCATCTGATTCTTTTTAGCAGTATTAACAGGACACCCCACATCTTTTAACTTTCCCTGCAGGAAAAGGACAAAAAGTGTCAACAGAAATATTACAGCTACGGTTACCTCAGGTACGTTATCTTGGTCATTTAATATCGGAGTAGGATCTTACAGCAGCTATCCCTCACTCTGAGTCATCTTTATTACTTAGAATAAAACTCAACCCCTGTTGACTGCACGTCTAACTAAATAGGAATGTGCACTTTTTATTTTCTTTTCCTGATCCATCTGTTTCTCCAATACACTGTTCTGTTTTAAATCCTGCATCTTTGTTATCTATTGCTGATGATGGTAAAGGGCATGATTGTGTGTGTGTGACTAATTATCTGCTTTCTTGTAGAAAGAAGGACTTAAAGGGCACTGCTATACACAACATCAGATTAAATTTGTGGATGGTGCCTGATCCAGATGAAAATTTGTTTGCAAAAATAATGTTTTGTTTTAACTATATATATATATATATATATATATATATATATATATATATATATATATTTTTTTTTTTTTTCTTGCTGTTAAATTTTTTTTCACTGAGTGTTTATCAGAAGGGCATAGATAATTTCACAGATTATCCCACCAAGCAGATTATAAAAGTAAACTCTAATAATGATGACATGTTTAATTTTGATAAAGTGTCAGTTTTCAAGCTGAAGCATCACAGGGAGAAGTTCAGAAGTGGCTCAAAGATGAATGTATTAAATCCTCCGAGGGAATGTGGTGACATCCAGGCGGCCGACTGGTGATGCCTGCCTCCTTGCTACCTTACCTGGTAAGGGCATATCTTTTACTAGCCCATGCAGGTAAGACAGCTTTATTTAATCAAATTACCAGGAGTTGGTATACCACTCATGTCTCATCTTTGATACTTCAATATGTTAATAACTGTGTGATTGTTTAGAACACGTCAAAAAAAAAAAAGGGCTGCATGCCACCCATGGGGGCCTTTTGTTAATATACAGATGGACTTTGCCAAATGACTAAAGTACATAATTTACCAAATGTTTTATTAATGATTTGTATGTTTTTTTGCATGGGCAAAAGCTCATCCATATCACAAAGCAGATTCTGTAAATGTGGTGTGCCTTGTACTATTAATAGTGACTAGAAAACACATTTTAATTCCCTGACCAGGGAGTTATGCAACTTTTTTAAGCTAAATCTTCTCTGTTCCAACCATCAACAATCATCTGGACTAGTAGAGAGGGTTAACAGGACCCTTTAAATTACTATTTGTTTTTCAAAGATTAGTACTAAGCAAAACATAAATGGTCAAAGACACCTTGAATTCTGCAAGGAAACTGAGACCCTATGAGATATTAATGGGTAGACCCATAGCCCTTGCAACTGCTCCCCCTGTGCAAATGAAAAGATTAACTCTTATGAATAATGAAACAAATTTATTAATTTCTTAC
The DNA here is from genome assembly GCF_019279795.1 of Protopterus annectens. Taxonomy (NCBI): domain Eukaryota; kingdom Metazoa; phylum Chordata; order Ceratodontiformes; family Protopteridae; genus Protopterus; species Protopterus annectens. Next base: position 593,991,959 of record NC_056734.1, on the reverse strand, counting down.
AGCAGCATCTCTTCTTCCATCACCTGACCAGCCTGTCACCAACTGCAGCTGGGTGACTGGGTTTATGTGACAGCCTTCCAAAGAAAGAAAGATTTGAGCCAGAGGTGAAAAGGCCCTTTAACTTGTAATCCTTACCACCCTGGCTGCAGTCCACAGTGCAAAACAACCAATCTGAATTCACTCATCACACTGTAAGAAGACCTATTGTGTAGGGGCTCCAGACGAATCATCATTGCTGGCAAAAGAAGATCGAAGTATGAAGGAAGAATCATCTGCCCAGTGAAACGTATAAGGAGAAAATTCAACTAAAACAGCACCTCATGATGAATCCCATGACAACAGGTACTTTTGCTCTGTTTTTGTTGCTGTTTCCTTTAATAACTGGGTTGAGAGAAAATAAGTTTCTTGTTGGTTCTTCGACAGTACGCTGTGACAAACTGTTGTGTATGTTCACATATACATCAATATTCTAAGGCAGGGATTTCCATGATTCCAATTCCTGCATCACAGGTAACATTTGAGAAAGAACTTAGTGACACCAGTCTAACCTGGTGTAATCTGACAAATTTTTAAAGGTTGTTTCTCTTCAGCTTGCCACCACAAATCGTGGACACACATGTTATGCCAGAAATGGGACTCTGCCAGTGAGAATCAGAAAATGCAATAACACTAGACATGAAAGTGTGTTGAACTCTTTACAGTCAAGGCACTATGACTGGGGGCATGGCATGGGCAGAGGATCATTACATTTGTGGTGATCATGCCTACACCTGGTTACCCACAAACTGGTCAGGGTGTTGTTTTGTGGGCTATATTACTCCTGCTATTCAACATTTAGAGAACCTTCCAGCAGGCAGACTGAGAAGTAAGCAAGCAATCCACTGGGTGGAGCAAGTATTTTCAGTTAACTCCTGGGTATGGACTGCAAGGGACAATGCTTGAAATCACCATGCTTGCTCAAATTATTCAGGAGGTAGCTAACCATACATCATATCACATCACAATGACAAACAGAAAAATTACTGCAATACAAATTGTAGTGCTACAGAACTGATTAGCACTCAATATAATCCCTGCTACAAAAAGGGAGTTGTGCCCTCATAAAATCATTGTTGTTCTTGTATTACTGACTACCATAATGAATAAGAACATTTGGTCAATTTCATGAAGCACAGGGCCAAATACTTGGATAATACTTCTAAATAATGGACACTTTTTGGATGGTTGGGCAGTGTATTTGGTAACCTGGGAACTAGTATATTACAAGGTAAAAAAAATGGTATTATTTTTTTAATTGTCTTAATATTTTATGTTCTAAAGGCTGTAATCACAAAGTTCTTTTTTGCACCTGCACTTGAAATGCCAATTGTACCTGATGGATGAAAACTCAATCACTACAGATGAAGCATATTTATCAAGTTAAGGAAAATCAAAATATAATTGTGCATTGTCAAAGGAAGGAGTCTGTTACAGAAAAATGCATCTCCCATGATTATTCTACACAAAATGCCTATTAACTTTCAATTTCTTCACAAATATGTTTGATTAATTATTTAATATTTGCTCATGTTGAAAATATGTAGTATAGATGCATAGTTATGCAAACCACAAAAACCTATTGTAGCTCTGAGTGTTTCACAACTGCATTCTAATATCAAGCTGCAAGTGTATTAACAGATGACTGAAGGTAAAGAAAGTGCTGAAGGGGTTATGGCATGTTATAAAGACTGGTTTCTGAAAACAAGAAAGAACACACTGTATGTAAGCTCTGACCTTCCCAGGCTGGGATGAGTAGTTACAAGGAATGTTGAGGAGTTAGAATGTTACTGGTACTGAAATATACAAGGTCAGGAAACAAGACTGATTGTCAAGCCAGATGGCTTGTGTTATTCTAAAACATTATCGTTACTAAAAACATGATTGTTGAATGTTCATGTGTAGCACTAAGCAAGAAGTACGATGGTCTGCAGAGACCCTATTTGTCAACTTCAGTATTCTGCATGCATTATACTGATAAGAAAAGGAAATAAAAACTGTGTATTTTTGCTGCTTGGACAGACTGATTTTTAAATTGTGAAGGTAGTCTCCCAGCGCTGATATATGTGGATTTAAATAAAAAGAAAATGTTTTGCTCATCCTGAAGAGTTATTAACCTTGCCATCTACGCAGATGATATTTTATTAATCCAGGCAAACAGATGTCACACAGTTCTGTAGTTTCAACTCCAGTAATCTTTCTCTAATATTTGTCAGTGTTCAAAACAAAATAAACTCCAAATTAAACATACAAAAACAATGTTATGCTTTTTTCCTCCTCTCATAGTTTTTCCAACTTCACGTCCATGATATCTTGTGTAATAACAATCATATTATTCCTTCTCTGAGTATAAATACTTAGGCCTAACTATTGACTCTACATTAAGCTTTACAACCCATACTGATAATATTAGTCCTCCCACAATTAAAACTCTCTTACAGGATACTGCATCTACTTGCTCCTACTGCCCACAAAGCACTGGCCAAGAATGCCCATCTTCTTAAACTAGAATACTGGCTTCCTGTACCTCTTTACACACTGCTTATAACATTCAAAGGTTTCAAGTCACTGAAAATAGCATTCTCAGATTTGCCCTACTTGCTGATAACCATTTACACCACTGCAACTTTCTAAATGACCTAATTGGCTACCTGTTACTGAAAGGACCACTTATCTTCTACACAACTTACTATACAAAATACTAAATGATGGCTACTGCCATCCTTCTGAAAATAAAACTCCCAGTCAAGATAACGTAATATCCCTCAACCATCCCAATTTAAAACAGTATTTGATGAATGAGCCTTCTCATGAACAGGCCCTGCTCTCCGGAACAAACTACCAGCTGAAACTAGGCATCAACATACTTTTACTAAGTTTAAGAAATCACTTTCTGAGCACCTCTTCAATGATTGCTTGTAAATGCTTTAGGGATAATGGTTAAACACATTAAAAGACTTAAAATTCTAACAATGCCTACAGTCTCTCGACTGTTTTCCTTTGCCTTTTAACTCTTCTTAGGCACTAGGTTGATCTCTCTCTATATTTCTAATTCACTTTAATTTGAGTTTTTATTTTCAAGGAAATTCAGTTTTAAACCTTTAAGAAGCAATTTCTTGTAGCCAAAAATGTTTTTCTACCCATATAAATTGAAAATAAAAACTAATGCAAACTTGGTAGTTATGTTATAAATGTGTCTTTTGGCTTTTCTCGGTTAGGGGTCGCCACAGCGGAACTCTGGTCTGCTAATGACTGGTAGTTGATTTTTACATGCCGAGTTACCAGCTCTGATGTACAACCTTCAACGAAGGTACACCCATTCACGCATGTCTCCACGCAGAAGGCACTCTAGCTGAGAATCGAACCGGACAGCGGCTTACTGTGAGGTGACAACGCTACCGCAGCACCACCACTGCGGTTTTGTATTGTTATAAAAATTGTATAACAGTTTTATTTGAGCATAGCTGAAAAGTGACACCTACTCAGTTACCCAATAGTAAGTAAGGAAATAAACAAACCGATCTCGGGTCACTTAAGCCATAGTCAGGGCTTTATCCATCTATGGAACGAAGATGGCTTATTTGTTAGGTCCTGTTTAATGGTTACTGTGAGATGCTTCTCTTTTTCTGGGACATCATATTTTCACTTTTTTTTTGCTTCATCATCACTTGCAAGTTGGAATTATCTACTACAAAGCAGCTCCCTCCTCCACTGTATTTATCACATTAAGATAATTTTTTAATAGTATTAAATTATTTATTAGCAGACATATCCGTGGAACTTTGACCAAGCTCTGAACCACTGCTAACTTACTAATCATGCCAGTGGGTCAATGCTTAGGTTCTTCTGAGCATCAGGGCTTGCATGCATTCCATTTCAATTACTGTATATATTTGTTCAGCAGTGGTGTGGCTTGAATCCCTCAATATACTCTTTGTACATTATTTGACGCTGCAGTGAGATGTGCTTATCTAATATGTTAACCTTAGCCTTACTTTAATTGACAGTACTATATGCTGTACTACCTTTAACTGCATGTTTTTTACACAACATTTCTTAGTTTGGAGCATTTTTACATTTTACATTTGGTAATATGACTTGTTTATCATTCTACATTGCACATGTTTTTAGCTGTAACCCTGAATTGTACTAATTGATTACATGTTTCCCTGTATACTACTTCACAATTTTGTATACTAGCAGATGAAAAACTCCTTCAAACATCTGCTTCAGTGCTGAGATTTTCCCTTTTTATTTATTTACTAACTTTTTTCCACTAATGCTAACACAGGCAACTTTTTTTGTCCTACTCCCCAACCATTCTGGTACACTATGCTATACTAATACTGCTGTGAATTTCTTCTATTATTTTATAGGATATTTAAGCAATAACTCATAAGTGGGTGTGAGTATATCAGGATTTACCCATGGTTGGTGTAGTTTCATCACTAGGGCAAAGCCTGAGTGATTAAACAAAGACAGTTGTTGGCAAATCTCGATATACCCACACCCATGAGTGCATTATAGCTGTTATACAATGACATTCTTTAAGAAAGAAATTGCTTACCTTTCTTAAATAATGTCTTTGTATAATGGAGCTGTAGTGTTCCCTCTCTTTGTTTTCTCATTCTTCTGCAGTTTCTGATGTACTGTGTATGCATACGGGACTTATGTTCCCACGCTTGCAAAGTACATCACTGCTGTTGAAGACAAGCAACTAACAAAAGAGAATCTCCACTGCTGTTTTTTTTTTTGAAGGGGGTTAAAGAGCAGCAATGGAGGAAAGAGAATCTCTACTGCTATTTTATAAGACAAAAATATAGATATTCTGTGAAGATTTGGACAGCTGAGAGGTAGGAAAGTCTGTCGAGATATATGGAGGAACAGTGCAAAACAGAAGAAAAATCAGCTACATTCTCAAAAATAAAGACACAGAAATGTGCCTGATTTTTCTTGTTTTTTCACACTGTCCCTCTGTAGCATATTCCAAAAGAAAAGTCTGGCCACTGAATTGTACTTTAGCAGCCAGATTTCGTTTATTTTGGTATGTTTGATTTAAAATGGCCATGCTAGTTGGTCTGTAAATAATTGTGGATTACAGTCAGTCACTAATGTCAGACATTACAGGTTCATAGGTAAGTATAAGGCTATCAGTCTGCAGACTGTTATGAGCCTAGCCAATAAACAAAGGCCAGAATCTAACCCTGTACATTGCATCTGTGAGATAAAGACCTTAACCATTATTCCAATCCTCCTCCAAAATTATTTGTAAACTGGACTGAATCCCTGCATTACATCTGTTGCGTCTACAAACTTACTGAATTAAGACTGAACTAAGCCATGTTGAAAGTTTTCTTACAAGGGCTGATGGGCGTTCAGAAAATGCATGTTGATGTTTTATTAACTTTTTAAGTAAATTAGAAAAATCTGAAAAAAAAAACTGTCCTTGATTTTGGATCTTTGGTCCCCACTATTTTTGGCTATGTACAGAAACTCTTGAGAAAAAAGCTGAGAAGATCCTGGAAACAACTTTTTTTTATATGCTCCGACTCACCACAAGCCATATGAAAAATACTAGATTCCATAACCAAACAACAAAATGAATACTGCTCCAATTTACTGTAGCACATGAAGCTGCAGACCACTTTAGTTGATGTCCTGTTTAGCCATTTTCTATCACAACTGATGCAGGTTAGCAGAAATATTTGAGAGCTCATACACTTGAACACATTAAGATTCAGCTTCCTGAAATTCCTTCTCATTCCACTACAATGATGTGACCTCAATAGTAACTATAATAAGTATAGTGGGTATGTTCTTGGCATAGCAACTTCAGACCATGTATCAGGGGGTGGCAAATCTCCCATAAAACACTTTAATGTTCTTATTTTTGCATTCATTAATCTCATTAAATGCCATTTTGATGAATTTGGTTATAACAGCTTGTTGAGAAATTAGGTTAGCACTAAGCCTAAAATTCAGTCATGAAGATATGCTGTTTTAATGTTTTACTGTCATGTTATAATGTTATAAAACAGTAGTCTTCTCAACATTTATTTAGCAGAATACAATCAATTTTGAATGGTTTAGTAGTATGCACACAATAGTTTTGATTTGTATTTCCATTAGATCCCTTTACTGCCAGCAAAGCTATTACAAAAATATAAATGACTTTTTCCAATTACTTTATAGAGTACACAATCATATTTTTCACAGTATAAATGTGTAATTTATGGAAATCAAAATGTTTGATTCTGATTGACTATATCTCCAATACATTACATAAACTAGAAAATTAAATTAGTGCATAGTACATCAACACATGCATTTATAAAAATTATTTCTCTGGTCTTTTTGTCTGGTGGTATATTCTATAAACAATGACAGCAAATATGCTTGCACCAAACAGTCCACATACAGCAGTGAAGATTTTCCACATGTTTACTACAGTTTCCTGATTACTCAGAAAGCTTTTGAAATCAGAAGCTATCAGCAGATAATCTTTTCCATTACTTGGAGGTTGTAGTTTTATCACATTGTCAGAAGAAATAAGTTCACCGATACCAGTCACAGTACTCCCAACCTGAAGCATCTCCTCCACTTCAAGGATCCCAATAGGTTTTTCTTTGGAAATATATTGATTAAGATAATACAGAAAGCCTTCTTTTGCTTTGTGGGTGAGCTCACGTACAGGCTCAAGATAAAGACCTGCAGCACTTAATGGGTTAATAACATGGACAGATACATTATTATCCCCAGCTGATGGCACCAGTTTAAAAGGAACACTGTTGACAACTTCATTCACAGTATATTCTCCAAATACCCTGTAAAATGGGTTAGAAGATTAAAAAAAGTAAAAAAAAGTTAAAACAGACTTTCAAAACAATTTATTTTAAGTATATTACTCAGAATGAAGCTTACAACCAAATATTTTGATTTTGTTTTGAAAAAGTAGCTTACCACACTAGATCGAAGTACCTCTTTTTGTATGCAATCCAGGGTAATGAACTCAGGGTTGCTGTATTGCAAAAAGTTGTCAGTAGGAAAAAGGGTAGTCATTTCTCTGCTGAGCTGGAGGAATATCTTTGCTAGACTATCATTATTGTTTTTCTCCTTACAAGTCCTAACAGACCCTTTATTCAAAAAGGTCTGTCACTGGGACACCAATTTGTACAGCAAGTGGTATACAGGGACACCTGCAATGGTAAGCGAGGAACCTGGACATCATTAAAGAGGAATGCATACAATTACGTTACACAGTAGGAAGAGAAGCAACATTCCAGGTAACATATATGCTTATGACTGTTTCATACTTAAACTGATCATATGGAAAAGTGAGTGACAAAATTTATATAGGGTCCACTTCTGCAGTAAGATGCCACAACATTAAGTGACAAAACAGCACAACTATCTTTCAGGAAAACTGAACATCTGTAGTTTCATTACCAGATGTTGTGTACAGCTGCCAAAACTAATGAGTATTTATATGCAAGACTCTTACTTTGTACTTATTGTCCCTAGACACACGACAACATTGTTCATTTCTAACATAAGAGGCTGCTTAACAGATCAGTGTTAACAAATGAAAACTTATCTAGGAGTGTGTCATCTAGGAGTGAAATGGTCAGTGGATCCAGTACCAGCAGTTGATTTTCAATTAGCTGATTGTCAAGTACATTAATGCATTTTAATAACTTAGTAGTTTAAGAAGATAATTGCACACACTTATTTAAACACAATCAAACATTGCTTCAGCACTTCACAAAATGTCTTTTAAGCTATTTTAACGAATAATGAAAATAGTACAATAGAAATTTTGAACTACATTAAAAAATGCATGTTCAGAGGCATGTTCCTGTGCATTGTTTGGTTTTAATATTAAGTCAGAGATGTGGCTCACTTTCACTTAGATTTAGTAACTCCTTTGCTTTGTACTACAGTATTAGCAGTTATATTAATATACTTATGTTTAAAAGCTGACCTTCCGCTGGCCAGTCAAATGAGGATAAAAAATGTGCTTCCTTTTCATATGCTTAGTTAAAGGACCACTACAGTCAGAAATATATGTATGTGTATGTGTATATATATATATATATATATATATATATATATACACCTATATATACATATATATATATATATATACCTATATATACATATATATATATATATATATATATATATATATATATATACCTATATATACCTATATATATATATATATATATATATATATATATATATATATATATATATATATATATATACATATATATATATATATATATAGGTATATATATATATATATATATATATATATATATACCTATATATACATATATACATATATATATATATATATATATACGTATATATATATATATATATATATATATATATGTATACATATATATATATATATATATGTATATGTATATATATATATATATATATATATATATATATATATATATATATATATATATATATATATATATATATATATATATATATATATATATATATATATATATATATATATATATATATATATATATACATACACACACACACACACACACACACACACACACACACACACACACACACATATATATTAATCTTGTCATAACGTTCTACATAATCCAAACATGTCAGCAGCACAATAACTACTTATTAATTTTAATTTGCCCATAATTCTGAATGCTCTCATGTGACAGACCTGTTGGATATAATCTTCTTTGCTTGGTCACAGGACCTTAAATTATGTTTCTGAAACTCAAAAACTTCTATTTTTATATTCCTAAATATGATTTGTATTCTAAGTCTATAAAAAAAGACTGTGAACAGGCTTGGTAGATTTTGATGGATATTGTTAGCCTTGGGAATTATTTTCTATTGTTCCTGCCTTCTCATACAAGAGGGGTAAAAATATTTCTGATTTTTTTGGTCCATAGCAGTTTTATTACATTTGATGTATAAACTGTGAGATCTTTGCTATACTTATTCCTGTAGTAAATCTGGTTGTAATATATCTAAGTTTGTGGTTAGTGAACTGATTTACATTAATGGTAAGAAGTTTCAAATTGCTGGTAACTATAACTGTGAGTCTGAAAAGGCAGTATATGCCCTGAGATGTTCCTGTAATTTGGCTTATATAGGTGAAAACAACAGGAAATTAAAAAAAAAATCAAAGCACCTTAGGGTCATTAATAGTGATGCTAACTACAGTCCTTTTGCCGTTCATTTTAACGACTTGCACAGAGGGTGAAGTGATGGCTTACAAACAACTGTTTCATGACAGGTTCATCATTGTAATAAATGTGACTGTAAAAGGATTTTAGAAAGAAAGCTTTGCTAGTAATTAAGTTTCAAATGCAGAGACCTAGTGGTCCGAACACTGATTTTAAATGGAAAGTTTTGATTTAACTGTTTAATTATGTAATGGCTTCATAACTTGTAATAATTGTTGTATGCAAGCTTGTATCCTTTTTACTTTCTTCTAGCCTTTAAGGTCTTTGACTGAAGCACTAGGTGAATGAAATTGCTGATTTTATTTTGTCTTTTTATTACTATATATTGTCTTCCTACAGAACTAGTCTTATATTTCAGTGGGAGGAAACCAGATTTTAGTATTGAAATTAAGTCTTTGTATACTTGAAGATATAAAAATCTTAGATGAGGTATAAAGACATGCATCTGGAGTATTTCTAACTGGGCATCTGCTGAAAACTGGCTCATTCCAAGTCGGACTTTCCAGGTAAACAAATGTTAAATAAATAAAGTCTGTCTTCAATAGCTCCCCAGAAAGAGGCTCAGCTCAAGGGGGATAGAGCATGTGTCTCAGCAGCATGACATTTTTCCCTCGGCTCTGTTGTCAACTCTATAAATATTGGACTAGAACACATAAAAAATTAAAAATAACTGAAGTGTGTCTTATTCAGTTTACATTTGTGATGTTTTTGGTTACTTTTATGTAAAATAAGTTTTGAGAGCATTGAGGTATAGGAGTGGGAAGTTTTTTTCTTTGTGCTTTTCAAACTATATGTTCAGTTTGTCTGCACTGTTTTCTACAGCAGGACGGTGAAGATTAGGAAACTGAAAAACCTCTTCCTTCCTCTTACCTGCTGTGTTTTCCCTCTCTCTACTGCTGTGCAACAGTGAAGTATGTTTAAGAAAGTGTGTGACATCCCATATTAGGAAGTAAGCCACTTTCTGTCTAAACTGTTTATGTCATTGTGAACTTGAATCATTTTTGTTGTTTGTGCACACTGCATATTGTATAAGTGCTATGATGCCTAATAATAAAAGCATGTGCCTCTGCTACAGAGAAAAGCAATCTTAATAAAGGGAACGCTCACTGCAAAGCATATAAGATCACCCTCTGTAGATTGCAAAGCCACCTTCACTTATGATTCTTCATTAGTTTGGAACTGTGCTTGTTAGCATTACAGAAGAAGATGTGCATTAAATTCAGAGTACTGGGATGAAGAAGAATCAGTATTTGTAGGCATCTCATCACTTACCGAATAAACTGGAGACTTTGAATGAGGATAGCATTTTCTGACTGTGATAAAAATCTGGTCTGAAGCTAAATAGAGTTCTTTTACACTCAGGGAGCTTCTCTCAGCAGAACACAGGGCAATTCAGTTGATGGTTCCAGAACCAGTAGTTTCAATATGGCAGAACTGGGAGTTAAATCTCACTTTCTAAGGAGTCCACATTTCTGCCTCTTGCTACACCAGGGTGGCTACTAGGTCTTACAATTAAAGATATTTGGGATGGTAGTGAATCCATCACTTATTTTTATGTTCATTTAGTCTTGGTGAGAATGTTCAGTGTGCATACTTGGATTGGTAAAAATGTCAGCAGGTTGATAACACAGACTGTTGGTATATATTTTGGAAAATACTAATGCTACAGGTATATGTTTTGAAAAATATTCACACTACAGCCATATATTTCCTGAAGTATAAATGATTTAGAGAGTCTGTAGCCTGCAAGCGTCACTTGGGGTTTAGATAATTTTCTGTTGTGTCCTTTTCATTATTAGGGCCATGATAATCATGCAAACAAGTTGTTATGCACAGATCTCCTAGAGGCTAAAAATAACACCTCTAACAAATAAATGAGAAGGGATCCTCCTACTGGGAGAGGAGTTACACCAAATTCAGAATAGTCCTGAATGCACTCCAGATAGGACACCCCTGACTACTAGCACTGCACTCAAAAAAAAAAAAAAAAAAGACACTGATAATTAGGACTCTAACCTGGAAGCCACCTGACCATTGAGCACATGTGCACTCTGAAAATATGATAGGCATCCAGGCAGATGTCTTGCTGGGTCCCAGTTAAGTTTTAGCCAATAGTGTAAGCAACTTTCTTATCCTAAAATTGGGCAGCTCCAGTAGTAAGTGCTGTGTTGAAGGTTCCCCTCTCAGTGTACAACTGGCCTTCCTAATATTACAATTTTTAAATTATATTTCCTAAATGTTTATAAAGTCTGATGTCCCTTGGTAAAGGAGAAACAGTAATATCCATTAGTCCTCTGCACCCTTTTTTCTTAATTTCTCCATCCATACTAATTTAATGACAACACAGTCTATCCTCATTTCCACTAGCACCTTAACTGCTACTTCTTTTTCTAGACATCTCACTTCCAACTTTAATACTCTACTATAGAGCTCTTTCTTTTACTCTCTGCATTACGACAGGTAAACTTCTGACTTCACTGACCATATTCTGGGCTGTGTTACAAGTTTCTGAGTTGCCCATACCGGATAGAAGGAAGTTACTCTGTTCACCTGTGAGAGAGGGGAGATTTGAGCAGCCTATCTGTCTCTGGAGGTGTGGTTCCAACCCAGAAGTTAGTAGTTAATTGGCCATTTTGGGCTAATTTCTATCTCTTCCATTTCCCTGCTATAAAAACCGCATTTTCACGGTTTGCACGTTGGGCAGTGCCAGTTAGCTAGGGTTAAATTATTCCCGGCTCTACTAACTCTCCTCTTCAGTTTTTCCCCATGAAACTAGTCTAACTCTCAAACTAAGCACTCAAAAAGCATCCTACAGCCCAGCACTTGCTCAGACCTAAAAGCAAGCACTAAAATACCCTGAGACTTGAATGCCCAGCAGGGCAAGGCTCTTTATTCACCCCTCACCAACCAAGCGACTAAGCAGCTCTCCCTACTATTCAGGCATGACCAAAGGGCAATTTCAGGTGTACTCTTCAGTCAAGCTGGTGAATCTGGGTATCCTGAGGCAATGTTACAACAGCCTCATGTACACAGACAACCCTCTCCTCCTACCACACAAAACTAACATATGCAAGAGATGCAATTATACAGCCAAACTGGAGGCTAAGCTCTCTCCACCCAAGACTGGAACAGACAGTCAAGAGGAGAAGGTTAACACTTGCACAGCACCTTCAGCCAAAAACCTGCAAAAGCATCAGAGACCTCCAAAGCAGACACCCAAACAACCTGCACCTCCTGTAACAAACCAGACAACACATAAAACACAAAATCAGTGTGCCTCACAATCACAGCCCTTAAGGCAAAATAACATACCTAACACACTAGTAATAGGTGACTCTATAGTCAAGGCACACTGACGTCCCACTCACTAGGCTGGACAAGCAGAAGGTTACTGTTAGTTGCCTGTCGGGAGCCAGAATCCGCCACATAATACAAGTACTCAGGTCACTTCAGAACAAGTACAAATATGACTCTGTCATTGTTCATGTTGCTATGAATGACCTGAGACATACCTCCTTGGACTACATGAAGAGAGACATGGAAGAGCTCTCAGATCATGTAGCCCAGGCTGGTATAACCCTGACCCTGAGTAGCATCCTGCCCTCACCAAGAATGATACCTCAGTATAAAGAAAAACTGATCAATTTCAACAATTGGCTAAGCTTCTGGTGTCAGCCTGGGACGACATGCTCGACAAGCCACGTTGCTTCGCAAGCGATGGCTTACACCTGTCACCCCTAGGCTTTCGAATACTGGCCAAGGCTCTTGCTGCCCCCATAGTGCCTTTTTTAGGGAAGGCTCAAAAGTCAAACCCACCTCAGTAAACAGCACAATTAACAAAAAAACGAGGGTTATGCTACTCAACGCCAGGAGTTTAAATCTCAAAATGCACATGCTCGAAGCACTCCTCAGTATGGAGAATGTCGACATCTGTGCAGTAATTGAAACCTGGTTCAAGGCTCCAGAAAGCACCCCAGCACTACCAGGCTACAACTCATACCATATGTTTCGGCCACAGAACACGGCCCGAAACACAAAAGGAGGGGGTGTATCCATATTCATCAAGGATACCTACACCTCCAGGTTAGTGGCACAGCATGATAACTCTGAGATCATCGATGTGCAGCTAACATCGAGCAAATCTGCAATGCCAGTTGTGGCCTGCTACAGATCACCCTCCATGACCCAGGACCACCACTCCACCTTTCTAGAGACATTGGAAAACATGAAGGTCCTACCAAACACCCTGATATTGGGCAATTTCAATTACCCTACCATTAACTGGGAAAACTACTCGAGTACAAACTCCCAGGCCCAGCGCTTCCTGGAATTCATCAACTCAAATGCCCTGGATCAGCTAGTAAACTCCCCTACCAGAGGTGAAAACATATTGGACCCGTTCATCACCGACATGGGCAACAGGTGTTCCACACCGGAGTTCAACCCGTCACTGGTTAAATTAGACCATAAACAAATCACTCTGGATGTCCACATCCCACCACCACCCCCCAAATAAGGAAACCACAGTAAAAAACTTTTCTAAAGCAAACTTCACCTTACTTAAGTCAGAGGTGATAAGTTTCACAGCCCCCATGCTAAAGGATAATGCTGCCCAAGATGCAGAAACCTTTACAAATGCACTATATGAGCACCTACAAGGATGCATGGATCATGCCCTCCCTAGCACAACCAAAACTCACTCCTCTAAGAGAAGGAAACCAATTTGGTGGACCCCTGCCATAAACAAGCAAATCCCAAGAAGGAAAGACATCCCTGATCAGTATCAGTAAGAAACTAAGGTTCCTCATGAAATCATCCAAGGCTAACTTCGAAAGAAAAATAGCTAGGATTCAAAAGATAACCACAAAGCCTTCTTTAGCTATGTTAAGAATCTAAGTGGCAACTCGCAGATATGCATTCAACTACTGCAAAATAGCACAAAATATACTGAACCTCTGATATTGCCAACATCCTGGCAGATAGATTCAGTGCAAACTTCACCCCCCTCTCACCTCCAAAAGGGCCCACAACAATACCGGAAAAGTGTAGTATCCCAGAAATCACAGACGCACAGGTGAAAACAGCCCTTTCAAAAGCCAAAAACACAGCTTCAATGGGGCCAGATGGTGTCCCAGGCTGCGGCTTGCAAGAACTACAGAACGAACTAACCCCCGACCTAAACATGCTGTTCTACCTCAGCCTCTCCACAGGCTACATGTCCATAGAATGCCGCACAGCAACGGTTATTCCACTCCACAAAGGAGGGGCCACAAATGACCCTGGTAACTATCGCACCATAAGCCTGACTAGCTTGGTCTGCAAGGCTATGGAGCGCATCATCATGGAACTCATTAACAAAGACATTGGGAACCTCCAAACACTTGACCCGACCCAGTTCGGCTTTGTTCAGGGCAGATCATGCCTACCAAACCTGGTTGACTTCTTCGAGACAGTCACCAAGGCCACAGATGAGGGAAAGGTGGTTCACACAGCCTACCTTGACATCGCCAAGGCTTTCGACATCATTCCCCACTCGGGTATTACAGAAAAACTCACCAGCCTGTACATAAACCCCTACTTCACGAGATGAGTTGCCAACTGGCTTACAGACAGAACTCACATGGTAAGAAAAGCGGGCTCCAGGTCCGACTCTAAACCAGCCACAAGTGGTGTCAGGCAAAGCTCAGTCCTGGGACCCCTACTGTTCTGCATATACTTCTCAGAAGTACAGGCAAACACAGGAGGACTATGGCTAACCAAGTTCGCCGATGACTGCAACCTGGGAGCCATAACTGACTCTCCGGCTGACACAGATATACTCCAAAAGGGCCTTACTGAGACGGACACCTGGTGTCAAAGTCATGGCCTCCAGCTAAATGCCAAAAAATGCATAGTCATCCCATTTTGGGAAAAACAAAACTCCCATAAATTACCACATAGGTGGCAGCCCCCTTAATACAGAAGAGGTAATAAGAGATCTGGGGACCCACGTAGATAGCAATCTCTCCTTTGACAATCATATTGCCAAAGTAGTTAGGAAATCCTTCTATGAGGCCCATCTAATTACTAAAGGGTTTGCATCTAGAAATAAAGAGGTTAAAGTGCCCCTCTACTTGTCACTCATCAGACCCATCACAGAGTACAATGCCCCATTTGGGAAGTACCTCACAAGACACTTACAACAGCTGGAAAGACCACAAAAGTACCTCACCAAGAGGGTTACTGGCCTCAAACATATGTCCGATGCAGCCCGACTGAAAAAACTCCGGCTGTACTCAGTGGCATATCGCTTACTCAGAAGTGATCGGTGCCTGATTTACAAAGCCATGTCCAACTCAGAATTGATGGACATGCTCCACCTAACAAAATCCAAGTCAGTGCGAGCCACATGCTCTAGTGAGCTAAACTTCGCCACAACAATAAACAGAACATGCTGGGGGGGATAGATTCCTGTCACAGAGACTCCACATGCTTTGGAACAAAATTCCAAACTACATTAGGCAGAGCCCCTCACTAACACTCTTCAAGGGGAATCTTGACGAGTGGATGGGTAACAGAAAATACACCCCTGAGATCACTTCACTGGCTCTGATTGACAGAGGATCAGTTAATTAATCAGATCGGGCAGATAGCCTAGTATCTACCTATGAACCTATAAAGGGAAAAACTGCCAGCACAGCTATCTGGAGTTTTGGAAATAAATATATGTCATTTGTGAATATCAACACGATTTATATAGAGGTGTGACAAAGGGAGATACTACCAGAACAGCTAGCTGGAATTTTGTAAATAATTACATGTTATTGTTGAATATCAAGATGATTTATATACAAGATGCTTTTGTTACAACTGTATTAGAACTACATGCCATGTGAATATCAAACTGTCTCTATAGACATGTGTGTTGAAAAAAATATTTTGTAGAGTGCTTGTGCTGAAAAAATATTTTGTAGAGTGTTTGTGCTTGAAATGTATCCACAGTGAGCTCTGCTGGAAGAGAACAGAAATGTACATGCACTACTGTAACTGTTTAAATGTATATTTTAACAGTGGAAACTGAAATGCAGGAAGTTAGCTTCAGAAAAATACTTGAAATTAAATTACTTTATGGCTAAGAAATAAAAGATGATATGTTTCACTTTCAATGCAGCAAGGAGAGACAATATCTAAAACTAGGCAGCTTTCTGTATTGTCATGGAAGTATTTTACTGCTTTATGACTTCAGCATCTGCCAAACATCTGAGGAAAAGCCCTTGCCTATGTATTTTTACATGTAGATGCTAAATGCTACCAGCCATTAATATATACATTTATATATATATATATATATATATATATATATATATATATATATATATATACATACATGTGTGTGTGTGTGTGTGTGTGTGTGTGTGTGTGTGTGTGTGTATATATATATATATATATATATATATATATATATATATATATATATATATATATATATATATATATATATATATATATATATATATATATCGTGTGTGTGTGTGTGTGTGTGTGTGTGTGTGTGTGTGTGTGTGTGTGTGTGTGTGTGTGTATAAATCAAAGCTCAAAGAGTGTGTGTGTGAGCTACTTGGGCAGGGACATGAAGCACTGGTTAGACAGAGAGAGTGCTGGAGGTCTTAGCTTGCCCACTCAGCTGAGATCCCTGTGATTGAGGAGTAATTTCAGAGGGTAGCTATGGATATTGTGGGGCCTCTGAGTACCCCAAGTTCCACAGGGACTAGATACCCTGAGAAAGTGGCTCTGTCCTCCATTGAAACAGAAAAGGTGGAAAATGCTTTGTTAGTGATTTTCAGCAGGGTAGGTTTCCCAAAAGAAATACTGACTGATGGAGGTGCCAATTTCATGTCAGGCCTGCTGGCTTGTCTGTAGGAGCATTGTGGGGTGAAGCACCTAAAGACCACCCCCTACCTCCCCCAGCCTAATGGTCTTCTAGAGAGGTTAAACATTACACTAAAGGTCATCCTGTGGGCATTTGCAGATAAGTTTAAGAGGGAGCAGGACAAATATTTGCCCCATCTGTTGTTTGTTACAGAAAGGTGCCCCAGGAATCATGAGTTTTTTTCACCCTTTGAGTTGCTGTATAGGCATAGGGTGAGGGGACCTCAAGATTTGGTTCGCGATGAGTGGGAGGGTGGATGTGAATCCCACAAGGAGCCTGTTGTGGGAGATGTCCTAAACCTCAGGACAATGCTCAGGGAATACATGAGCTTGGCCCAGAAGAACTTGGCAGAAGCCCAACAGCAGAAAATTGTCTGGTATGACAAGAATGCTTGAACTAGAGGGTATGTTGTATGGCAGCAAGTTATGGTTCTCATTCTTGTTAGACACAACAAGCTGCAGGCAGCTTGGGAAAGACACTTCAAAGTGGTAAGGAAGGTCAGTAGTGTTAACTACATGGTAGAAATGCTAGGCAGGAGGCAGGGGCAGAAACTGTACTATGTTAGAATGATGAAACCTTACCATGATAAGGAGGTCCTTGTGCAAAGTATTTGCAGTAGAAGGCAGGAGGAGTCTAAGGGAGACCTATGGCTACAGCAAGCCAGCCAGCAAAATCCCCAATTACTATGGTGGAGCCTAAGGTTGCAGGCATATGATAGTGCACCACTGTGATGGGGTCAGCATTGCAAAGGCAGCTGGGATCGCAATACAGGGTATGGGGCAATGTACTCCCAGATAGGTTCATCCCTCTCAAGCAAAGTTTCTGAAGAGTCACTTGAAAAACTAGCTTGAGTCTTCCAAGAAGGGGGGGGGGGGGACGTGTGATGAATGGATATACTGTCAGCATAGCTATCTGGAATTTTGAAAATAAATTATATGTCAGTTGTGAATATTAACATGATTTATATGGAGGTATGACAAAGGGAGAAACTGCCAGCACAAATATCTGGAAGTTTGTAAATGATTATAAGTTATTGGTGAATATTGAAATAATCTATATAAGATGCTTCTTTTGCAACTGTGTTAGAGCTGTATGCCATGTGTATATCAGACTGGTCTTTCCAGACGTGTTGAAATTATATTTTGTAGAGTGCTTGTGCTTGAAATGTATTCACAGTGTGCCCTGCTGGAAGAGAACAGAAATGTATGTGCACTACTGTAACTGTTCAAATGTATATATGGAAACTGGAATACGGGAGGTTAACTTCAGAAAAATAGCTGAAAATACATTACTTTATGACTAAGCAATAAAAGATGATATATTTCAGTTTCAATGCAGCAAGGAGACACAATGTCTAAAACTAGGGAGCTTTCTGTATTGTCTTGGAAGTGTTTTATTACTTCCAGCATCCGATAAAGAACAGAGGAAAAGCCCTTGTTTATGTACCTTTACAAATAGAAGCTAAATTCTACCAGCTACGATCAACGGTTGTTTTTAGCCTGGGGCCTAGAAGTCAGATGACAAGAAATTATGTCATTCTGCAAGCTATCCCAATGGTAATATTTGAGATATTAATTTGAGAACTCTCTGAGAGAGACACAGCATTTTGTATGCTGTCTTGGTTCAGGCAACAACAAGAACCATTCAACACATCTGCCTTGCTCTGTAAGTAAGTTTCTAGGTAATAATATAATTCTATTTGATTCAGTCAGTAATATAGCAAAGCTTAGTTTAGATATTTGTCTTTATTTATTTGAGACTGTCCGGGAATGTTGTTTTAAATATTTCCTGCGATTTAGAACTCTGATGTCACTGTGAATATATATTTAGTATTGTCTTGTTCCTTTATTATTTACTATTAAATATATTTAAACCTTTCATTGTGGCTTATGTTTGTAGAGATATTTAACTTCTGAGAGTTCATTCATATTTATTTGGTGACACTGTGAAGGTCACTCCTAATAGCATTGCTCTTAGTCAAACTACCATTTGTATTAATAGTAACATTACACAGTAAGATTGGACACCCTTTGTTAAGGGCCTTAAAATAGCTGATAAGGAGTTGGCTTGTGGCAGTGATAACAACCTTATAGTGTGTGTGTGTGTGTGTGTGTGTGTGTGTGTGTGTGTGTGTGTGTGTGTGTGTGTGTGTGTGTGTGTGTTTAAATCAAACCTCAAAGTGTGTGTGTGTCAGCTACTTGGGGAGAGAGATGAAGCACTGGTTGGACAGAGAGGGTGCTGATGGTCTTGGCTTGGCCACTCAGTCGAAATCCCAACTCTATAGCTGTGTCAGTGGGGAGTCTTACTGGGGATCTGGAAAAAGAGTGAGAAATCAGCCCTGGACTGACTTTGGTCTCTGTGTGCGCTTATGGAAATTGCACTTGATGCAGAAAGCTGCATCTGGAAATAATGTGCATGTACCTGGTCGTCCTGTCCAGTGTACGTCCTCCACTGTTGCCAGTGGTGAGGATTGAGGATCCTTGATTACTGGTCCAGTGGCGGGTTGTCACATGGGGCATTACAGAATGCACAATTCATCAGATACTGTTTTTGGTATATCTACCATTTCCAGTAGGCGAAATCTACTCTACTCCCCTTCCCAGCTCTCAGTCCCACCCCCTGCCCTCATATTCCTTTACAGATGTCTGGCATTTCCTTCAAACTCAGTTAATCCAGTCAGATTCAAATTTCTTAGTATAACTCCACCCCCAAAAAAATCTAACCTTCCCTCAAACTCAGTTCTACCAAATTAAGATACTTAACTCAGCATAACGTTTGTCTTTCGGCTTTTTCCTGGTAAGGGGTCGCCACAGCGGAACTCCGGTCCGCTAATGATTGGCAGTAGATTTTTACGAAACGCTGAGGTGCCAGCTCGACACCCAACCTTCAATGAAGGCATGCCCATTTACGCACGCATGTATTTCAGACGCTACCCAACCGTGGGGAGGACATGCAAACTCCACACAGAAGGCACTCCCAAGCCACGCCGAGAATCGAACGGGAGAACCTCTTGCTGTGATATAATAACGCTACCACCGTACCACAGCAGCATACACTTACTCAGCATAACGCCACCCACAAAATCTATCCCTCCCTCAAAATCAGTCCAGTCAAATTCAGATATATAATTCACCAGCCTACCCACCTTTTCATTTAAAAACATCTGGTACCGTCCTCAAACTGATGCAATCCTATCAGGTTCAGATTTCTATTTCAGAATTACTTCAACCACAAATCTAACCCTCCCTCAAACTCATTTAATCAAATTCAGAAAATGAACCCATCATAATGCCACCCACAAAATCTATCCCTCCCTCAAAATGAATCCAATCACATTCAGATACCTATCTCAGTACAACTCTCCCCAAACAATCTAACCCTTCCCCAAGCTACTCCTATTCACAACAGTACAGGGAATCTCTGTCCTCATTCTCTTCAGAAAAACTAAATCCTATCCCTTCTTTTCTTCCACCATGATAACGCTCCACTTACACTCTCCACATCCTTCTAATTTCTCTCTTATTAAATCTAGCACTATCTAATTTCCCCTAACCAATACTTAATCACCATAATGATGTTATATACCTTCGTATTTGTTTTATTTCTCTCACTCTCCCATCTTGCTGCATACAATCTCTCCTTATACATATTATCCTATCCTCCCTCTAACTTTCACATTACATGCATACAATAGCTATGTTCACACCCAAACCAGTCTCTCACTCTGTTTTCTAAAACACTCAAAAAAAAATGATCCAAATGCAGCTCCTCAAGCATCTCACAAACAACAACCTATCATCTATACAGCATGGCTTCATACTCGACTAGAGCACTAATGCTGCTCTCCTGGAAAACAGCTTTCCTTTTAGCAGTCACTTCAGCTAGAAGGATTTCCGAATTACAGGCTCTTATGGCAGTGGAGCCTCTTATCATTTTTCATGCGGTCAGAGGGTATCTCTCAGGGCAAATCCATCCTTCATGCCTTAGGTGGTATCCATTGTGGCTCTTAATCAGACCATTCATTTGCCAACTTTCTTTCCCAATCCACAGAACGGGGGGGGAGCAGATTCTGCATTCATTGGATGTACACAGACAACATAGATTTTACTTAAACAGGACAAACTCTCAAAGAAAATCTGAACAACTGCTGGTGGCATTTGCTGCAGGGGCAGAGGGAAAGGCTATTTCAAAGCAAACCATTTCCAAATGGATAAGCCATTGTATTCATTTCTGCTATATGTACCATGGAAAAAGTATCCCTCAGGGGATCAGATCCCATTCCACCAGGGCTGTATCTACTTCAACAGCCTTTCTCAGAGGTGTTCCTACCAGGGACATTCTAGAAGCTGCTACCTGGAGCTTAGTTCATACGTTCACCAAACATTACCATTTACCACTTTTCTCTAAATCCAGAGCAGGCTTTGCCACTGCTGTCCTGCAGGGCCTTATAGCTGGTCCTAATGCTGTATAATTCCCTCCACCCAACCATAGCTTTGGGAATCTACCCAAATGTAATGACTGCAACAGTGAAACACGAAGAACATAGTACAGTTATGTACACTTACCATAAATGTAGATGTTCGAGTGTATTCACTGTTGCAGTCCTGGTTACCTTCCCTCCAGCCCCCTATTTTTCTCTGGCTATACCTCTACTTTCTTTCACTATGCTTAAAAGCCTTTTGTTGTATTTGCTTTTGGGATTGGAGGTATATGTTTTGTGTTTTTAATTTTATTTGCTCCCCTTTTGGGGAGCACCTGACATCTGGGGCAAGAAAAACTGATGTAATGGGGTCAGCTGCATGTTTTATACCCCTGATGACCTGACGTCATGGAAGAAGGGACAGCTGCCGATGCAGGACCCAAGACTTTGTTAATCAGGCCGACTGACGGCAACCTGCCAGCAGATTACCCAAATGTAATGACTGCAATAGTGAAACACGAAGAACATCAGAACACTCTCCACTTTTACCTATTCCAACTGGGTCCCATACTCTTTAGTAATTTTATCAATGATTTAGACAAAGTAACTACAGAAGCCACTGTAAATCAATGTGCCAATGACACCAAATTCATCTCTGCTGTTAAGATATCAGCAGGGGAAAAATGCTTTTTCCTCCACTGAGTCATGACTGAAAAAATGCTCCCCTCTTACTAAATAATAAATAGTAAAAAATAAGTAAATAAACTTGCCTTTCACACAAAATCACTCTAAACAACAAAGTATAACTTTAATATTACCTCTGCAAACAACCATTCAGTTGAGTTCATTATTCACACAAAGCTTCTTTGAGCTATCACTGATGAGCACTTTTTCAATCTTCACATCGTGACTCATCATTTCTCACACTCTTCTTTCTCTACAGTGCATCTATTTTCACAAGCCTTCAGCAGTCTCTACACTGCATCTATTTTCACAAACCTTCAGCAGTCTCTCCTAACTAAACTTGAACAATGCTCTAAAAAATTTGCCAGATTTGCTGCCAAGCACAGTGCCAAATCATATTACTGTTTCACCTTAAAACACTTAAACTGGCATGAACTTCCACAATACTGTTCCATATCCCACTTAATAGCAGTCCATCAAATCATCAGCAAGATGATTAGCTGACCTGCCGTAGCACAGACACTGGAACTCTAATTCACCAAAAGATCACTACACTTTACAGACAAACATCAACTACGATTAACGAAAATATACAACTCTGAAAGCAATTCTCTGTACTCCAAATATGTTAGAAAGATGGATCTCAATCCCCACCAATATTAGGTAATAAACTAACCTACGCAGACTGAAGTCCCTTCTAAAAAATCGCTTTTCAAACACATGGATTTGCTCCTGTACATTACCTGGACAGTTTACTCCAGCTTTCATACAACCTTGAGCAACTTCTTCCTGCATGCTAATCTGTACCTATGCCTGATTTCACTCCTCTATCTGACTGATATGCAGCACACTGCATAACATTTCCTGAATACATTTCTGCCATGTTTGTCTGTTTCTTGTACTCTTCACTCTACTCTTATTTTCTTTCCTCTCTTTCTTCCTCATACCTGACAATTTCCCATAAACTGTCTCCAACATTCCATGTCTCTCCTGTTACCTCCCAACAGTATTTCTGTATCCCACTGTCTGCACTCTGCTCTAAATTTCTATCAGTGCACTTTTCTCCACACTGTCCTGTATATAAACACTATACAATGCTATGTGACTTTTAATAGTGCCACTGAAAGGATTATATCACTTGTCAACATCTGTTAATAATAATAAGCACCCCTGTATAAAAAAAATGTAAAAAACGATATGACTTTTGATGATACTATTGATAGGTCGCACCACTTATCTCAAAATTTGTTACTGTAATGATATATCATTTGGGCACCTAATCTTTATACTTACCCCAGTTGTGTAAATGATTTGTATCAATGCCTTTTAAGATTTTCCTAATGCCAACTGTAAATATTACCTCAGTGGTGTACCACTTTTGTTTTAAACTATGTAACATTTTTATTACACTTTTATGTTTTAATGTAACTAGTGCTTTTCTCCCTAGGCCTCACTGAAAAGGGGTTAATATTGTACAGTTTGACTTTCCCACTCTATAAAAGCAAATAACTAAATAATACATGGGTCATCTTATTGGTGATTATTGCAGGTGGCATTGACCTGATTTTTATTAAACTAAATGAGTCACTTGTAAATTACTTCCTAAACATAAGTGCTTAAGTCATTTGCTTAATATGTGATTCCCTCTGTCAAAGATGACAGAGTAAAACAGTATAACTGCTCAATGTGGTAGTTTCTGTGCTATTGCTCACTCCATAGGAGGGCAACTTGTTAGTATTTGAAGTGTATTGTGTTTTTTTTAACTTCTTCAAGATTGAAAATTCATGGAATAACAACAAAAATGTTTTTATGTTCTAGCGATCACTTCTTCTTTGAGGTGCAGTAACCCTACAGTAAGAATAACAAAATAATGTGGTGTACTGAAGCAATGTCCCAACACTAAGGTGCAGAGGGTACTGTCCCATGCAACAAATCCTTTTTTATGTTTCTGTTGTATATTTGCTTGAGAAATGTACATCCAAGAGTACACGTGTCTCAGGTTTTATTAATTCTGACTATCCGTTCTGAGTACATTTTGCAGGAAAATTCATGTATCAATGATCATTGATGATGTACACTCCCACCTTTACAAAGAAGCCAGTCAAATGTGGAGTCCCTCAGGGATCAGTCCTGGGACTGCTACTTTTTGGCATTTACTTCTCTGAAGTCAAGACCAATGGCAATGGCCTCTGGCTTACTAAATTTGCAGATGACTGCAAATTAGTAGCTGCCATTGAATCTCACACTGACACAAATGCTCTGCAGGAGGGGCTGACACAGACAAACAACTGGTGTCATTACCATGGACTAAAACTAAATTTAAAGAAATACATAACATTACGCTTTGGGAAGTCATTCACTCCTGGTAACTATCATATTGACAACACGTCCCTAATAGTTGACCAGGTAGTCAGGGGGTTGGGGGCACACATAGACAGTAATCTACCCATTGATCATCACTGTTTACAACACTGAGAAAATCATTCTATGTTGCAAAACTTATAAACAAAGGTTATACAAACATAGGTCACTGTTACACTGTATTCTGCATTCATCAGACCTACCACTGAGTACAGTGTCCGCTTTGGTATGTACCTAACCAGGCACATCCAACAACTGGAACATCTACAGTGATTCTTCACTAAGAGAATACAGGGCATAAGTAACATATCCTATGCAGACTGCCTATCCCTGTATTCTGTCTCCTGTCAGGCTGTTGAGGGGAGATCTGTGCCTGACATATGAGGCGTTGTCAGACCCCACACTGATGGACCTCCTGAATATCTGCAAAACAAACAGCATCAGAATTACCCATTCTAAACACTTAAACCCTTCCTGTGATACAAATCGGACCTGCTGGGGAAACAAGTGTGCATCACAGAAGCTACCCCATCTCTGGAACAGGCTCTCCATCGATGTGAAACAGTGTTCCTCCCTAACCTAATTAAACTGTAACATGGACAATTGGATGGGAAACAGGAAATTCATCCCTAGTTTGGCACCTATGTTTCTAATGGACACAGGCAGCCTGTAAATGGTTTATTTATCTTCTAGGGCCCTGCTTGTACAAATGTTTCATCTCCCATGCCTCTGCTTACACTTATAGAGGGTACCAGAACTTGTCAGGGATATGGGATGCATAGCTAGGCTTAAAAAGGCCCTTGTGGTTGTTAGCCTAGTACACACCAATGATCCTATAAACCTATGAACCCACATAAAATAAAGTTCATCCCTGTCCATTTTAAAGCGCAACTTATATCTATGGATTGGAAATAGAAACTTTGCCCTAAGACTGCCCCCGTTCTACTAAACACTTTATTCTATGCTTGGGTCCCCTCAAATTACCCATGGTATGATCACAGTTATTCTCATTAGAGATAATACATAATTATCAACCATGGGATAGGTTTAAGGCCAATCTATAACCAAATGGGATAGGTTATTTTGAGCACAAAAAGGGAAACTGGCTAGGCTTAAAATGGCTCACAAGGGCAGCTAGTCTATCCATGAACCTAGGACCCTAAAATCAATGCATGTAGTCTCAAGCATTCATAATTATTTTGCTGAAACTACATATTTTGATGTTTTATATGAAATAAGGTATTCAGTTTTTAATAAACATCAGATAATCTTGGGGAAGAAAGAGGAGATATTTGCAGTTTTCTCTTCTCTTCTCTGCCACAAACTCAGAGTTGTTATAGAAGGTAGAATATAATTTCCCATAATGGGCATAAAGGAAACTGCTTCCTGCAAAACAGTATCCTATGTAATAAATAAGGATACATGTGAACACAACCATTATCTGTGCCTTCATTTCTTTACCACTGTCTTTCGATAAGTTGGGACATGAGACAAGTGCGATTTCACTGAAATGTGACTTCAGTCAATGGTGGCAGACCAAGTGCACTTCAATTAGCTGAAGTAGACTCATGGGAATTAGTACTTTAATATTCTAGTAATGGCTGCCTAACAACTTTCCACTGTGGCAGCTCTTGCAATTAAGTTATGGGTCCAGTGAGGTAGAGGAATGCTGCGGAAAGACTTAAATGAGTCATTTTACAAAACACACTTTCTTGATGTCTGTTTAATTTCTAAAGTAAACTTTCTGACTGTTGCTACATGTGATACACCCTGCAAACAGCCAGGAAAGCTCAAGGGCTGTGCATGCATTAAAATGTCTTAGAAAACAATTGAAGTCATAGTATATACAACTAGTAGATTAAAAATACCTATTTCTGACTTGTTCTTATTGGGTAGTCTGAGAAGATCCTGTAATGATAATAAACCAGGCCAGGAAGTATTTGAGGGCTCATACCTGATCAGCTTTGCATTCTCATCTCAAAGTTAACAGATAATGCAGTTTTCTGCAAGAGCTACAAGGCATTAGAACTCTCTGCAGCTGAAGAATCAAGAAATGAGAAAGTGAAAAGCAAAAGTGCACTGTTGTACTGTATCTGGAGTCAAGGTAAGTCTGGATGTATAAGGAAAAGCCATCACAAGTGCTCTTATTGTTTTAAAGAAGACTTTCTATAAATGATTTTAAAATGTAAGAGAAAGGTCTGCTGGCTAAATCCTTTCACAGCTCGCCTGCCCAAACTTCTGAGAAAGAATACTAACAAGAAGTTGACCTTGACGCAAAGGTTTAGAAGATAGTGAGGTAATCTGCCCAGCAACAGACTTTGCTTGCCCTCTCTCCCTGAGTGAGATAACAGGTGCAAATTTCAAAAAGTGGTCATTGCTGTGGAAAAGGCACAAGCTTATGTTTAAATCAGAACAATGGTTGTGATATTTCCTTTTTTTTCCTGCCAGTGGACTGAGAGGCTGTAAAATAATCATTTGTGCAGCTTTAATGCTGGGGATGTGGATTTTGTTAGTAGTTGCTTTTAGGTAATCTGAGGAAAATAGTTGAAGAAAAAAGTATTTTATTTCTTTATTTTTTTGTAATTAGGCTTCACCTGAGTTTTAATTTACTGCTCCTGCTAAACTATATGTGGACAATTATTCTCATGTAGGTGGCAATCACACTCAGAATGAAGTAAAGACAGGGTCAGTGAGGTGTTTTCCCTAGTAATTCTTCCTTCTTACAGGCATTACTTAATAACTTTGTTACCAGGTATTATTTGGTGATGCCCAAAATCCTAACATGGAAGGCATGTAGAGGTAGGAATCAGATTCTTTCTTTCTTTCTTTCTGCAGTTGAATTACTCACGGTAAAGCTGGATGATTGGAGATCAGACCTTCAATAATAGTTCTGAGTACAACACCTTTTAAATGAAAACTGTATTTAAATGCAGTAATAATTTATACATACAGCAGCCTAGATCTGTGGCTAAAGCTGTGACTCTGTTATCCCAGGTATGAACAAAGGTCCAGGTAAAGGATTAACTAAAGAAGAAGGGAACATAATCCCTATTGCAATGACCTAACATCCATTCGTTCACATCCCCTTTTTCTCATTTTTTTTTCATATAGGGTCACTAAGTTACATCAACAATGACAATTATCTAGAGACAATACTGATTCAACAATGTTAGTAAAGAAATTATTCACAGAGTATATTCAGGAACAATAAATGCTTCAGATTGTAAAAAAAAAAACTACCAGGTGATGGAATATACTAGATATTGTTTGTGTTCCCAAAGAAATTACTGTAACTTCAAGTCAAGTTTTACCACCATTGATGTGCAGTGATCATGGGGTTATTAAGGTTAATTTGTTGATAGATAATTCTTCCAAACTGAAATCTAAGCCAATGCACAGAAGGTTAATTACAGATTATAGGGAAGCAAAACAGTTACTATATAAAACTAACTGGAGTGACATGTTCAATGGAAAAACTGCAGATGGAATGTGAAAAATTTTGAAAGAGAAATTGTTTTGAGTGCAAAAAGTCAAACAAATGTTTAACATCAGGATCTAGGCATGCAACATCTGGGGGCTATATTTCCATAAGAATAAGATACCTGATTAAGATGAGAGACAAAAATATAAGAAATGGAAGAGAAATCGAACTACAACTTTGAAAACTGAAATAAACAAGCTGGACAAACAGATTAAGCATAGTGTTAGACAAGATCAAGAAAAATTTGAAGAAAATTTATATAAAGATATTGAGCATCATAGGAAACCTTTTTATAGATACATAAGATGTGGAAGGAATAAAGATACACAAATTGATAAACTGTGCTCAGATTCTAAAATTTATTCTCAGACACAACAGATTATAGCTATATTTACAAAATCGTATGCAAAACAGTTTGACTACACAAAAGGGGTGGTAAGTTGTCCTAGTGACATCCAGGTAACCCCAGATACTGGAATCAAATTAGATTATATTGAAAAAGAACTGTGCAAACTGGATCCAAACAAACCACAGGGAGGAGACGGAATAAGTAACAATGATCTGAGAATACTTCAGCAAGAACTTACACTATTATTCACTAGGTCACATAAATATGGGGAAATTCCTCAAGACTGCAGACATGCACTTATTAACCATGTCTTTAAGGGAAAGGGGAGTAGGACAAATCCAGAATCATATAGACCCTCAAGTCTTGTTTCATGTTGTGGAAAAATAATGGAGAAGGTAATACTGGATAAGTTATTGTCAGAACTCAATAGGTTGGGACTTGAATCCATATATCAGCATGCATATGTTGAAAATAGATCTATTACCACCTGTAACATGATGTTCTATAACAATAGAACAGCTATGAATGAAAAATTGTGCTGTGATGTGATTTATATAGATTTAACTTCAGCATTTGACAGGGTCATACACAAAACAATGCTCAATAAATTAGTCAACTAGGTATTAGTGTACTGTTAATAAGATGGATAGCATGGCTTACAGATAGGACATGGCAAGTATCACACAGCAACTGGACAGGTAAAATCCTTGGTTACAGTCAAGGTGTCCCACAGGGCTCTGTACTAGGCCCTTATTTGTTTAGATTGTATCTTTCAGACCTTACTTTTTCATCTGAGGTGTTCTACAGTCTATATGCCGAGCACCTGAAATTGGGTAAACTGATTACAAGTGTTAGAGATAAGGCATGTCTGCAAAATAATTTGACTAAATTGACCATTTGGGCACAGGAGAATAATATGTTGATAAATACATCAAAAACTATGCCTATGAGATTTGGGACACATAAACTGAAAGGTGAATATTTAATACAGCACACAGTGATTGAAACTGTAGACTAATTTAAGGACCTGGGTATATGGGTAGATTCAGCTATGGGTTTTTCTAATCATATCAACCAACTGGCTAATGAGTGTTATAGAACTATAGGCTGTATAAAAAGATTTATAAAGTTTAGGAAATCAAACATAATGAAGTCATTGTTTGTTCATTACATGAGACCCAAACTTGAGTATGGAATAACAATATGGAAACCCTACAGGAAAACAAGCATGAATAAACTGGAAAGAGTACAGTGGAAATATACCAAGAGCATCCATGGATGTGAAAATCTAAGTTATTATGAAAGACTAAAATATCTGAACTTGTACAGTGTCTCTTACAGATATTTAAGAGGAGATCTTATTCAGGTATACAGGGCATTTAGGGACAACTACCTCTGGGAATGTTTGGGGTTAACAAAAAGCACTAGAGAATCATCAGATAACCTTGTAGAAGATTCTATAGGAATGCGAAGTGTACTAATTGGTTCTCTGACAGAGTAGCTAATGCTTGGAACAGATATTTTTAAGAACAGCCTGGACATTTATTATGGGAACAGGTGTTTTGGTATATTGGCAAGCCAGAAAGGCATTAATGCCCGTGCTTGAAACATTTGTATGTATGTATGCATGCATGTACGTATGTATGTATGTATCAGTGGGTGGCTAGACTGCTGCAGTTGTTCTTTCATACCACACACACACACCTACAACCAATTTAAAGTGCTCAGTCCACCTACTGCATGTCTTTGGAATGTGGGAGACTTATCACATGAAGACTAAAATAGTGATGTAATGAAGGCAAGGAGAAAGCATTGAAATTAATTGCTTATCAACTCGTTACAACAGTGGAAAGACTGCTCAGATAAAGGGTAGTACTTTCATTCTGGAAACTATCAAAGTTGTTCTAATTTAAATATACTATTACAACAAAATTAAAAGTACAAAAATGAGTAAAAACACAAATTGTACTCACCATTTTTTGTTAGTAAGTTTCAAGAAAAAAT
Organism: Protopterus annectens; assembly: GCF_019279795.1. Classification (NCBI taxonomy): domain Eukaryota; kingdom Metazoa; phylum Chordata; order Ceratodontiformes; family Protopteridae; genus Protopterus; species Protopterus annectens. The sequence goes on along the minus strand of NC_056734.1, from coordinate 593,961,461 downwards.
TAAAAATCCAAATAAAAAAATGAGCAAAATAGAGTATAATCTGTGATCAGCATGTTTATAATACATTTCAAGAAAAAATTAAAAATACAAAATGAATGAACTAATGAGACACAAGCTGTGCTCACCATGTTCTTGTTAATGGATTCCATGTTTTCTTTTGTTCTTTTTTTATAATTTTCTGTAGAACGCCAAGACAGCTAACGAAGTTTACACTTTGCAGAGGTTCTCCTATGGCCTGTACTTTGCCTATTGAAAATAAAAACAGAATTCGATAATATCCTTTGATAAAGTTACCATTTTGACATCAAAGACAATGGCAAATAAAATAGAATTGACTTACAGAATATTTCTTAATGTGTATATTACAGTTCAGTGAACTATTAAAAAGCTTGGCCTGGGTATTGTCAAAAAGTAGGGTTATAAAGATTAGGAACAAAATGGATATTACATCTGTATTCACAACACTTAGAAAAGTAACATTATAGAACACAAATGGTAAACCTTCATTATTCCTGCAATCCAAAATGTTTTATAGAACACAGAAGAATATTCTTGGAAAAAGTGCTGAAATTGAACAGCTGACCATACTGAAGAAAGAAAGAATTGATCTTTTCACTCTTAATGCCTTAAACTTGTGGCCTTTACATACAAAGCTTTAAATAAAAATCAAACCTGCTATCTTAAAATACAACAAAACGAAACACATCTCACAGGTGTACAGTGACTGTTGCCTTTCATTCAAACATAAGAAACAGTAGAGAAAGGTAGCCTTCCTATACAAATTTAAAAAAATACAAGGTTCACATATCCCCTGGCAAGCACTCTTCTTAATGTCTTTAATGTCTGATCATTCAGTACAAGGCATGAGTACTGGAAGAAACTGTTCCACTAAGAAAAGTAGCACCATTAAGTTATTTTATTTAAATAAAAAGATTTAAAATATCATTGAAAATAATATACACTGTGAAATAATAACAACTTCCACTGGACTGTGCCTTATTAGGTATTTTGCTAAAGCTAGCATTATTTACTCTCTTTTGGGATTTGCATTTGGCATTTCATGCTGGCAGAAGCAGAATATTACACACACTTCCGTTAGGCTTACATGTGGAATAAATCATCTGGTCTTTAAAGCTAAATAGTAGAAAAATAAAAAAATAAACTACAAGATAAAGACTAGTTAACTACAAGATAAAGTTGAGGATAACATTTTCATACTGAAACAAAACTAAGCTTTGTTTAGTTAACAGCTGCTGCAGACCAAATCTGCAGCTACGTTTCACGTATGCAGCTGCTGTCCTTCCATTTGATGTTATGATTCCGTAGCGGATTCCAAAGTGAGGTTACTAACAGTTTGTTATAAATCATGGAACCAGTCATACTGGAGTTTACTCTTTGAAGGCTGCATAACCGAGGCGCTAAGTAATAAATTGGTTGGCTTGTACGTTACTGGTGGTATAGTTTTTTTTTTTCTTTTTGCTTCTTTAGTAGCATTTTATACTGGAGTTAATCAGCTGCTGAAAAGTCTCCAGTGCTTCAAGTGTGAATATATTTGCATGCATTTTCTTAAAATTCTGTGAAATACATTCGTTGGACTGGACCAGCACCAAGACCTTGAGGTCAGACATTCAAAGGAAGATGTCAAATCAAACAATGCTGGTGAAAGACGGAAAACTAAATATGAAGATAAGTTAAATTGTAGATGACCCACTGAATGCCTTGAACCACCTGATCTTACTTCCTTACCTGAAGCTATCAGCTTGTGTCACATTCCTCATATCATCCTAGTTACCTTTCTGCAGAATCGTAATGAATGGCTGCATATGTAACAAGTATGAGCTCATTAAATATATTCCAATTAGTGACTGTGTGTTATATACCCTTCCAGCTTTTGATTTTAGGAAATATTTTAATTATTTTTTATTTTTAGCCCCTTTGCCAGAATGACAGTCTATGGTACGCAGTTTCTCTCCCTGCCCCAACCCCAACTCTAGACTGACTGTCTTACCCACACCCAAACTGGGGCCACCAAGATGGGGCACAACTAGTGACGCTTTCAACCATCTTCAAACACTTGACAGATGAAGGCATCCTGATCCTGTGTCATCTGCTCTTAACAACAGACAGTTTTAATATCTCCTATAGTTTCCTGAGGGAACGGGTATGCAAGTGCATAAACACATGCCCAAAGGCATTCTCACCCACAAGGTTAAGATGCCCACCATTCCTGGTGTGCACACACACCCTTGAAAGAAACAAATCCTGCACCCTAGCCTCTACTAGAGCACAGCACCATGTCACAAACATCTATGCCCTGCTGCAGTGGTAGGTGAGCTCCCATCTGCTATTCAAATCTAGTCCCAACCCCTACCGGCCAGCTGGACTCCAGTTCACCAGCATTGCAAACATTTGTCCTGCCCCAGTGCCGATGGAATGATTTGATTTTTGGAAATAATTACAAATAAAATGCGCCTTTTATGAATGGTAGTCACTGAAGCTATCCCATATTAAACTCACTCCTACTAATGATTATTAATAAATCTAATAAAACTAGCTTTCTCTCATGCTGTTCTCACATCTCACATTTACAGAGTCTGGATGGGGGAAGTTAATGAAACCATTAATGAAAAATAGCACAAACGGAAACTAAATGCACAAACTGAATTTAATATCAGCTGAACCATCCCCTTTTCAAATCTACAAAAGAAATCCTTACTTTAACAATATTAACCTAAAATTACTTAAAAATATCATCGGACTCCTAAGAAACTATAAGCAATATTTAATTATTTATTTATTTGACATTTGTTTACCAGGATGGTCCAACTGGGTCAGAAAAGAACCTGTTTTCAGTAGAGGCCTGGGAAGAAAATCTCCAGATTCAGACTCTACTGTTCAAAACATTATTATATAAGGCAGTAGGGTACAGTCTTAAAAGTCCAATAATAGTGAAATGACGTAATGTACAATAATAGTGAAACAAAATAACAAAATAGCAGATACATTTTGAATGATGTAGATGACTAGACATTTTTACATGACATACAGTACACATTGAATATTTACACATTAGTTGCCAGCAAACATAGGCTTAGAATATCATCTAAGAATTTTTGTTAGGAGGTGTAGATATGAGATAGTGAGTCAGGAAGAATGCTGATAGGAAGAGGTGGTAGGGGAGATTAGCAGGAGGGAGAAGATAGGATCGGGAAGGTAAGGTAGGAGTAGAGTGGAGGAGAGTTCAGAGTGATGTAGGGATAGTATGAAAGAGGGAGGGAGACAGTGAAGGAGGGAAAAAGTTAGGACCAGAGAGGAAGATTAGCTTGGGTCAGTGCATGGGCACTGCCAAGAGTTATTCATGTGTTGTCTAAGGGATGTTTTGAATGTTGTTAGGTTAGAAGTAGTTCTTATTGGTAGTGGGAGTGAGTTCCAAACTTTGGCTACATAGTGAGAGTAGAGGCTTTGTCCAGCTATTTTAGAGGGTTTGGAGATGGTGAGAAGTTTCTTATCTTCTCACCTCAGGGTTCTGTTTGGGTAGCATGGTTTGATGATGTTATTCAGAGCTGGACAGGCCAGGGTTTTGTAGACCACATTGTGAAATGTTAGCATTTGGCAAATAGTAGGTGACTGGGGAATTCTAGCCAGTTTAGTTTTTGTAGAGACAGACAGTAGTGTGATCTGGCTTTAGAGTTGGTAGCAAATTATAAGATACCTATTCATGTCATATTTCCTTCATTTGACTGAGTTCTTCAATGCTGTTCTTTCAAGAAAACATAGAAATGATGAGATATATAAATTTTATGGAAAAAAATCATGGTATGGCTTTACCAAATTTCCGCATTTAACTTCTAGGACTCACCATCATTCTTGATATTAGGGAATGCCGCTAATCACAATAATATGTCATGCAAAACTTTGAAAAAGGACACTTACACTATCATTCTGTGTCAAGCACTGAAGAGGATGCATGTCTGCCCTCTAGTTATGTGAGTTTTGATGGATGCTCTGTTTTCTCCCAAAATATACAAGTTATGCGTTAGCTAAATCAATAGTCCTCCGTATTACCCATAGAAATGTGTGCACACGTGTACGAGACGAAGAAAGTGTATCATAACCCCCCTACAATCCTGACAATGACAAAGCAGGTACTGGAGAATGAATGAATGGAAATATAAATGATAGGCAAAAATAATTACTTACTTACTTTAATTCATTCATGTATTTATTTGTTTGCTTATATTTTTATTTAGCATTTGCTAAACAGGTGAGTGGACTGGTTAGAGGATTCTGTTCAGCCAAGACATAGGCTACGAGACAAATGAGGTGCAATGATTACAAATAATTAATACATATTTCAAAGTTATATGCTTTTGCACATCAAATATATATTGTAAAATAATACATAATATACAGAATAAACAAATTTAAGCATTTAAATGAATATACAATTTGATGAATGAGGAAAGAATTCATCTAAACAAAACTTTTGGCATACTGAACAAATACATAATTTACTAGACAATTGTAAATTATAAAGAATCAATTTTATGAGTAAGGAGGGAAGCATACTGAATATGTAACACACAAAAGAATATAAGTGAGGAAAAGGCATAGCAGAAAATTGAGAAGGCAAAACAAATGTTATGTACAGTCAAGTGTTCTGACTACGAAAAGTATAAGTTTTATGTTGAATAAATAGAAATAATTAAATAAGTGACTGAATAAAAACAACTGCAAATGGTATTAAATTAAAATGTTAAAATTAGGAAAAGAAAGGAAACTTTAATACATGAAACAACAGATTAGAAATGAGAAACTATTAACAGTAAATTGCTATTTTAAAGAGGTTAAAGAGTACCTTCGATAAAAAGTGTAAGAAGTAGAAAACCTGCATTTGAGGTGTTAGGCAAGGAAGGAATTATCAATTTATATGGAAATTGAGATTAGTTTAAAAAGTAACGGAATTGACAGGATTTGGTAGGGTACGTATAACGGGATATTCAGAGGGGTAGTTTTGGGCTGTTAGCTAATTCAGGGCAAAAAGTTTCAGACTGCTGCAGAAAGTTTGTAAAAGGCATCCTCAATACTGGCAAGCATAATACATGGGGTAATTTAGGGTTGGTTTCAAGGGTTTTGCATTCTTATCGGGTAGTGTTACGTAGAACACGAAAGGTAATCTACGATAGGACACAAGTAAAAAATGGAAATTTATAGGTAAATCAGATAAAGAGAATAATAGTTTTTTGTGATATTGGTAGGATATTTATAGTACTTAGGAGAGTAAAATTACTATAGTTTTTAAGCCTCTATTCCACCAGACACTGTTTTATTAAGTATAGGATTTGTTTAGCCTTCAAAGCACTTTTTGATGAAGAACTAAAACACTGTTATGAAATGAACTGGCAGAATCGAGCAGACCTCTTTGGGACATAAATATTCATACAGACTACTTATTTTTAGAATTATCACAGGAACCAGATTCACTTCTCCATCAGTTGTTACACTATGAAACAGGCTCCCATCATCAATTAGAGATAATGACTCTATGACCAGATTCAGACACTCACTGAACTCATGGTATATTCAAAATATCTGGAGTCTGTGATCTAGTGTGGAGCTTGGGCCTGAACACAGCCGCTATGATACTTTGAAACTTTGAAAATGTGGATTTTTATGTATGAAAAGTTAATGAAATGACATATTTTAATGCTTTTAATGATGGCTTTTTGAAGAGAGGTTGTATTGTGTGGATTGGTATGTGTACTGCCAGAATGGGCCTAGTTCAATTATTCTTGGCTACCGATTTGCTAGTATTGGGTAGGAGGAGATTAGTGAACTTACATGTGGCTTTTAGTTGTTTTAGTACAATGATAATTCACTGTGGAAATGTGCAGTTAGGGAGGGATCAAGATGGACATTCTGTGAGGTAACTGGTTCAAACAACTGTCTGAGGGGGAACACTGATGTTAAGCAGAGACAGCACAAGTAGGCATTGTGAAGTTCCAGAAACCATAGACATAGTTTTAAAAATATTTGGCTACAAGGTACATAGTGGAACAAAGCCCTGACTATGCCCCAGATGACTCTGGTTCAACTACTGTCTTGGATACTGGAGGCATGAGTGGCTGATACCTGTAAGAATGAGGGACATCTGGTGTGTAGCACTATAGAGAGGGTGGCATCAGGCTGCAGTAAGCCAAGGAAGGTAACATGTGGAAGCACAACAGGCATCCTCTAGGAAGCAGCTATAGCAAATGTTACATGGGGGGATTGAATTAAGGCACCCAACAGTATATGATGGCTCATAACACTGCCTGACTTTCACCTTCAAAGGGAGCAAATGCTTCAAGAGGCTCTACTCCCTATCGGGAATGATGAGTTGGTCTCGCCCACATGAGGAATGAAGGGTTGCATAGGGAGGTTAACAGAGGAGCCTTATTGTCATGAGTGGGGAAAAAAGAAACCATATTACAACTAGTATATCATTATTAAACAAGATATAAATCTTGTGGAAGTCAGCTTGTATTTGGGTTTGGAGGTCAAGATAGTTTGGGGGATCACCCACATAAAGATTCATTATTTTTCTTGGCAAGTTATGTAAGAAATTGTTCAACTATACTGGGTAAAACAGGACAAGAAATAGCCTGGGAAATGCTGGATTATAGGATGGTAGCAGTGGATAGTGAGAATGAAAAAGGCAGCACAAATGGAATGGTGTGAGAGTTAAGACAACCAATGAATAATGTTATCAGAAAAATGTATGTAAGAAAGTTTTTGAAGAAGACTGAAATCAACAAAAATCAAAGGCTTTTTAAGATCAGTGAAATGGCAGCATTTATGAGTCTTTTTTCCCATGTTTCTTAATATTATGCTAATGGATTTGTTCATATTAGTAGCTTGTATGAGTCTTATAAATGGGATTGAGTACATGATGAGGTGTACTAAAAATATGTTTAGTTATGGAAGATTGCATGGATTTGCTACTAAAGCACCTTTTGGAGAACACTGTCTCAAGAAAAAATATCACTAAATGTCTATAATATTCTGGTTGTAAAGGGTTAGGAACTTTAGAAGGGGGAAATAATTAAGTCAGTTTTTCATTTTTCTGCAACAGTCCTAGTACACAGATTCACTGAGTTATAATGGTAGTCTCTATACAAAAATTAAGGATCAAAAATTAAGCTGGGGAAGAGTTTTTTAGGATATATTTTGGTAAGAAACATGAATAGTTTTAGAAGTTATTCATTTAAACTGAAAATCAATAAAAATTGTATTAAGCATCTGTAGAAATTTGATTTAAAATGGAAACAAGGAAGGAGATGGATAGGAAAAACATCCAAGAGAAAATGGAAACTATTGTAAACTAACTAGACGGGTACAACTATTCTCGCTAGGCAGTGGCAATTAAGTGTGGGCAGACATTATTCCTTGTTACTTCTTTATTTTAGACATTCGTGGTTTTTTTATTTGCAGTTTTCCACTGATACCATTACAATGAATCTCCTTCATTTGCTATTTAAATATCTACCAGTCAAGGACAGTAGTAGTCCTGAAACACCTTTTCTGTTATTAAATAGGGTTTTGTACTGGGCAAACAGTAGGAAGAAATGGAATGCAGTTACTTTTAGGTTAGTATAGCAATATTTATTCACTGTATTGACATTTGATTACTGGAAAAGTCCGACTGTGTAGGTGATCATTTTCTGGGAAGGCCCAGAAAGAAAAGCTCCAAAGTATTATAAAAACATTTTAAGAACAAAAATTTTACAATATTCAAAAATAATACAAAAACATCTACAGTTTAAATAATTATACCAAATTAGACATAGGGCCAGATTAATTAAAGACTACACTGATTTTATCCGCGGTGGTGGTGCTGCGGTAGCGTTGTCGCCTCACAGTAAGACGCTGTTCGATTCTCAGCTAGAGCGTCTTCTGCGTGGAGACATGCGTGAATGGGCGTACCTTCGCTGAAGGTTGTGCGTCAGGGCTGATAACTCGGCACGTAAAAATCAACTACCAATCATTAGCGGACCAGAGTTCCGCTGTGGCGATCCCTAACCGAGAAAAGCCGAAAAGACACAACTGATTTTACATATACACAATCTGTATATAAGACCATCCCATTTTTTGTGCTCCCTAGTCACGCAGAAAGATTACACTAAGTGCACATATACTCTACACTTTGTACTAACCTTTAAGAATCTCCTTAGATATTTAAGGCTGTAGGAAAATAAGTGGGAATACTAAAATTAGTAGGATGAAAGCGTGAGTTCGTATGTTCATAGCAGGTTACTAGGCTAATGGCCTTAGGACCTTTACAAGCCTAACCATGTAAAAAAACAGAGTACCCTTACTCACCAAAGATCGGCAGTGGTTATTCTTAACAGAGCAATTCTGTGATCAGCACCGACTGCTCCTGTCTATGAGGGACATAGCAGCCACCCCCAGGGTGAATTTACAGACTCTCATCTAGTTGTCAAGATTGTGCTTGAATAGGGTCAGTCATGAACTCTGTTTCACATGGAGGGGAAGCTTATTCCAGAGGAGTGGCAATATCTGGGAGCTATAGCTGTCTCTCCAGCATGTTCTGTTAATGTCTCAGGCTAGGTTATGATCCCTGGAGTGAGTTATTCTTGCCCAATTTGATTTGCGGATGTTCAGCATTTTCCATTAAGGTAGGGTCCGATACTGCTCTGTAGGTCAGGCACAGGTCACCCCTCAGCAGCATGTATGATATAGAGTACAGTGACAGGGCTTTCAATCTTTCCATGTATGTCATTTTTTGGAGGGCCTGGATTCACTTGGTTAGAAACCTCTGTGGTCTCTCCAGTTGCTGCAGGTGTCTAGTGAGATACATACAGAAGGGAGCATTGTACTCAATTAGTGGTCTGATAAGGGTCGAGTACAGGGGATACAATGCTGTTATTTATGAGATGCACAATGTAGAATGCTTTTCTTACCACTACTGACATATGGTGATCGAAATTTAGATTGCTATTAACATGTGTTCCCCAGTCATGTACCACTGAGCTTGAGCTTAGAGGGTTGTTATCTATATCATAATTAGCAGGGGTTACTTCTTTTCCAATGGTAATAATGAGGCATTTTTTTGTGTTAAGTTTTAGTTTGTGAGTTTGGTACCAATCATTTTGTCTGTGTCAACCCTTTTTGTAATATGATAAAAAAACAGGACCACCGAAAACTCAAACAGCATGTCCAAAATGTTCAAAAAACTTAGTAAAATTAAACAGTGACACGACAAAGGCTGCAGTCTCCAAGTTAAAAAAACTTTATTAGTGCACATCACACAAGCGCTTTCACTGGTTTTCTTCATCAGGTGTAATAGAGACACTACAAAACACACACCTTAAATACACCTCCCTATCACATATTAAAATCAATTAACATTCATTTCAGAAATATTTAAAGGTAAAATACACAAACCAAAAAAACATATAACAAGCATAGACATATTAATATCACGGACATATTATCAAAACTTTTAATACATATATATAATTTATTCATATAATATAATATTTCGTCTCCTAATAGGTCTGAACTTTAATTTAGGTCTGAGGGGGGTGCATTCATTTAACCCATTCCCTGCATCACCCCTCATCCTAACTATCCACGTAGATTCAAGTTCCTCTGTTCTCTGAAGTATATCCCCCTGCCTAGCATTCTCATATACCCTACCTATGGCTAAAAATGTAAAAGTTATGTGTTACATCTGTATTTAAAACATGCTTCGCAAGGGCATTAGTTTTACTTCCCTTACTAATGTGATAAACATGCTCCCTTATGCGTTTCTTAAAAAATCTATCAGTTTTACCAACATAAAATTTTTCACATAATGTACAATGAGCAAGGTATACTATATGTTCTGTTTCACAATTTGCCGAGACATTAAAAGTATAAGTTCTACATTGATCAGGATGTAGGAAAACACCACTAGTGTCTAAATAATGACAGTAGTTACACTTCCCACAAGGCCGTGTACCACTCAAATCACTATCATTAGTTTCATTACGTGGATAGCATAGTCTCCTACTTATAGACTTACTATTCCTATACATAAACGTTGGTGTAGCATCTATAAAATGCATTAATTCAGGGTCAGTGGTCAATATACTTTAACGCTTCCTAATAATATCAGTGTAGTTTTGTACATCCCTAGTATAACGTAAAGGGACCTTGAGCTTGATCACTACTTTATCCATTCTTTTACTGGTATTAGTTACCCCTTTGACTGCGGAGTAAAAAGGTTTTGCAGTAGTATCCCTTCTGCTCGCCACATCCTGCACATTCAAGGTAATCATCTGATCATCATAACCTCTCTCTCTTAGATTATTTACTGCATGGTTCACCTGATATATAAAGTCTTCCTCCCTAGCATTTAATCTAGAGGCTCTGTAAATCTGATTACAAACAACATTTTTAAAAATATAAGGGGGATGTGAACTCTCTCTATGTAATAAGTGATTAACATAGCAGTCCTTCCTATGTAACTTTGTATAGACCTGCCCTATATTACTCTTAATCACTGTGGTGTCTAAAAAATCTATCTCCAAATCAGAACATTTGTGGGTAAACATCAAAAAACTTGTAGAGTCATTCAGGAACTTCAAAAATTCATCTAACATTCGATAAGAACCTCCCCATAAAATAAAAGATCATCGACAAACCTCCTGTAAAACAAGATTTGTCCAGAATAAGAACCATGCAACACATTTCCCAATTCCCAGTCGACCATCACTGCATTGGCATAGCTATTGGCACAAGCTGTGCCCATAACTATGCCATTGCACTGTTTATAATACTGTTTATCAAAAACAAATACATTGTGCTCCAAAACTCTCTCAAAACGCTTAATCAATAAACAAATTTTGGACCTATCATAATCCGAGTGTGCTTCTAAAAACCTCTGTACACTCTGTGTACCCAGAGAATTTGGTATAACAGTTAACAGGGACACTATGTCCATTGTAACAAAAATTACATTCGCACTCGTTTCTTCTATACAGCCATATAAATCTTGTAAAAAATGCTTGGTATCTCTTAGAACATGCATTAACCCATTCAAAATTGGCCTTAAATGTTTTTCAACATATGCAGAAATAGTCTCGGTGCTCCAATTCCTGCCCGAAACTATGGGTCTAAGAGGAGGATTTGAACTATCTTTATGGAGTTTAGGCAGGCCTTGTATCATAGGTATCATAGGCTTGCTTATCATAAAATATGAATAAAGACTTTTGTCAATCAATTTCAAATCCAACAAGCATTTCAAAAGCACATATACATCATAGCTGACGCTATTCAGTTGCACTTCAGTGATTTTTTCATAAAATGCAGCATCCTCAAACATTTCAAACATCTTACACATATACCAAGTCCTGTCCAAAACCACCAAAGGACCCCCCCCCCCTTATCGGCTAGTCGGACAGAAATACTAGGATTCAACTCTAAATTTCTTAATGCATCCCTCTCTTCCTTATTAAGATTGGAAAGTCTCATATGATATCGATTATTACTTTGTTTAAATTTCAAATCATAAACATCTTGTATACATAGTTTTTCAAAGGCTGTTATAACAGAGTTCATTTTTGGAATAAAAGTACTTAGTCTCTTAAAAATCATATTTTTAACATCAGAACCATCATTATTATTCATAGTATGCTTGTCATACAAACATTTCAACGTTAAATTTCTAGAAAACAGCTTGATATCAAATATTACATCCGTATAGTCAGAGATTTCAGAGGGCACAAACGATAATCCCTTCTGCAATACAATTAACTCTGATTCAGTTAAAGCAACTTGTGAGAGGTTATAAACTAAACCTTTCTCACTTGCAAAAAGGCTCGTTTTATAGTGTTCGTCTGTGTTAAAGTACCTTCCCATTTTTGTTTGTTCTGATTCCTGCTCCGACTCCATCGTCATTCCTTCACTAAATTCAAATGTTGTTGTGTCTTTCGGCTTTTCCCAGTTAGGAGGTCATCACAGCGGAACTCCGGTCCGCTAATGATTAGCAGTAGATTTTTACGTGCTGAGTTGCTGGCCCTGATGCACAACCTTCAACGAAGGTACACCCATTCACGCATGTTTGTACAGCTGGGGTATTCTCAGCAGCCTTGAACCAGGTCTCAGTGACTGCACAAACATCGGCATTTTCCAGGGAGAGACATGCTTCCAAGAGTGCAGTTTACTGTTTATGCTCCTAGCATTAAGCAGCATGATCCAAATTTGTCTTTAGTGGATTTCTTTGCACTGGAAGTTTTATTGTTTGGACATTGCCTAAAAAAGGCACTATGAGGGAGGCAAGAGTCTTTACCAGTAACCAAAAGCCTTGAGGAGGCAGGTGAAGGCCATCTCTGGCAAAGCAGTGTGGACTGTCCACCATGTCTTCCCAGGCTGACAGATACTGGATCCCCCTGGAGAGACACCAGAAGCTAAGCCAATTATTAAAATCAATAATTTTTTGTCTGTATTGTGTCATCATCCTAGGTGAAGGCAGAATGCTGCTTAAGGCTAGGGACACACTTGCCTGGGACACATAATCTGAGATTTCAGTCATGTCTGTCTTCATATAGTCCAGAGAGGTACATCTCAAGTCATTCACACCAACATATACTAGGACAGAGTCATAATGGTAATTGTTGCTCTGCGACTTGAATGTGTGCATAACTTGATGGATGTTGGCACCTGACAGGCAACTCACCATGACCTTATCCCTGTTCAGCCTGGTAAGGGGGACATCTGTGTGTCTCACTGTTGAGTCATCTATGACCAGTACATTTGGTTTTAAGATGTTTTGCCTTAGGGGCTAAATTGTTGAGACACTGATATGTATGTTGAAATGTGTAGTGGTGGATTCTACCAGGGAGTGTATATTGTTTGTGTTTTGGAGGTCTCTAGTCTTTTGGTAAGCTCTTAGTAACTACCTCCATGTATGTGGGTTTATGTGCCTTGAACGTAACTTGTGTAAGAGGGGAGTTGTGTGTGCTGACAACCTCTTGTATGTCTTGTCTATTGTTATGTGAGAGGATTGATTCTAATCTCACAGTACAGTTACATCTCTCACATACTGTACTTGTTTGCTTTAGGAGCATGTGGTTGTCAGTATACATAAGGAAATTACTACACTGCCTCAGGATGCCCAGGTTGGCTGGAGAAATGGTGGGAAACTGTCTACCCATTATGCCAGATATATATTGTAGTAACTACTGGGGATAGGCAAGATGGACCAAGATTTGATTGTTAGACTAAACAAAGATGGTTATTTTGTGAAGGACTAAGGGTGGAAGATTGCATCAACACCTCAGAATATACAGCTGAGATGCTCGCTGGTTAGCAAAGCACAACTGCATACTGCAGAGAAAGGCAGTAGGTTCAGCAGGGTTCTTTAGCAGGTATCAAGGGAAAATAAGAAGTTATGTCTTACCATAACGATCCATGTGAATTGTTCATCTCACCTTTGTTCTTACACACGGGTTCGGAGCCGATCCTCGGCTCCGAGTCGGCAGCATCACTAGCTCGCATCTTCGAGAAAGCTCGAGGCACAGTAATATCCCATGATCCTCTGGTGCTAACCCTCAGATCTAGTTTGCTATACCAGAAGAATCCCTCTTAGAAATGTGTCTAAAACACTTATAAACAGATACTACAAAGTGTCTGGAAGCCTACTGCCAGGTAGAGGATAAAAGATGCCATTACTGATGTTAACAACATGCCAACCATACCTAGAAAAGGCTGAAAAGGAATCTAATTGAAAACCGTTCTCCCAGACCGTAGAACGGGGGATGGAGGGGGGAATGTAAGAACAAAGGCGAGATGAACAATTCACATGGATCGTTATGGTAAGACATAACTTCTTAATGTGAAATTGTTCAATCTCGCCGTTTGTTCTTACACACGGGTAGCGTCCCTAGCTCCTTTTTCCCGGGTGGCTCAAGGGAGAACATTGAGTACAGTGGAACCAAACGTCACCCTGTCCCTGGAGCTCTTGTCTAGCTTGTAGTGGGTGATAAAGGTATGTGGTTTTGCCCAAGTTTCCGCTGCACAAATGGTATCTAAGGGCAAACGAGCGGTATGGGCTGAAGAGGTAGCAATCGCCCTTGTAGAATGAGCTCTGGGTTTGAAAGAGAGTTGCTGTTTGGATTCAGCATATACAAAATTTATGCAATCTGAGAGCCATTTGGATAAGGTAACCTTCGTTACTGCCTGTCCTTTTCTTTGGTCAGCATATGAGACAAATAGTTGATCTGACTTTCTGTACTCTTTTGTCCTATGTAAGTAAAATCTTAGTTGTCTGTGAACGTCCAACTTGTGCAATGTGTATTCCAGCTTATTGGAATGATTTTTAAAGAAGGTAGGCAGTTCAATAGATTGATTGATGTTCTGAATCGAACAAACCTTCGGAAGAAGGACGGATTGGTGCGCAAGGTTACTCTATCCGGATGAAAAATCATGTACGGGGGTTGGATAGATAGAGCCTGTAACTCTGAAACTCTTCTGGCGGAAGTAATGGCAACCAGGAAAAGTGCTTTCCAGGAAATAAATTTTAACAGAGTTGTGGTTGCTGGTTCAAAAGGGGGCAACATGAGTTGTGACAGCATGAGATTAAGATTCCAAGGTGCTATTGGATTACGAAAAGGGGGGCGGAGATGAAAAGTACCTTTCATGAAGGCTTTACAAAGCCTGTGGGACATAAGAGAACCATCCTTACGGCCAATATGAAAATTGGATATAGCCGCCAGTTGAACCCTTATAGTGGATGTTGATGCTCCTTCTTGAAAAAGTGAGGTGAGGAAATCTAGTATCTTGGTACTGGGGCCCCGAATGGATCTATACCTTGTTTGGAGGCCCAGTGCGCAAAACGGTTCCATTTGCTGATGTACAATTTTCTTGTAGATGGTTTGTGAGAAGATACAATAATTTGTTGTACTGCAGGAGATAGTAACTCCGACCTGGCTAAGATGGGAAGCGGAGCAGCCAAGCTGTCAGTTTGAGGGACTTGAGGAAGGTGTGAGGAACTCCCGACGAATGTGTCAACAGGTCTGGCTCCAGGTCCAGTATCCATGGTTCCTCCACTTGATGGGATTGAAGGAAAGGAAACCAGATTTGTCGAGGCCAGAATGGGGCTATCAGTATTATGGTCCTGTCCAGATGTTTGGCTGTCTGCAAAAACCTGGGAATTAGTGGAACAGGAGGAAAAGCGTAAAGGAGACCCGGGGGCCAATCGTATACCAGTGCGCCCCTGGGGACACCCCCTGGGGGGTAACAGGGCAAAGTAGCTTCTGCATTTGGCATTCAAAGGGGATGCAAACAGGTCACAGCAAGGCTGGCCCCATCTGCGGAAGATCTCTTCCGCCACTTGAGGTTTGAGGGACCACTCGTGAGGGAACAGGATGGCTCTGCTCAACCTGTCCGCGATTACGTTGGAATTCCCCGGGATGTGCGTTGCTATCAGAAAGCATCCAGTGGACTTTGCCCATTGCCAAATTCTGAGGGCCTCTCTGCATAACGGGTAAGATCTGGTTCCCCCTTGCTTGTTTATGTACCAGACCACTGACATGTTGTCTGTCTGAACTGTCACTGTTCCCCGAGGTAAGGACTTGTGAAAGTGTTGCAATGCTAGAAACACTGCCCTCAGCTCTAGAACATTGATGTGCAGATTGTACTCCAAGTTGGACCATTGATCTTGGACTGTTTGTCCCTAAAAGAATCCCCCCCTCCCTATCAGGGAAGCGTCCGTGGTTAGAGTTGCTGCCGGACTGGGTAATACAAAGGGTCGTCCTAGTGTTAGCTCTCGACTATGTATCCACCACAAGAGATCCTTCTTGCAAGAATTCGTGATCAAGATTTCGTGAGACAGTGGAAGTTGTAGATACGACCACTGGGCGAATAGCATCCATTGAAGGATCCTCATGTGCATCCTGCCTAAAGGAACTACAAGAAGGGAGGCTGCCATCAAGCCTAGCACTCTTAATACTTGTCGTGCAGGGACTCTGTTGTTGTGAAGAAGGAGCGAAATTTGATGCCTGAGGTCTGATACTCTTGATGGGGGGAGAGTAACTTGAGCCAGGGAAGTGTCTAGCTGTGCTCCTATAAATAAGAAACGCTGTGACGGCGATAAGACAGATTTTCCAAAATTCACCATTATGCCTAGTGAAGAGCAAAGACTGATGGTGTAGTCCCTGGCTTGTAGAAGACGACACTTGGTGGTGGCAGAAAGGAGCCAGTCGTCTAGATAAGGAAACACCCGGAATCCGTTTCGTCTCAAGTGAGACGCTACTACTGCCATGCATTTGGTGAACACCCTGGGGGCTGAAGTGAGACCAAAGGGCAGAGCGCGAAACTGGAAATGACTGGCTCCCAGCCGGAAGCGCAAGTGATCTCTGGACGCCCTGGCCATTTTGATATGGTAGTACGCATCTTTGAGATCTATAGAGCACATCCAGTCGCCCTTTTGCAGAAAAGGGAGGATTGACTGAAGCGTGACCATCTGGAACTTTTCCTTTTTCACAAAGGTATTTAACTTGCTGAGGTCTAAAATTGGCCTCCAGTCCCCTGTTTTCTTTGGAACCAAAAAGAACCTTGAGTAAGTTCCAGATCCTATTTGGTCCGCTGGGACTGGTTGGATGACTCTGTTTTCGAGCAACCTTCCTATCTCTATGGTTGCTTGGTCTCGCAGACTGGGTGGAACAGCTGGGAGTTTTTTGGAGTTTGGTGGTATTTTTATGAAGGGGATGTTGTAGCCTCTGGTAACTATGCTTTTTACCCAGTAATCTGATGTAACATTTAGCCAGGCCTCTGGGTATAAAGCCAAGCGACCCCCGACTGCCTCCAGAGTAGGACAGCCGGGCCTGCACTCAGGAGTGCTGGAAGGGTTTTCCAGAAAAGGTCTCTCTGTCACCCTGATTTTGCGGACCCCCTCTGCCGGCTGGGCGGTGTCTTCCATTTCTTCCCCCTCCTCTGCCTCTGGAGGGGGCGTCACTTTGGGTGTGTTGAAAAGATCCCCGAGTCTTTCGGAACCACATCTTTCCTCCTCGTTGCCCTTTAGGGTAGGGTCTAGATGGAACGGAAAAACGGACCCTTACAGCAGACAGGGTCTTCCCTTCTTGTTCACACCTCGTGAGAGTCTCCTTTACTTTGGGCCCAAACAAGGAGGCACCATCAAAGGGGGCGTTGGCAAAGGAAGACTTAAAGGCTTCCGCAAAAGAGCATAAGCACAACCAGGATTGTCTTCTCAGGGCAATCGCTGAAGCTGCCGCTCTACTCGATCCTTCGGCTGTGTATGAAATCAGCCTCATGGACGAGTTGAATATGGAATTTAGGGTGTTAAGTTGCGCTGTCACTTTCTCGGTGACAGCAGCATCTGTGTGTTCCTGGAGAGTATCTCCTAATTCCTTAATGAGATCTCTTTGTAAACACGTGAAATGCGTAAGGTAGTTGAGTGATCGGATGGAAAAAGTCACCGAACTAAATATGCACTTCCCATATCTGTTCATTGTCCTAGAATCCTTATTAGGAGGATGGACAGAGGAAGATGATTCAGACATCCCTTTCTTAGTGGCCGCCGCCACCACCATAGTGTCCACAGAAACTCCTTTTGTAAGATAGGCTTTATCTTGGGGAGCTGTCATGTATTTGTTGGGCTTACGAGGGACTGGTTCCACTGTATCAGGTGTTTCCCAAGCCCTTCGAGCTATTAGATCCATGAGATCGTCAAAGGGTGGAGTCACCCAGGAGGTAGAAGGTTGAGTCCCAAATGCCTTCAGTAAGACCGATTCATCCACAGAAGGGGTAAGGGTTTGCCAGTCCCTTCTTTGCTTCAGGATTTCCAAAATGTCTGCAAACGAGACATCCTCAGAGGTGGACCGTGGGGACCCTTCTGTTTCATCTAAATCGGTATGAGATGTAAGAGATTCCTGTGGGGAATCTATGTGCCTCCTCTTGCACAGTCGTTTCCTCGGAACATCCTCAGCGGGAGCTTCTGGGGATGCATCTGAGGAACCAGAGTCTCCCTGTGGGGACTTCTGAGGCATTGGGTCTCGACGCTTGGTAGGTACCGAAGGCACAGAAGCAGAATGCGGACCTTTTGGGGAAGGAGATGAAGATACCGATGAAGTATGTGTCTGATCAGACAAGACCTTCCTCATGATGTCAAAGGCACCGGTGCCCCGACCCGAAGATCCGACCCGATCCAAAGAAGGAGGTCGTTTCTCCGGAATCGGAACCACGGGCTCTGACACCGAGGACGGATCCGAACTGATCTGAGCCGAGGCACCGAGAGGATGAGTCGGAACCGAAATCTCGGTTCGACTATCCCCCCCAGAACCCAGGAAAGATGTTCCGCTCCGAGACTCTCCAGCTTGTTCCGAAGGAGTCGAGGTCAACGGAGCCGATAGCACTACTGGAGGCTTCGGCACAGAGGGCTCTACAATCATCGGTTCTTTGACTCCTAACACCAATGACTCGACGGGACTCAGAGGAGGAAGTGTAGAGGGAACTGGAACAGCTTTGAGTTTCGAAACCAGCTGGAACGAAACCTCGATTAATTTTGACAAAGCCAAGTTCTCCATAAGCTTCTGTACCACTCGGTCCACATCGGAGTCGGAAAGTGGCCTCAAAGAACGGGTCAAAGGGATCGAAGCCATCACCGAGCGAAGGATAGTAGACGGTGGTACCTCTGATACCGGCTCCAAGACCTGAGCCTCGTGCAGAGATAAGGTCTCGACACCCAGCACCAAAGTCATAGGAGCCGGTGTCCGAATCTGAAAAGAGGTGCTCGGAGCTGATGACTTGGGCTCCGACACTCTTGAAGACTTTGACCCCTTCGAAGACTTCGAAACCTGTTCAGCCTTGTCCAGGGCCTCCTGAAACTCAGGTTTAATCAAACCTCTGTCAACTAACTTCCTGCGTCTTTCCAGCATGACCCTCCCACTAAAGGAATGACAGATGGAACAGTCTTCCTGCAAGTGGAGAGGGCCAAGACAGTAGACGCAGGATGAATGGTTGTCAGTAATAGACATCTTCTGTCCGCACTGACACCTTTTAAAACCACTTTTGGTCTTTTCTGACATTTTTTACAGAAAAAAAGATAGCACTCTTAAGAAAAATTTCTACACTACAATATAAGTGATATATATATCTATATATATATATATATATATAAATGTAAACTGTAAAACACACCACAGCACACTAAGATATATATTTATATGAAAAATAGAAAAAGTTAAAGGCAAAAAATTATTAACTTTTTAAATACTGTAAATTCTTACAGAAAAAAAAATGGCCTAAGGCCCTTACTAAGAATTTTAAGGTAATAAACTACCTAAACTAGTCAAACAACCACTATATAATAAAGCTATCAAATGCTATGATAAAGAGTATAAGAAAAATAAAAAATTATCAGTATATAACAAGAAAAAATAGTAAAATTTCTACTGGCCCGAGCCTCTCGATGCGATCTGCTGCTAGCGGCAAACTAGATCTGAGGGTTAGCACCGGAGGATCATGGGATATTACTGTGCCTCGAGCTTTCTCGAAGATGCGAGCTAGTGATGCAGCCGACTCGGAGCCGAGGATCGGCTCTGAACCCGTGTGTAAGAACAAACGGCGAGATTGAACAATTTCACATTGTAGTTTAGTTACATTGTGAGAAAGATTTTGGCTCTGTAAAGTATCACTAGTTTCTAGTGATTCTTTAATGCAATTTTGTATATGCGAATTTAAGGCTGTCATCCACTATCATCCCTAATAATTTGTTATGAGAAGTAACTCCAATGGTTGTATTATTAAGGGAGATTATTTTAAATGTTGTTTTTTCATGAGGAGGGATTTGGGGAAAAGTATTTTTTTCGGGGGGGGGGGTAGCATGAATTGTGAGTTATAAAGACATATTTCAGTGGCAGTTAAAACTTCCTGAGTAATTTTTTAGACATGCACCGAGTTGTCTGATGTGCACATGAGGGTGGAGTCATCTACATATTATATTATGGAAGTCTGTTGTGTGGATGTGTGGAGGGTGTTAGTGAGAATGTTAAAGAGGAGGGGTCCATGGACCGAGTCTTGTGGTACACCGGTGGTGACTTTGAGGCATGGAGAAAGGGTGGAGTGCCATTTTACTGACTGATACTTATTGGGCAAGTAGCTTTTGAACTATAGAAGGGTGGGCTGAGATAGACCTAGTCAGGACATTTGAAGTAGAAGTTTGCTGTGACAAAATGTGTTGAAGGCTTTAGATAATGCTTGAATTAAAGAGGAGACTAGTTTGCCATTATCTCTAGCATCTCTACCTTAATTGGGAATATATTTAAAGGTTAGAAGTGCAGTGCTAGTACTATGGGAAGGATAAAAGCCATGTTGTATGGGGAATAGTTCTTCCTGCAGGAGATAGTTTAGCAATTGTTTTTGAATACATTTTCAAGTATTTTCACAAAGGGGGATACATTTGGTATAGGTCTAAAGTTAGTGATGTCTGTTAAATTGCCTCCTTTGTGTAGAGGGATAATATGTGATGTTTTCCAGATGAGGGAACATGGGATTCCTGGACTGACCTTTTTATAAGGGTTGAGATAGGATAGGTAATGCTATTGGCTGTTATTTTAAGGTACTCACTTGGAATATTATCATCTGAAGTAGAGCATAGTTTCAGTTTGAGTAGTTTTATATGGGATATAGGCACAGGTTTGAAGGTAAATGTGGATGTGGTAATGTGTGACTGTTGGGCAGGGTTGGGATTAGATTTTTGGGGAATCCTTAGTTAGGGGTGTGAGGATGCAAGGTATTCCCAGCTATGCCAGGAGACGTAGGGCAGTGAATTTTGTAAAGAATTATATGTCATTTGTACATCAAACTGATTTGTACAGATGTTTGTGTTGAAAAATGTACTTGGAAAGTTGCTTGTGTTAAAAATGTACCAACAGTGGGTCCTGACTGTACTGTAAATGAATTAAATATATATGTTAACAGAGGACAGAGGAAGGGAAGAGGTTAAACACAGTCCAGCTGCGGCTAACTTTGAAAAAATGTTCTGACATTAAATTACTGGGCCTAGGCTATAAAGATGTTATCTCACAATTTTGAATGAAGCCAGGAAAGCAGTGTCTGTAAGAAGTATGGTTTGTTAGTCTCTGTAGTAACATAAGACATATTGAAATTGTTTTACAGCTTCCAGATGCTACAATAAACTTTAACAAAACTCAAAATATTTATGTGCTAAATCCTGGCAGTGTGGGAAACAGAAGTCAGATGACCAGATGTAAGTGATGTCATTCTGTAATCCATCACTAAAAATGTTTTAATACTAGGTGAGATTGAAGTCTCAGAGCCGTCTGTTTTTGAAACCTGACAAAGTAGTCACCTACTTCATCTTGCCTTGCACTAGTCAGTGAAGAGTAATTCTTTAGATCAGTCAGGAAAATATAGTGAGATTAGTCAAATACTGTTTTTCTGCATCTGTATAAATCTATTCATCTGTGTTATTTTAATATTTCCTGTGTATGAAACTCTGGTGTTTATTGTAAATAGATATTCCATATTTTCATGTTCTTTTGTTATTTATTATTAAATATATTTAAAATTTTCATCATGGCTGGTCCCTTAGGCAATATTTCAACCTTTGAGGGTAATCATACCTATTTGGTGACTCTGTGGCTACTCCTGAAAGCCTTACTGCATTGGTCGACCACTTTATTATTTGTATTAATATTAATTTCACTCAGTATAAGAGCCTTGGAGTAGCTGGCGGAGTGTCTGGTGGCATTATAACTACATTACTGTCTGGGCATAGCAAGTAAATCTGTGACAGCCTTTCCCAGGTGTGTGTGAAAATCAAATCTCAAAGAGTGAGTGTGTGTGTGTGTGTGTGTGTG
>NC_056734.1:593744574-593934574 GCF_019279795.1 Protopterus annectens | reverse complement strand
CTAGCAACTTTCCAAAATTATACAAGCAATGTTTAAAATGTGTCCCTATTTTTTGGGCTTTTGCCCCCCCCCCCCAATAAATGTTGGCTTTTTTCAGATTTCTTGTGCTGCAAAGTTCAGAGATACAGCTGAGTCTCGACATTTTACAAGGAGCTGATAGCTGCAGGGGAACTTAAGTTTAGTGCTGCTTATGCTGAGTCCGCTTGTACTGTTAATAGCACAACAGGTAGTGTACTTGCTTTTGATGCAGAAGGCTGTGGGTTCTTCTCCCACAGTAGGTAGATGCATTGCTGATACTGTACTGTGTTGTAAAGGGGGGGGGGGTGGATGCTGTAGTCCGTTTTGACGAAGATATCAAGTAGCAACTATAAACCTGTTATCAGTTTGCCATCCATTCCCTATTGCAATATTACTAGCGTATCATTGTTTTTAATGCAACATAGGCAATTTATTCCTCAAGGACAACAGGCACATTATTTGTAGCTGAAACCATGAAATATAAAGTTGTTTGCTAGCAGCAGCCTGTTCATTAGTTACAGATTTTTCTAATGTGGAATTATGTAGATGGCTTTTACTAGTTCAGAGATTGTGCATATTTACTGATACTGGTGGACTGTAGAAGTTTGCGTAGACTTTTATGATGGAAGGTGTATCAAAGAGCATGTGTATGTTTCATGTGCAAGGGGCCTATGACTTGAAAACAGCCCAAAGTTACTTTATCTGCCACTGGCAAAATGAATTTTCTTTGAATGTGGGTTTCAATGCTGTCTCAATGAATGTGAGTTTCAAGGGCAGAGAAGTTTTAATGCTAAGTCTAGTTTCATTGTGAGACTGCATTGCTTTGTTTAGCAGATATTTACTGGTGTTCGTGCTGTAAAATGCAAAATAAAACTTTTCTGGCAAATCATTTACGAATGAAGTCACTAAATAATGACCAACGTTAAGTTTCAGACGTCATAATCTTCAGAAAAATGCATGCTAAAGCAAGACCTGATATTCAATCAACTGTCTTAAGTTTATACAAGGTCAATTTTTAGTACTGTTTGTATGTTCCCCCAATATATTTGGACTTGTCCAGATTTCCTGCATTAAGAGGTTGAGAGGTATGTGCAAATAAATCGCTTTATAGAATTAGGAATATCCAAACCTCTCAACTGTCCCCAATTTTGGCTCAAAATGTTGCTCTCCCCCTAATAATCTCTCTGCAAAATAGCAATTTTGGAAGAAAACTTGGAGGGTTTACTTTTATAAATAACTGTAATGATCAGAGTTATACATTACTTTTATTTCAGAAATGCACGTAGATTCTCTAATTTTGTTAGCTGCTCTAAGTTAACTGTGCTCATATTAAAATGGTGTCCCTTCTTTGACAGGTTCCCAGCTGTATTGTCTGGCAATTTTATATTTTTGCATCACATTTTTGGCCCGTTTTTCATAAAATTGCAGTTTTCTGGCAAATTAGTGGCAAATTGTTAAAGACGGAAGTTAGAAAATAATGGTAGACATTTGAGTTTCAGATTTCATACCTTTCAGAAAATTCGTACTAATGCAAGACCTACTACTATTCTATTATCTTTTCTAAGTTTAGAAGAGCAATATTTAAAAAAATGTCCTTATTTTTGGGCCTTTGCCTCAGTTTTATTTATGAGTTTGTTGCTCTAAGAGGTTGAGAGGTGTGTGTGTGTGTTAGGTAGGTAGGTAGCATACCTCTCAACTGTCCAAATTTTGCAGAATGTCCAGATTTTTGCCCCATATTTTTTGTCTGTTCCTCATAAATGTTGTGATTTTCTATAAAATCATTGAAGGCTGAAGTTGCTAAATAATGACAGACATTTGAGTTTCAGACTTCACGTCCTTTAGAAAAATTCATACTAGCACAAATCCTGTTATTCTAGCAACTTTCTCATACTAGCACAAATCATGTTATTCTAGCAACTTTCTAAGTTCACAAGAGCATTATTTAATATCTGTCCCTGTTTATTTTAGGCTTTGTCCATATTTCTTGCACTAAGAGGTAGGTAGGGGTGTGTGTGTGAATGAAACATCCTAGTTAGGGGTAGCAGGTAGTTAGTAATTTACTCAAGCTCAAAACCTGTACCTTAGTTACAGAAAACAAAAGCATAAAGTCTCTACCCCAACTACCATGCTGCATTTTACAAAGAACTGACACTTCAAGTTAATTTTCAATTCAAGGAACTGAGTTTGAGTGAATTTATATTATATTACTGAAGAGGCATTACAGTGAATGCCTCTTCATCGACACTAAAAGAGTGAACCGTGAATTACGAGAATGGCCGTAGCTTGGCAGGGGAGGGGGGTAGCAGTTTGAGAGCTGTGAGTACAAATTTGAAAATCCTAGCTACACCCCTGAAACAAACAAACATGTTTAAGTGGATGTGTGTTGAATAGACTGTGAGATGGTTATTAAGAAAGTCTGACATTACATGTGCCATGGTGAATTTGCTAGCGTTTGATACTGGGATACACTCTAAAAAGTAATTTGATGTCTTACTATAATGTGTGTGGCTATTACATAGTTATGTGAATTTGTATAAGTTCATGCTAAATGTAGAACTGTTAAAGGTTATGTCCAATCATCTGACATTGACATCACCTAGTAGTATTTTCTTTTTTTGAAATCATTATGGATATCCAAGAAAAGTAATACTATTTTGTTTATATTTGTTTATTTTCTGGAAAGTAATAAGAAGTTATGCTGAACTGAATTTTGCTATTGGTTTGTTGTAGGGGAATTGCTGGGAAATATTAAAGCAATATCACAACTTTTCTTCTTTATATGGTCATTATGAATGATACTGTAGCTGATGTGTATAATTTTGGAATTGTTTATGTTGGGTTTAAGCCAAGTTTCAATTATAGTGAGAATATCTGGTTGTGTCGGGTAATCCAGGCATGTAGTCCAGTAGTTTTATTTCTTATGCCACTACTATTTAAGGGGGCAAACTGTAGATTATGAGGGTAGGGGTTTGTCCATTGTGGGATTAGAATAGTGTGTGGAAGGAAATTGTCTTGATATTGGTTGTGATAGGTGTGCCAGGATTAGGGTGAATGTCTCCCCCTAGAAGGATTTTAGTTTATTCGGTATTATTGATTCTTGTATTTGGAGAGTATTTTTCCATTTAATTTTATTTTGAGTTGAGTTGACATAAAGTTAATGTCTATTTTTGGGGTAAAAATGAGGGGCTTCATTAAAAAGGCCTGGTGAGATGTGGGGTGAGTTTAAGGAGGAGGAGGAGCTATAGATAAGTGGGGCGGACAGTGACAGATGCTGAGAGCTATTATTGAGTCATGGTAGGATGAAAGATGGCACAGTATGAGGTGGAGAATAGAGGATAACCTAAGGAGTAGCCTGATTAAATAAAGGGATCTGTATTTTATTGATGGCAAGTAGTGGGGAAGTAGGAATCAAGAAGCAAGAAGTTGCAGGGCTGTAGGATAGTTAGTGCTGGTGGAATCTGAAAGCCGATAGAAGTTACGTAGGACAAAACTTTTTCTATGAAGGAGGAATTGAGCTGTCCTGGTATCGTCACAGGCTACAAAAGGAAAGGAAAGGAAATGAAAGGAAAGAAAAAAAATTAAGAAACTGTAATATTATATGGCAGCAATAAAGTTAATACTTATTCTAGAGATAGAGAAAGGACCACAGTGAGTCACAGTAAGAGAATATGGGGTATTGTAAGAGTAGAGAGGTGGTAAGAAAGGTTATGAATATAAGGTCAAGATAGGTTTAGCAGGAGGTATACTGATAGATAAAGCTGTGGTGGTGTAGCGGTAGAGTTGTCGCTTCACAGCAAGAGGTTCCCCCGTTCGATTTCAGCTGGAGCACCTTCTGTGTGGAGTCTGCATGTCCTCCCCGCGGTCAAGTGTCGTTTGAAAGACATGCGTCAATGGGCATGCCTTCGTTGAAGGTTGGGCATCGGGCTGGCATCTTGGCACCGTAAAAATCTACTGCCAATCATTAGCGGACCGGAGTTCCGCTGTGGCGACCCCTAACTGGGAAAAGCCGAAAGAAGACAGGAGGTATACTGATAGAAAAAACACAGTAATACAGTGTATAGAGCTAGAACAAATTATCAGAACATAGCACTACACTGAAAAGCACAATATAGAACAATCAGTAAACATAAATCAGAACAATCAACAAGGCTGATTTCCTGTAATAATACACATGTTGTTCATAAGAAAGAACCAGAAGTTAAAAGTAATAGAAGTTGCGTGTCTTTTAAATGACAAGTATAAAATATGGGTGGACTGGTCAGAAAGCAATTAAAAAGTGCTTGTGTATCCCAGTAGCTAAGATATAAGATAGCAAGGAACAACTTGATAAACAGTGTTAAGAAATTGTTGGATTAATCTAGGCTCTGGATGTGATAATTTGACTAAGAATGAAATGGCTAGGTGTATAACTTAGTTTATTTTGATAAGGAGCAATCTAATTCATATTTGCTACCCAGTAAAATAAAGTTATTTTTATGCAATCGGGGTTTAGCTTGTCTACTAGATCTTTATGTTGGTGTAAGATGGGATTTGATAACCAGAGGTTATGTGTAGATTGATTCCGCTAGAATTCAGAATGATTTTCATGAAATCAGTGGTTATGTCATCCACTAATGATGTAGTGCCAGTATCAAATGGTGAAAATGTATTTATTTAGACAGATGAGGCTACTATGGCTATTAAACATTTCTACCATGGCAAGGCTGTAGGACTGGACATTTTCCATGTACAAATGTTGAATGTACTTGTGAAGAGTGGCTAAAGATAGATGAAGGCTGCCAGCCTAATCAGATAGGACTTTATACATAAATCATTTGTAAATATGAATGCTGAATTATAGACTTGTTTTCTTAAATGAAAGAATATGCTGTGAAATGTTGAACTTAAAAGAATATAGCAACATTGCCCTCTGCTGTAAAGAAAGCTAAGTCAAGCATTTCTTGTCTGTCCTTTGAATTACTTCATGCCTGTCCTTTGAAGTTAAAGATTCAGAGTAATTCCGTCTGGGCTAGCACATTCTTTCTATTGTTTTAAGCAAGAGTTAGATTGCTAGATTTAAACATGCAAATGTATTTTCATTGCTCTGGTTTCTGCCTAGGTGTAAAAGAACGTAGATGCAGTTTCTGTTGGCTGGGAAAAACCAGGAAGGGTGAAGAATGATGTAATGTTTATCAGAACTGCAATTTCAATTTAAACAGAGAGAATGAGAGATTATTAAGCATTTTCTTCTTGATCATCCAACTCACAGCACTGTCTTGCTCATATGTAAGTTATCTTAGACTTAGTGTTTTTCTGCGATGTCAGAACTGTAGATCTGAATTATAAGTATTTCTGTGTGATCTCTGAACTCATGACTAGCACTGTGTAGTAGAAAGTATTGTCTTGTGATTTTAATTATTTATTATTAAATATTTTAAAACCTTTTAACCGTGTCTGGTTTGTGGAGAGATAATTTAAGCTCTAAGAGTACATTTCATATGTATATATAAGCATCCTGTACCAAGTCACTCTAATAAGTCTTGACTGTTTAGTCATATTACCGATTGGATAATAATATTGCACAGTAATAATTGGACACCCTTTTAAGGGCCTTTGAGTAGCTGATAAATATTAGCTGGGTGGTGGCAGGGTTTTCTACCGTACAGTCTGGGTAAAAGGGGCACAGCTGAAGAACCTGTGCTAGCCTTCCGCAGAAGTGTCTGCGTGGTTTATAAACTCTTACCTCAAAGTGTGTGTGTGTGTGTCAGCTACTTGGGCAGGGACACAAAGCACTGGTTGGACAGGGAGGGTGCTGGACATTTTAGCTTGCCCAGCTGTGGGGAGTCTTATTGGGGACCTGGAGAGCAAGAGATTGACCAGCCACTGACTGACTGTGATTTCTGTGTGCTCTTAAGGGAAATTACACTTTACTGTGTGTATTTGTTATCCTTTCTTCATATATGATACACCATCTCTGGTGTAAGTGGTGAGGATTGAGGCTCCTTGATTGCTGGGCCAGGACACAGGCATCACATATTAATTGTTTGGCAGTGGTGGGATATCCACATCACATATTAATTAGTTGGCAAATACTAATTGGCTTATAGTGGTGTGGGTGGAGTGAATTCCTGTAGCTTATGTACAGTAAGCTTTGAAAGTGTTTTGTACTCTAAATCAGCCATGCAGTGAATACTCAGAGTTCAGATCACAATTGTTTTATTTCTTTAGTTAGCTTAGTTAGTTAGGGTGAGCAGGCAACATGTAAGCAGAGGAGTATTGAAATATGACAAGGAGCCAGCTGGCTGAGATGTGCCAGGCTATGGGACTGGTGCATGGAAACCTGACTAAGGCAGGCCTGATTGCCACCTTGGTTACAGCTGCATCAGAAAACAGCAACCAGAAGGACAATAAGACTGACAGTGGAGATATAATACTCTTGGAGAATGGACAGCTCAACCTTTCTGCAGTGGACTTAAAAATCCAGCTGGAGCTAAAGAGACTTGAGTTGGAGGCCAGGCATGTGGAATTAGAAGCAGCTGAGGGACTGAGGCATCTAGAGAGTGAGGAGAATGAGAAACTGCTATGCCTGGAAGCTGAGAAAAAAGAGAAGCAGAGGCAGCATAAAAAGGAAATGCTGACTCTTTGCCAGAGTCATGGAGGTAATGTGGAAGGGAGTAACTGGACCCCAGAAGCACAAAAGGTAGGTAAATTTCTTCTGCAGTTTAAAGAAGGGGATAATTTTGACAGTTTCATTCATATGTTTGAGAGGGTATGTAAACAGTATGAAGTTGACCAAAACTTCATAGACGTTGCACGTTTTCATCACACTGCTGTTAAGAAATGTTTTTTTAGAACTGTTTAAGCTAACACCTGAAACATATAGGAAAAGGTTTTGTGAGCATAGACACAAGGCAGATGAAAGTGTGTGTGAATATATTGCTGAATTGAGCACTTATTTCCATAGGTGGGTGAGTGGATGTCAGGTCACCACTTCTGAAGGGCTGGCAGACCTTTTGGTGAGGGAACAAGACCTTAGCTCTGTGCCTGAGGACATGGGGATCTGGTTAGCTGATAGACAATGTTCTACTTCAGATGAATTGGGGAAGAAGGGATATCTATACCTGGCAAGCAGGGCTGCCCTGCACAGGAAGGGGACCCCCCATTACTGCTCATGGGTCTAAAAAAACCCATGGTGGGCAGCACAGAATGCCACAAAAGAATATGCCAGTAGCAAGGGAAGCCACTAGTCCAGGTACACATCCAGGAGCTAGGGTTAAATGTTTTGAATGCAACCAGTGGGGCCATGTGGCATACAGGTGTCCACAGAGACAAGGTGGAGAACAAAAAGTGAGGGAGCCAGTAAGTGGGAAAGACAAAATGCCATTAGTAGGTTGTCTTGGGACAACAAGGGTACCAAACTACCACCAGAGGCTATATCCTATTGTAGTGAATGGCAAAGAGGCCATTGCCAAGAGAGACACAGCCTCTGATATAACCATTGTAAAGCCTGCAATGGTTACAAAGGAGCACTACTTGCCTGGGCAGTCTACTCCAGTCAGGTCTTTAGGCGGAATCCCATTCCAAATACCTTTGGCTAGGGTTCACCTTGACTGGGAGGGTGGAAAAGGAAGCCAGCAAGTAGGTGTGTTTGAGGATATACCTGCAGATGTCCTGATAGGGAATGATTTTGATAGTGCAGTACCCTGTGCTTGTGCAGTTACACGCAGTCAGGCTTGGAGACAAGCAGGTAAGGCATACTTGCAGCCAGGACTTGTGAGGTGGTTACTTCAGGGAGGGAGCCACTCTATAGCAGTGAGACTGAAGGTGAGCCACAGCTGCTTGGGGGTACTGATGGTCCCCTGGACAGAGTGACTGCAAAGGTAGAGGTGAGTAGTAGTACCCAGACTGACAGTGAGGCACCACTGTCAGAGGATGCCAGACTTCCTGTGGAAGGGAAACTGGGAAGGGTTACAAGGAGAGAGTTGAGACAGGCTCATTGCAAGGCCTGAGGCAGGTAGCTAGGGAGGCACCTGATTCTCAAGGAAAGGGGGAATCTGTATATTGGAACAAAGGGGTACTATACAGAGAGTGGACCCATGAGGGAGGGCTAGAAGGTGAGAGAGTACAGCAGTTGGTAGTGCCTAGAGCCTACCGTCTGGCACTTCTAGCCATAGCCCATGATATTCCCTTTGCAGATCATATGGGAATAAAACGTACAAAGAGGCATATTATGCAGAACTTTTATTGGCCTGGAATTTCGAGAGGTGTAACAGGATACTACAGGACCTGTGAGCAATGTCAAAAGGTAAGCAAGGCAGGAGACAAGATTAGATCTCCTTTGATGCCTTTGCCTGTGATTGAGGAGCCATTTCAGAAGGTAGCTGTGGATATTGTGGGTCCTCTGAGTACCCCAATTTCCACAGGGAAAAAGTATATCCTAGTGGTAGTGGATTATGCTAAACGATACCCTGAGGCAGTGGCTCTGTCCTCCATTGAGGCAGAGAAGCTGGAAAATGCTTTGTTAGAGATTTTCAGCAGGGTAGATTTCCCAAAAGAAATACTGACTGACAGATGTGCCCATTTCATGTCAGACCTGCTGGCATGTCTGTGGAAATCCTGTGGGGTGAAGCACATGAAGACCACCCCCTACCATCCCCAGACTAATGGTCTTGTTGAGAGTTAAACTCTACAATTAAGTCCATGCTATGGGCATTTGCAGATCAGCTTAAGAGGGAGTGGGACAAATATTTGCCCCCATCTGTTGTTTGCTTAGAGAGAGGTTCCCCAGGAATCCACAGGTTTTTCACCCTTTGAATTGCTGTATGGGCATAGGGTGAGGGGACCCCTAAATTTAATTCGAGATGAGTGGGAAGGTGAGTGTGAGTCTCACAAGGAGTCTGTTGTGGCATATGTCCTAAACCTCAGGACAAGGCTTAGGGAACTCATGGGCTTGGCCTAGGAGAAGCTGGCAGAAGCCCAACAACAGAAAAATGTGTGGTATGACAGGAATGCTAGAGCTACAGAGTATGCTGTGGGGCAGCAGGTAATAGTTCTCATTCCTGTCAGACATAACAAGCTGCAAGTAGTTTGGGAGGGACCCTACAAGGTGGTAAGAAAGGTAAGTGATGTTAACTACATGGTGAAACTGCTAGGCAGATGGCAGGGGCACAAACTGTACCGTGTTAACATGATGAAACCTTACCATAATAAGGAGGCCCTTGTGCTGAGCATTTGCAGTGGATTGCAGGAGGAGTCTGAGGGAGATCTGGGGACTGATCTCCTCAGTGAGGATCGGGCTGACACCTCAGTGGAAGGGGTAGCAATGTCCCAGCAGCTATCTCCTACCCAGGTTCAAGAAATCCAAGCAGTGTTGCAGGAATTTGGGGACATGTTCACTCGGAAACCAGGGTGCACCCACCTGGTGCAGCACCAGGTGGATACAGGACCCCAAAGGCCTATTAGGCAGGCCCCTTATAGAGAGAGAGTCAAACAGACTCTGAGGGAGGAGGTACAGGAGATGTTGGAACTAGAGGTGATTCAAGATTCCAACAGTCCCTGGGCCTCCCCAGTGGTGCTGGTTCCAAAGAAGGATGGCAGCACTAGGTTCTGTGTGGACTACAGGAAATGAAATAGTTACACAGAGTCAGATGCTTACCCCATGCCTAGGACAGATGAGGCCCTAGAGCAGCTGGGTGGGGCTAAGTATTTTACAACCATTGATCTTACCAAGGGCTACTGGCAGGTGCCCTTGACTCCCAGTGCTAGACAGAAGTCAGCCTTTTTGACTCCATTTCGCTTGTATGAGTTCACAAAGATGCCCTTTGGGATGAAGAGTGCCCCAACAACTTTTCAGAGGCTGGCAGATCATATCCTAGCAGGAGCAGGAGGGTTTAGCCTTGCTTATCTAGATGATATTACCATCTACACCCATTCTTGGTCAGAGCACCTTCACCATGTCAGGGAGGTGCTGGGCAGACTACAGAGGGCAGGGCTAACCATTAAGTGGAGCAAATGTCAGGTGGGTATGGCGGAGGTCTCCTATCTAGGACATAGAGTGGGGAGTGGTAAGAGAAGGCCAGAACCTGCCAAAGTGGAAGCCATTCAGGCATGGCCTGCACCTGTTACTAAAAAGCAGGTGAGGGCATTTTTAGGGAATAGCAGGGTACTACAGAAAGTTCATCCCCAGTTATAGTACCATAACTGCTTCCTCACAAACCTGACAAGGAAGAACAGGCCAGATAAGGTAGTGTGGACCCCAGCATGTGAGCAGGCATTCCAGAAGCTTAAAGAAGCTTTGGGAGGACCCTCTGTGTTAGCCAGTCCAGATTACAGCAAATAATTTGTTGTGCAGGTGGATGCTTCAAACCATGGGGTGGGGGCTGTACTTAGCCAGATTTCTTCAGAGGGGGAAGAGCACCCAGTGGTTTATCTCAGTAATAGGCTCCAACCCAGGGAGGAATGCTATGCAGCTGTAGAAAAGGAATGTCTTGCCATAGTGTGGGCACTGCAGAAACTTCGGCCTTATCTGTGTGGAAGGAAATTCACTGTTATGACAGATCACAACCCCCTAGTATGGTTAAACAGAGCCAGCCAGCAAAATGCCAAGTTGCTAAGATGGAGCCTGGGGTTGCATCCATATGATATGTCAGTGCAGCACCACAGTGGGGTTAGCAATGCCAATGCAGATGGGCTCTCAAGACAAGGAATTGGGTGAGGTACACTCAGATAGACCTAATTCTCTCAAGCAGCATTTCTCAAGGGTCACTTGAAAAACTAGCTTGAGTTCTCCGGGGGGGGGGGGGATATGTGAAGAGTGGGTAAAGATAGATAAAGGCTGCCAGCCTAGCCAGATAGGATTTTATACAAAAATCTATCATTTGTAAATATGAATGTTGAATTACAGACTTGTTTTCTTAAATGAAAGAATTTGCTGTGAAATGTTGAACTTAAAACAATGTAGCAACATTGCCCTCTGCTGTAAAGAAAGCTAAGCCAAGCATTTCTTGTCTGTCCTTTGAAGTTGAAATTACCTCATGCCTGTCCTTTGAAGTTAAAGATTCTGAGTCATTCCGTCTGGGCTAGCACATTCTTTCTATTGTTTTAACCAACAGTTAGATTGCTAGATTTAAACATCCAAATGTATTTTTATCGCTCTGGTTTCTGCCTAGGTGTAAAAGAATGCAGATGCAGTTTCTGTTGACCTGAGAACCCCAGGAAGGGTGACAAATGATGTAATGTTTATCAGAACTGCAATTTCAATTTAAACAGAGAGAACCAGAGATTATTAAGCATTTTTGTCTTGATCATCCAACTTACAACACTATCTTGCTCATATGTAAGTTATCTTAGACTTGTGTTTTCTTTTAGAAATAGCTAGGAACTAGAAATATTAGACTAAGTATTTTTCTGTGATATCAGAACTGTACCACTGAATTATTTTAAGTATTTCTGTGTGATCTCTGAAATCTTGACGAACAATGTGTAGTAGAAAGTATTGTCTTGTGGTTTTAATTATTTATTATTAAATATTTTAAAACATTTTAACTGTGGCTGGTTTGTGTAGAGATAATTTAAGAGTAGATTGCATGTATATAAGGATCCTGTACCAAGTCACTCTAATAAGCCTTGACTGTTTAGTCATATTACCAATTGGATAATAATATTGCACAGTAATAATTGGGCACCCTTTTAAGGGCCTTCGAGTAGCTGATAAATATTAGCTGGGTTGTGGCAGGGATTTCTACTGTATAGTCTGGGTAGAAGGGGCACAGCTGGAGAACCTGTGCCAGCCTTCCCCAGAATTTTCTGTGTGGTTGTATAAACTCTTATCTCAAAATATGTGTATGTCAGCTACTTGGGCAGGGACACAAAGCACTGGTTGGACAGTGAGGGTGCTGAAGATTTTAGCTTGCCCAGTTGGCTGAGTTCTGGACCCTATAGCTGTGCCAGTGGGGAGTCTTACTGAGGACCTGGAAAGCAAGGGAGCTACCAGCCCTGGACTGACTGTAACCTCTGTGTGCTCTTAAGGGAAATTGCACTTTACTGTGTGTATTTGTTATCCTTTCCTCATATATGAGATGCTCTTTCTGGTGTTAGTGGTGAGGACTGAGGCTCCTTGATTGCTGGGCCAGGGCGCAGACATCACAGCACTGTACATTGTTGTGGTACAAAGGGTAACATATTTTGTGAAAGGCTGAGACAGTACCTTAAAACTAGCACATTAAGGTAGTTGTCTTCATTTTCAATAAAAAAGGGGGAAATAGGTGAATTTCAAATTATAGAGGCATTACAATCGTCAACCCCCCTCCCACTGTCAACTATTTGGCTTTGCACAGGTATTGAAAAGGGCTATGACAGATCAGCAATACTGTCCCTGTGTAGTCTGTGAATGGGAAGAAGACATATGACCAAGTATTTAAGAATTTCTTGTGGGATATGCTTACAATAGTACAGGGCATCCCATTTGGTCCTTCTATTTGAAGAGTGAGGAGTGTATCGGTATTCTCAGTGATAAGTTGAATACATTCTAGGTGGGTACAGGATTCAGTTAAGGGGGATGTACTGGCTCCCTTCTTGTTTACAACTTTCTTGGGCAGGACACCAATGTACAACCAAGATCTGGAAAATATTGTTTAGAGAAATGAGGGGTGCGTCTTTACTATTTGCAGAAGATACTGCACTCTTAGCCATAACCAACTGTATTCTCTAGACTGCAACTGAGTAAATTACTGCCAAGTGAGAAATGGTAGGTTGAAAATCAGCACCTCCAAATGAATATGTCAAGATTCTGCCCTAAGAAAAAAGTTATTTACTCTCTCACAGAAGAGAACAACTAAATCAGTTCAGGAGTTTAGGTATCTTGAAGTCTTGTTTAAAAGGGACAGTAGAAGAAATGGGACACTGACCATTGGTCTTAGACAGTAGCAGTAATACTGCACAGGTTGCATCTGACTATAGTGGGGAATGGTGAGCTAAGTCACAGTATGAAGCTCTCAAGTTACTGTTCACTCGGTATCTCCAGCCTCACTTGCTGTCATGATCTCTTGGGTAGTAGCCAAAATGATAGGATCACAGAAACAGATAGCAGGAATGAGGTTCCTTTACAGAGCGGGTGGGCTGTTTCTCTATGTGACAGAATGAAAAGGTCAGTAATACAGGAGAACCTCAGGGTATAGCCATGGCTTGCATTAAGATGAGTTAAGTGGGATGGTCTAAACACCTTGTGAGAATTTCCCCTTGGTACATGCCTTGCATTGGAAGTGCTCCAGTTACAACCCATGGGGATGAAGGCCAGGACAGACCCAGAACATGCTAGAGGAATTATATCTGTCCATTTGCCTGGAAAACCCACAGGAGAAGTAGAAGACAATTGACTGGAACAAGAGGTCTGCCTTGCACAGGTTGCTACTACCATGACCTTAATCAGGACAAGGTGTTTAGAAAATGCCGATGATGATTTTTGTAACCACCTAATTAAGTTTAATATCAGCAGAAATACAGACCTGGGATAAAGTAATGCAAGCACCTTCAGCTGGTCAAGCTATTTTGTTAAAAGGGTAAAGATCCATTATAAATGGTCATAGGGAATTGTCAGCATTTAGTCATGATTTCTCAATGAGCATAATGTTGGGCTTGTGGTTGGTGACCCAAGCCTTGAAAAGTTTTGATGCAGTCATGAATATTTCTAGTGTTTAAATGAGCAATTTTCAAACATTGATTTGGATTAGCCGGAGTGGGTCTATGAGGGGAGAGAAGGCCCAAATATGTTTCTACATCATCAGAGCTTATGAAGTAAAAGAACAACAAATACTTATTACTGATAAGATTATTATTAAGGAACAAGAACAAATAGTGTCTAAATCAGGAATTGAACTTGGAATGGGAAATACTGAGTGATAGAGAAATGATACAGATTTTTTTATTACAAAAAATATATATCAGAGATGGCAGTGAGGTAGCTGTGGAGCTAATGGGCGTTTATGAGAAATTGAAAATGGTATAAAGGAAGAGAAGAAGAGATTGTAAGTGAAGTTTAGTGATGAGCATGCCCAATGAGTTATGGTAAGGAGAAGGTTTATATAGGCATGGGAAAGTAAAGACACAATGCAGAGCGTAAAAGAAGTAACAATAAGAATGTAACTCTTGTAGGACAGGTTGATGTCCAAGGTGGTTAGTAACTGATAACAGTGAAAAGAAACTTAGTCTAATGGCAAATGAGGAAAGTGGATGGAGTAGGAGAATATGAAGAAGAATTGGCTATTTAATTTGTTGTAATATGCAGAATATCAAAGACAATAAAGCATTTGTTTTTATCTGTACAATTTGTTTCTTTGCCTAAACAGTTAGAAAACTATTTATGTAATTTATAAAATAAAAAAAGTGTAAAATGGTAAATAATGTGAGTAGATATTTAAAGTCCTTATCATAGCCCCTGTAGTTAATGGAATTCAAAATTATAGGGGGTATTACCATGTACACCAAGTTAGCTATGTTAGGACATGATAATGAGCCAATAGAGGAGATTGCTACAAATGCAGCAAGTGTGATTGTATTCAAAGAAACATCTATAATAGTGAATACATAAAGTTAAATATCCTAGATGTAATTCTTAAGTAGCTGTCATACACATTTTAAAACAGATATGATGTTACTGGAAGCCTAATGTTCTGAGCAGTTACAAATGTAGTATTGTAAGGGCTTATGTTTTTATCAAAGTATGCAGTTGTAATGAC
Organism: Protopterus annectens; assembly: GCF_019279795.1. NCBI lineage: Eukaryota > Metazoa > Chordata > Ceratodontiformes > Protopteridae > Protopterus > Protopterus annectens. The sequence goes on along the minus strand of NC_056734.1, from coordinate 593,919,845 downwards.
TATTTGGTCTTGCTTTCGTTTGTCAGTTGCTAGTACTCCACTCACACTGTAGTTACTATCTGCTGCAGCTTTGTACTGTTATGTACCTACTTTTACCAAGTTAAGTGCATTAGCACATACGGGGAAAGCTGGAGTGAATTCTCTTCCCCAGACACTGAGGAAAAACACAAGTAGCCACTGTAGTTTCAATAATTATCAAGCTTAGATGTTTGTGCAACAGCTTACTGCTTGATGAATGCAGCTTCCCCTCTACCACACTCAAAACAACGATGGTATGCAAATAAGTACATAATAGACCACTATTTGAAATTTTATCTCTATATAAATTATGCAGTCTCCAAAACAAATAAGAATCTTGCTATGTTTTATAAAGCAAAATCCTTTATTACTGATATTTACTATCTACAGCCTAATAAACACTTCTAACTCTATTATATAACTCATTTTTTCTTACAAACACAAGTCAAACTGGTTTTCATAAGCTAGAACTACTTTTAAAAACAGCCAAATTTGCTTGTAACAAATCTACCTGCATCCATCACTAGACAGCGATGATTAAAACAGACTGCCTGGAACTAGGAAATGCACTTGTATTAAACCAATTAAAGATAATATACAACACCCTTTATAAGCCTAACAAATGTCCCATCATCACACATCATATGCAACTTCATGTTCCATTTACAGTGCTCTAATCACATAATCAACACCAACTACTTATCCAAAAATCCTTCAGTCATTTTGGAAACTCCATGTAATGCACAAGTATAGGAAAACTATGAAAAACTATACTTTTGGAGTTACAAACTGAGCCAAATTCCAAAACCTTAACACAACTAAAGCATTACCAGACATACCATTGGCACTACTGATGTGACACACACATATACCTTTCAAAACTTCTGTCAAATATAACTTTATCAGTATTCACTAGACAAATCTGTAGGACATTAAACCATCTTTAAGTGCACATCTCTTCCTATGTTTTCACAACTCTACTTCTCTCTCTGCACCCTACATTTCTTCCCCAGCCGCCTCTTTTAATATTTTTCTTTTGCATCTTAAAAATATCCTTTGTTTTCTACTTTGAACTGTTACTCTCTTTTAAGTATGTTTTTTAATCATGACATGTTTTCCTGTTTGCTATACAGCATCCTGTATAAATCACAAACACTTTATAACCATGCTCATACTGCCTGATCATAATCTACATCAAAGTACATTTTTTTTTACAATATTTTATTTCCTCTCCATTTTGTTATTATATTTCAGTTTACTATTATTTATTTTTCATTTAATTCTACATATGATAGAGGATTATCATTGGGTCTTTGATCATAAACATTTTATTGTGGGTTTGGGAAATGGATATCAAAAAAATTCACCTTGAGAGTAAAACATGAGATGTGAATCTTGGCAGACATGTCAAAATTAGAAGATAAGGATTATGATCAGTGTGACCTGATCATAATGCTTTATGGGACATGCACCTTTATTTGCTACATGTAATACCTGTTACAGAAAAAAAGTGGAGGAGTGCAAAATATTTTACTGACTTTCAAAGCTTCTGAAACTTGGTGAAACACTCAGTGCTGCCAAACAAAGAGCAGGTAAAAATTAATTATCCCTCTGGAGAACAAAGGGATGTAAAAGCAGTTGTGACAGAGCAAAGTATCTAATAGGTTTCAAAGCTGTTTTACCTTCTGCCACTGTTCTTTGATGGCTTGCTTTATTGGCAATTTAGAGTGCAGGCCACTGTTCTTTGTAGGTCTGCACTGTCCGATCCTGATCCCTAACATGACACCCAGTAAAGAGAGTTCTTAACAAGAGCTTGTTAATCTCCTATCAAAAAGCTGGTTAACAGGCTTATTGTTTTTTTTTTCTGTTTTTGGAGCATAATCATGGTGTTTCATGTATTACATTATATTTTAAACTTTACAAATAAAGAAAACAATTCGAAATAAACACTGCCAAGGTACTGATTTCCTCAGAAGAAATACGACAACTGGATAAAACTCCACTAATTTAATAAAACAAAAAGCAATAAAAATTAAGCGCTTTTATCCACAACAATGTGGACTTCATCAGAAAATCTTCATCAATTAAGTGCTTAAATACAACTTTTTTGGCGCCAGAAACACTGATAGGTTAAGATTCAATACATTCATTTAAAATACACTCATTTAAAGTGACATATGCATTTATTTATACTAAGCAACATAATTTATACTAAAACCCATAACCCAATTCATCCAAATTCTATTCAAACACATAAATACAAATATTAAATATATTCATGTTCCTAACTACATGGGCTATGTTATACAATATAATAAATGTAAACAGTATTGTGTAAAGAATCTCTTTCTAACCTAATGACTTCTTACCTACCTAAGTTACAAACATAATGCATATTTTCACATTCACATTATAAACTATACAAAACTTCATATATTTAATCTTACATTTGTAACTGTAAAAAAGGCTTAATTATGTAGTCATTTAGTCCAGGTTCATTTGAGGCATCAGTTAATAATTGCCATTTCACTTCCCTTTGTCCCAGTAGTGCCTTATAATCCCCCCTCTTTATCCCAATCTAAGCTGCTCTAAAATGGCAAATCTAAAACAGTGACCATCCCCATATTTGTCCACATGTCTAAATAGGGCATTACTACTATCCTTTTTTCTAATATTGTATAAATGATCGTACATTCTTCTTTTAAACAACCTGTTTTACCTATGTAGAAGCTAGGACAGGTCATGCACTTGGCCATATATATAATATTTTTAGAGTTACAATTACCTTGTTTAAATGTAACCCTAGTCCAGTTTATATTTTCCAAAATGATGCCTTCCTCCTCTAAAATAGCATGGCACTGCCTACAACTCCCACATCGTCTAGTATGTTTTTCTGTTGACTCATAGCCCTTACATTATTTCCTCTTTCAAAGTTCCTCTTTAAATTACTACCCATTTTGTAGACAAATGTTGGTGTGTCTCCTACAATGTTTCTTATTTCACTGTCCGCCATAAATACATTCCAATTTCTACAGAGAATCTGTTTTATCCGATTCACATGAAGGGTATATTCCAAAATACAAGCCTTATTGTAATGTACTTCTGTATTATTTATAACACCACCAATATTTTTACTCAAATCCTTACCTGGAATGGGTGGATATTTTTCCCCCATTCACTAATTACATATTTCTTAACATCTTCCAAAATATTCATGGGGTATTCTCTTGAACTAAATAGAGACCTTATAAAATCTATTTCATCAAGCATGTCAGAATGTAAGGATGTCATTCTGGCAGCCCTAATACACTGCCCTTTAAAGATATTTTTCATCATTTTCCTAGTATGATTAGTTGAATACTCCAAATAACTGTTGGAAAAGGTATTTTTCCTATATATATGAGACTTAAAACCATTAGGTGTATAGGATATAAATGTGTCCAAATAAGCTATATGTTCAGTACTGCAAGAATATGTGAATTTTAGAAATGTACTTGTACTGTTCAAAAATTCCATAAATTGTTCTATAATGTCTCATGGGCCATCCCATAAAATAAAAATGTCATTCAAAAATCTGGAATAATAATGGATGTACTTATAATACTCACTGTTGAAGATGTAGTTGTTCTCCCATTCCAACATAACCAGGTTAGCGAAGATGGGGACACAAGCTGCCCCCATCGCCACCCCCCCAGTCTGTCTATAATGTTCACCTTCAAAGTAAATATAATGGTGCTCAAGCACAATTATCATATAAGTTCCATTATCAGACTTATATGGTCCCAATCCAGATTAGTATAGTGCCTGACACTACTGCAAAATCCTTCTAACCCTTGTTGCTTAGGTATACATGAAAATAAATCAATTAAGTCTGTAGTAATAAAAATTAGTCCTTCTTTCCATAGACTAGGAGTAAGACTACTTAAAAAGGCCCATGAGTCTTTTATTAGCTGTGGTATTTTCACATATATACGTTTAAGCCATTTATCAATGGCTGTTACTAAAGGAAAAGTTTTGGAGTGGCTACCCACGACAATTGGACAAAAGGGGGGATCAATACTATTCTTATGCACCTTCGGTATTCCCACTATTGTGGCCACTTTTAAAAAATTGAAGGTGTCCATAGTAATACGATTGTCAAGAAGAAATTCTTCTAAATACATATCTATCTGTTTATATCCTATATGGATTTCATTAATAGACACAATTTCGTAATTATCAGACTCTTGAAGTATTTTGTACATTTTAGTAGTATAATCCAAAGTGTCATATAGTACCACCCCTCCACCTTTATCGGGTTTCATAACCCTAATGTTGTGGTCATTTTTAAGCTGTTCTAAAAATTGTAATTTATCATCAGATACATTTCTAGATGTTCTCTTATGTTTTATATAATTTTATAAGCAATACATTTCCATAGTGACCAATTTTTCATATAAAGCTACACTAGGGTGGCTGGGTGGGACATAAGTACCTTTTTTCTTTAACCCTCCTATACAATCTGGTAAAGATCTATTCTGAAATAATATAGCCAAATTAATTTTTCTAAGAAATATCTCTGTTAGGCAGTCAACCAAATGAAATCTAGTCTTTGGTGTATATTTCATACCCTTAGAAAATAATTTGAAATGATCCTTATCTATTACCAAATTGGTATAATTGTAAATTTTAAAATTGTCCAAGCTATAGACAATACCTTCAGAAATTTTTATTTCTGAATGTACCCCCATGGGAATATCAAGGGCTACCACTGTCTCGTATTCTTCCCCCAAGTCTGATCTATATTCTGTCCCTGTGTCTACTGTTGCCTGTTCCATTTCCACCTCGAATCTTTTCTCCAATTTGGTTGTTGTTGCTGTTTCCACCCCAAGTGAAAACTTGAACTACTACCCTCCTAGTATACCTCTTGGCTAGGTCTCTGATATCTATTAGTATCATGTCTCTCTTTACCTTTATCAAGCCTAGTCTTACCCTCCTTTCGGGGGTATACAGTGTTATACTTATAGTGTTCTACATCCCTTCTTAACTTTTTACATTTCTAGGAATAAATAGTTTGAGCTTTTTTATCAGCCAAATTGTACTGCTTTGTATATAATTTCTCCCACTGTGCAAACAGCAAGTCATTTACAATAATATTATTTAATTTTTCCACTTCCTCCATCAATTTACACAATCTTTCATCATTTTTCTTAATAAGTAGTCTCATGTAGTCAAAACCAAACTGATTAAAAAGTGTATCAAACTCATTACGTACTTGGTCATTTAAAACCATCCCCATAGGCTCCTTAAAAAAATGAGGGCCCATAAGAACAATATTTAAAGATAAACATTTGTTCAAATATGCATTGTCTAATTTAATTCCTTTTATTGCATTAAATTTTTTACCAAATGAATAAATAAAGTCTTTTAAAGTTCCAATGGATACATTATTTGCACTTTCCTCAGAGCCAGAATCCTGGCTCATAGAGTTAAAATAAACTTCTTTTTGCAAAAAATTGTCCAGTTGTGTAATACCCTGCCCCACATTAATTTTTTTATTGTTATTATTGTTGGCACTAGCTCTGGGACTCGAGCTGTGCCTGAGAGTACCTTTTTCCATTGTAGCAACATTGCTCACAGCTGTTGAATAAGTCCTGGCAGCCATCGTACGCTTAGGTTTGGCTCCTGTACGTCGATAGTCATCTTCCAAATTACACAGCGAAAAGTCAAAGGTAAAATCCTTGTTGGTTAACCTGCTAACATTGCCTGGTTCAGCTGTTCCATGTAATTTAAACTTTGTCTTATTCTCATATTACAATATGGAGATGTTCTGCCCATGCTTCCATTAAAAAGGGGCAGTCACCCAGTTGGACTGTTCTCATTTACAGATGTAAATACATAAATAAATAAATAAATGATCAATGGTAGGGGCTTGTCCTAACATTTTAACCATAGAAAGCATATCTCAATTACTTTTTTCTTTATGTTTTACTGTGTGCATTATCCCCTGCAGGAATTATTTAACTTTGTTTCTCATTTATCATATTTTTTTTATGGTAAACTTGCAGCATTAGGGGTGTAATCATTTTTGGTAAAAAGTAGCACAGCTTTTAAACAACCTCAAGCCTTTCTTATTCTGAATGTTTGAATATGCACGTGAGATGTCTACTGTATACTTGGGTCCTGCTCTGCAGTGGACATTGCGCCTGGTTCACTGTTCACTCCCAACTCCAAAATACCTCAAGTGAACTCCCGTTTAGCAGAGGAGTAACTACTCTAACCAGAGCATTAACTTAGGTCATTTGGCACCTCTACTAAATCCTCCACATCTGACACCAGCCCCCAAAAACCATGCTGAGGACGAAAAAAGTCATCCAGAGTTAAAAAAAAAAAAAATTTTAAAAAAGAGCAACAACAAAGTCTGACAAGCTCACAGCTGGGAAAATAGTGACATCCACAGAGATGTAGCCAGAACAGTAAAAGAACAACAAACAAATGACTCAAAACAGACAAAGCATGTTGCAGCGTACTTGGTGGTCCTTGATCCAGTGATATTCTAGACTGTTTGAGTTTCTTTGTGGAGAGTATGTTATGGGACCTTCTACCATCTTTAAATAAGGATTTATTTACCCTTATTCTGAAGAAGTCCTCTTTAGATTCATCTGATGTGGAATATTATCACACTGTCTTATACTTCCCATTATCACAGAATCCTTCTGGAATAAATGCACTGTGAATATCCAGACACAAACCTCAATTGGTTGCTTTTTAAATGGTGGGTGCTCCCAACAGGTGACATATGGAATAAATTGTTCAAGTAGCCCATCAATGAGCTGTGGGTTTCTTTGTTGTTCAATTTTTGCTCATGGTGTGAACAATTCCATTTCAATAAATCATACTTAGGAGGTATAAAGTGTCATTCTTATGTTGACGATATTCAGCTTTCCCTCCCCTTTTCTCAGGATCATATGTCTAATTTACCTTTTTTGAAAGACTGCTTGGGTTCTGCTTTAACTTGTTTAAATTTCATTTTTTTTACAATTTGATAATGAGTAAACGAGGTCATCTACTGACACTCTTCAGACACAATCCAGGTACAAAAGTATATTAAAAAGTCAGTAGTAGAAAAGTACAGCAAAATTAATATAAATATACAGCAGAAAATCAGTACAAAAGGTACCATAAATAAAATACAGTACAGTAAAAGTGAACTTTGTAATATCAGCAAAAGCAAGTTAGTAATTCAAATTGTAACATCGCACAAAGTTTATAGTCCAAAAGATTGTAACATTGCATAATATTTATACAAGAAAATGCTGAATAAAATCTAAAGAGTGAATGAATTGTACCAGTCCATAAGTTGCAGGTCTAACACATTTACACAGTTAAGTGTTTCACCGGTTCACTGCACAAATATATGCAAGTCGGTGGGATGAATAGAGTACCTAGTGCAATAATCTGCCCACACTAGACAGTGCCTCAGAAGTAAGTGCATTTGGTTTCCTTTTGTAAGTATTGCATAAGATGTATTTTGAATGTTTCTGTAGTTTCAAGCCTTTTTTTAATAACTGTAGGTAGTTGTTATCATGTGTTGGGTCCATTTTTCAAGAACGTGTTTTTCTCTGATGGTAAGTTTACATCTAGGACTGACAAGTATTAAGAATGTTTAAATATGGGTCTGACAAGTGTGAGAGTACTTTCTTGGTTGCTTCTAAATCAGAGTCGAGAAAGTCTAAACCTGGATAAAAAAGAGAGGTAATGTTTGTGAATAACACTTTTCTGACTTTCTTGGGTACCCTATGTGTCCCCTCAATTTTCTTATGGGGGCAACAGCTTAGCATTTTTGCACTGGTGATGAGCCTTAAAGTGCTTCTGGATGATAAGCTGATATTGAAGGTACAGGTGTCAATGGTTATAAAATCTTATTATGTTTACAGAATGAACCGCATAGTACCATAGTCCAACCTGCAAACAATGATTCACGCTCTAGTGTCTTCCAACTTTGAGTACTGTTGTGTTCTATCTTGGTCTTTCTAATACTGAGCTTAAATGACTTAACCAGGTGCAGAATTCCATAGCAGTGACATGAAGGGCACATCACATAATGACTATATGACCACATTATCCATGCACCCTGGGAGCTGCACCAGATACCAGCCATAATTCATAAATGAATTTTAGATAACAAGCACTGCATGATCAGAGCCCCACTATCCAAAGAAACTTTTGTTTTTTCATGCAGTGTGGGGTTCCACAAATCTGTCTTAAGTCATCTGGCTGCTGGATATTTCTCCTAGTGGCACAAGCTCTGAGAAATTCATTGCATACCAAACTGCAGGCTTATAAATGGAGTTTAATTAAACTTTTTAGTCTATCCATTTCTAATGGGACTAAAGCTGCCCTAGAGTTATGGCAAAATTACAACAAGAAAACAATGATTAGGAATCACTCCCCTTTAAAATTAGTTCCTTTATAGAATAATGTAGAAAAAATAATTTGAAAAGAAATATAAGGGTCTAGGACAAAAAGAAAAAACATTCACAACAGTATAGTTTCTCCCAAACAAGAAAGTTGTTACAGAAAAAGTCATATGATTATCAGTTTCAAATAACTGTTATTTATAAATAAAACATGCAAAACAAGCTATTGACAGAAAAGAATATAGCCGCTTACTTCACAGTAAAGAGAAACTACAGTGGCAGACAGTCTGTCAGAATTCCAAATTCTACAGAAAGAAAATAAAGCTTTCTGTTGAGAAATACAAGGCACTAGATATAATACAGTAACTGTTCTAACTTTACCTATTACCTTGTATTGTGAACAAGCAAATGCAGTTCCATGCGTGCACTTGAACTATTCAAAACTTTCCATTCATAATTTCTGTAGCAGGTAAAAGCAAGTACAATTAGTACCCACAGTATAAGCGACTGGTAATACTTATACTCAGAACCAAAACACAGAGAAAAAAACACCATTGACAACGATAAATGTAAAACTATATTTATTCTCATAGAATTTACCTCTTTCATCTAACATGTATAAAAGGACTTCATCAGAATGAAATCTAAACTATTCAGTTCCTTTAAATTAGTAAAATAAGTCATGACACATCACATGATTTCAATACCTCAAATTGAAAAAGGCACATGCATAAATAAAAATACATATTATACAAATAAAATGTTAAAATTATTTTGTTTTCATTTTATATCATTTCTCCTTAGACTTACGGGATGGAGATTTTTAAAAATATTACATATGACAGAAACTTCATGGCAGTTAAGGATACAAGCTGACAAATATCCAGGTATAAATTACATTAATATTAAGTTTTTCTTTTTAAGTACAAAAGGCTTAAAATAAATAGTTGATCACTATTTTTCAATTAGGATTGTTTTTAACCTTAGGCTACTGCCTGACTTGCATGATAGTAGCACATGACACATTAACTCGCATGATAGTAGCTCATGACACATTTGCTTACTGCCACTTGCTTAAATCTTAAGTGCCCTAAATCCCATTAGCTGAGTCTTTCTTAATTATTACCACCTATTAACCCTCCTGAACTACATAACCCTATCAGAGCCCTAACTCTGACCCTAAAATTTCCACCCGATCTCTAAAACTAATGGTAGCAATCTCTTCCTGTTCCCTAATCCTACAGTCCTTGATCACTCCCTAAACCTAAAACTATACTCCCTCTCTGTAAACCTAAACTCTCTGACTATCCCCTAAACCCCAAACCCCCCTTCTCCTCCCTAATCCTAAAGTCCACAACCATTCTTTAATGATAAATTCTCCTTTATATCCCTAACTGTAAACTCCATTTCCACTCCCTAATCCTAACCTAAATTTATACTTTTGAAACCTAAAGCTCCCTCCTGGTAGCACACTTGAATCAAGATTGCCAGGGGGTACAGAGAGAAAGGGAGAAATAAATTTATATTTAATTTCTGTAGTCTCTATTTTTATTTGTGATTAAAAATATAAATGTACTATTAGCTTACATTAATAAAATGCTTCACAGCAACCATACATTTGTTAGAAAATGCATTCCTAATATACAGCAGTACATTTAGAATCATGTTGCTCAGATCTTTACTAGTAGCAAAACCCATTCTGTTGCCAGCTATCTTTGTTGTTTTTCTGGCAGCAACAGCTATGACAACTGACATAGGAATATTTTTCTTTCAAATAAATTACTCATTGTCAGACTTTTCTCCCAATGTAGATTTGTCATTAATTACTGGTGAAATTATTATGATGTATTTGTTTTTTTCTTAAGAGAAAAAAAAAAAGAAATTCTCTAGATATTGCATTGGTCACTTAAAGATTATTTGCTGGCACGAGCCAATGAATGATAATTTGTCTTCTAACTGGTAGGAGTTAAATGAATGCTTTAATGTGTGCCATATTGGTAAACATAAAACAAATCAAACTACTTACCCTCTACAACAGCATAACACAGCATACCTCCTGAACCTGTTTTTAATACTTGCTTTAGATGCTCACCAACTTTGAATCTGGGTATTTTCTAGGAAAGTAGAATCATAAGGGATTAGGTATACATGGATTAAAACTAAACTATTAAGAAGCAGGCATTTATTCACACATGCTCACAGTCTCACACACATAAATATGTATATACATGTGTAAGTACACACACACAAAAAACACACATATGCAGACAGAATATATGTACATGGACGAGCAGATACATATATGACATGCACATAAACATTCAGGTAAATAGGTATAAAGAGAATATATGTACATGGACAAGCAGATACATATATGACATGCACATAAACATTCAATGAAATAGGTATAAAGGTTAAGTATAACAACACTAAATATATGCTGCACCTTAGAAAGCAAGTAAAATGTAGAATGAATTCTGGGAGTAGTCTAATTGCATTCTTCTAAGTAGTTCCCCCTGTAATATTGTTAATTCTCCCCCAACCCAATACAAATGCTAATATGTAAATGCATCAATGGACAACAGCAGTGTGCTGAACTAATTATAACAATGTTACCTACACTGAGGCTGAAGACATAGTGAATCTAGCGGCTGATAAATTTAGCTCTAACTGTACCCTTCTCTCCTCTCCATCTGTCCTTCAAGATAAACCTGAAACTGGCTCACCTCCAGCTATCACACAAGACCAAGCCTAAAAGTGCTATCAAAAGCTAGAAATACTACACGGTTGAGTCCTTACAATCCCTGGATGCATTTTAAATACCATGAAGCATAATTTAGCTACATCCCTAACACTGTTCAACCTCAACTTTCATACAGGTTTTGTACCAAGCAAATGGAGAGCAGCAAAAGTTATTCCTCTGCCTAAGGGAGGACCTTCCACAGATCCAGGCAATTAAAGACCTATAAGTCTGACCAGCCTCATATGCAACGCTATGGAAAGACTTGTCATGGACCTAATCAATAAGGACAAAGGGAACCTCCAGATACTGGACCTGTCTCAGTTTGGATTCATCAAGGTCAGGTCATGCTTACTCAGCCTAGTGGTTATTTTTGAAAAGGTCAGCAAAGTAATGGATGATTGCAAAATGGTACACTCTGTATACATTGACCTGGCCAAATCTTTTGACACAATTCCCCATTCAGACATAGCAGAAAAGCTAAACAAACTGGGGATAAACCCCTATTTCACCTACTGGATTGACAACTGGCTCAGAGATAGGATGCAGGAAATCAGAATAGGGGAATTTAACATCCACAAAGAGACCAGTCACCAGTGGAGTCCCCCAAAGTTCTGTGTTGGGACCTGTCCTGTTTGGCATCTACTTTTCTGAAGTAAAATCCAGTACCTAGGGGCTCTGACTGACTAAGTTTGCAAATGACTGCAAGCTAGGAGCCGTCTTTGAATACCCAAATGACTTAACCATCCTGTAGGAAAGTTTGTCCCAAATACATAGCTAGTACCAAAATCATGGACTGAAACTAAATGCCAAAAAAAAAAAACGCACTTACTGTAACCTTTGGGAAGTCATCTGCTCCCGGAAACTACCACGTTGACAACACAGCCTTAAGAGTTGAGCCAAGTTGTTTGGGATTTGGAAACTTATGTGAACAGTGACATAACTTCTGACCAAAATGTTTCCATTGCTCTTAGACAGTACCTCTATATTGCAGAACATATAAACAAAGGGACTGAATCTACATCTGGGGGTGTCACTGTCCCCCTTTACTCAGCCCTCATTAGGCCAGTTATTGAATATAATGCCCCCTTTGGCATGTATCTGTCTAGACACATGCAACAACTAGAATTCACAGAGAAATACCTTACTAAAAAGATAAAAGGCCTAACCAACATGTCCTACATTGACCAACTGAAAGCCATGTGACTGTATCCTACAGACTGCTAAGAGGTGACCTGTGTCTAGCATACAAAGCATCCTCATCCAATACTGAAAAATTTATTGCACATCAGTAAGTCAAACAACATCAGAAATTCTTGGTCTAGGTATCTAAACCTCTTCTACAACATCAAAAGAATGGTTTGGAGGGATAAATATATTGTGCAGAGTATAAAGCTGCTATGGAACAGACTTCCCATCCACATTAAACAAAGTTCATCCCTGTCCATATTCAAGCACGTTTGATCTATAGATGGAAAACATAAAATTTACCCCAGGACTGCCTCCTGTACTAATAATGGATAGACCAAGCGTTAGCTAAAACAATCGTCAAAAATAAGAAAATTTGAAACACGATGGGCTACTTATCTTTAAGATGCGATGCCTGTGAAGAAGCGATCTTATGATGCGAATGTCATCTGCGGCTGAAAAGTTCTGAGGATTATGCATGCAGATGTCACATTAAAGGCCCCTTGGTTTATGGCCCTATGTGTGACGCCCCACGCACAATACAGCAACCAAGCTGAAGCTTTTGTATAGAAGTCGATGTACAAGTCGCCTGATGGCAGAAAATCTCAAATCTAGAATACTGCAACATAGGAATAATAGGACATCATAAAATTTACCACAGGACTGCATCCTGTTCTACTAATGGACAGAAGCAACTACTAAATGCTTTATCCCATGGATTGGTCCCCTCACATTATTTATGGTATGATCTCAGTTATTCTCATTAGGGGTAAGATATAATTATCAGCCATGGGATGGTTAAGGCCAATCTCTAATCAAATGGAATAGGTTAATTCGAGCACAGAAAGGGAAATCAGCTAGGCTTAAAATGGCCTGAAAGGGCAGGTGGCCTAGTACTTACCTATGAACCTACAATATATGTGCCCTCAGCATGTGAGAGTGGTGCTTCCTCCACATACTCCCCAGTTCTTTCTGGCTAGAGACAGTGGAAGAAAGAAGAAAAAGAAGTAGAAGAAGATTAAGAAAATACAAGGCCGATGTGAAGAACGGTACCTGCTCAACCAAACAGTATGACTATCACTGCTCTGCTAGTCATTTAGATGGAAATAACGTCCACCAAGGGGGTGGAAGATGATGCTTGATGACTAAAAAATGCTGGGAAATCTCACATTAAACTGCCTGTCTAACCCAGAAAAAAGGAGCAACATGCACAGTGAATGAGAGAAGGATGCTTTTAAACTGTGTACGTAAATGATGGCTGGCTTTGTTTTTTTTGTTTGTTTTTTGCATACTCTTGGCTTTTCAAAAGTAGGGATGCAGTCATTTGCAGAATGTGTCACAATTCCCTTTTAAATATGTTTGGGAGTGTAAAGGACACAACCAGTTTAAGATTAATTTCCTTGCTGGAGATCTTGTCTTTGTTAGCTGTTAGTGTGTTAACGTTGAGTGCAATTACACTGGATGGCATTATGTGAAAATAGGTTGGTATTTTGTACCCATTATATCTTCATAGTACCAAGAATAATTATCCCTCATTTGATATTTTGATAGCCACTGTAGGGGGCTCATGACCTGACGCAGCAGCATATTTGTTTGGAATACAGATCTAAGCAATTTCAACTTATTGTATGGAACAAGTTTTCATGGAGATAAGTAATTCATGCATGGTAGACTGGTAGTTGCTCTATGTTAAGGGGAGCAGCAACCATTTGGAACATTGGGACTCGCTACAGTGAGTCCTGAAATGCAACGATTGAATGACCAAATGAATGGACTTGTATATACTAAGTCAATTATGCCGTTTCTTGGAATATTCCCTTTTCTTCAAAGTGTGGTGAACTTGGAGTTGGTATATATAGGTTTGGGTGTTGTGGGGGCTTGCCCCTCATATGGGGGTGTGGGGGCCTGCAAAAGGAAGTTTTAAGGTGAAAAGTGAATTTCAAGATTCAGTCTTCTCCTGGTTTTCTGTCCGAATTTTTGACTTTTCGTCACTCAGTATTTAGAGTGCTGACATTTCAATAGGGAGCCTAAGGAAGCACAGTACATTGTCTTTACAGTGAAGTTAAGCATGTCAAGCAATTTTCACTGTTATACCTGCAGAAAATCTAATGTCTCTGGTAGCATGATTTCTATGTCTATTATAAGTGGTTTTAATCATGTGTCAAAAGAAACAATTAAGCCTAGGAAATAAAAGTTCTGTCAGGCATTACATTCTGTTGTTTTATTTCATGTATCCTGGCAGTTCATATGTGTTAGCATTGGTATGAATGCATTTGCATAGTTTTTGTAAAGTAGGACTTGCTAATACTGTCTTTGCTGAAAGTGTGTGTGTGTGTGTGTGTGTGTGTGTGTGTGTGTGTGTGTGTGTGTGTGTGTGTGTGTGTGTGCTGTAAGAGTGGTGTGAGAAATGCAAAATAGAGAATATGCTTTGGAATTTTTTTGTGTGCGTTTTGTGGCAGTTCAATAATGCTGTTGGCAACTTTACGTTTTAATCCAGAAAATGAGTTTAATTCCTTTTAAGAAATCGTTTTAGTTTCTATTCTTGATGGTAGGATATAATTCAAGTGGAATGGATTAAGTTATCCCACTTAACGTTTGCCGTCTTCCTCTCTCAGATAAGTTCCTTCAACTTTTTTTTATTAATTATTGCCCACAACTTTTCCACTAGTTTATAAAAATATCCCTGACCTGTATATAAACCTAATGGGACTAAAAACACTTTGATTGCTTGTATCTTACTATCCATGTCCATAATCAAGAGCTTTTGTATGCCTTTTGTTTAATCTCTTCCCAAATATCCTGAGTTGACATAACAGAATCCTTTTTAATCCATTTACCTAAGTACATCATCTTATGTTCCCATAAATATGGGTACTGCTGAACCAATTCATGTGTGGGTGCATAGTTTACTGCTATAGCCTTTATTTTGTAACCATTAATTTTACACCCCCCAAAAAGGCTTGAAACTTCATCAAAATATTCCACTACACTAAAATGTGCATTATTGGATTTGTCAAGTACAAAATAAGATAATTTACAATTAAAGCTTTTCTTGATTACTATGTCAGTTACAGCCTTGAATTTGTGAGTCATTTATTTTCTTTGTCAGTGGTTGTAAATACAAAGCAAATAACAAAGGGGGAAGAGACGCCACCTGCCTGGTCCCTCTGTTCAGAAATAGCTTATTGGACAGAGAACCTCCTATCTTAATTATTGCTGCTTTTAAGAAGGGAATAATCAGTAGGGCATATAAAATATTGCATAATGTCTATAAGAGTCAATCAGAGCAGGTTGGAAAAGACTGAAAAGGCAATTTACAAAGGGACAATGGAAGGTCATCTGTATAGCTCCCAAGTATCTGATAAAGCCAGAAAATTTTGGATTTTTTTGCTTGGAGGTGTTTGCATAGATATTTTATACCCCAAGAAGACTTCAGATACATTTTCTTTAACGAGGTAACAAATGCCAGTTGCATGATATAAAAGAGAGAGGTATCTAGGACCTTTTTTTTTTGGGGGGGGGGGGACGAGTTGGCAGACTTTAAAAATTTCCTACAGAGCACTCTGTCAGCAATGTTGGAGGAGCAAATGGCTGTAAATAAGGAAATTATTTTTCTGAGCTGGGACACAGGATCTAAATTGCTTATAGGTAGTAAGGGCTTACTAAGTTTAATACTATTGGCTGCCAAAAATAAATTTACTAAAAAACGGAAATCAATATGAAAACCAGCTGCAAATGAAGTACTGAATATTTTAAAGGATATAAAAGAACAAGAGGTGGGATCTTTAGAAAAGGGAAGGAGCAAATTAAATAAAAGGAATTTGTGGGAACAATACAATTTCAAAAGGAGCACTGAGATTTAAGGGAAGGCAGGAATTGAGAAATGTATACAATGCTGGAGTAAATAATTGTTAAATATTAAGAAAACATAGATGTGATGTATAATCCATGGATAGGACAAATGTTAATGGGGCTTGCATTCTTTTCGATTAAAGCATGTATGCCTGTATCTGAAGTGATAATTTGATAAAGGTGCTAAGAAAATGATTTCTGAGGCACATGAATTTGCATGTTTGTGCTAGAGTCAGCTGAGATAAGGTTAGTAGCTGGTGCTATTGCAGATGAATGTTTATGAATGGAAGGTAGAGGCTTACTGTTTGCCTGCACAGAACACATTTGTATGCAACAAAGGAGAAGGAAGGTATGGGTAATTTGAAGGTGTAGTTTGAGGATGGAATACATTTTTTCCACTGAGTCCTTGTTTTGATTGGATGTGTTGTTGAAGAAAGAATAGCTGTGAGGTACTCACTATAACTCATCCTTGTTATTAGCATTTACATGATTGGGTTTGGTTTTCCAGCCTTTTGGGCTACAGAACTTTTGTTTTTTTCTAGCATTCTGTGCTTCACCACATGCTTCTGCTATAGCAGTAATTTATAGTGATGCACTAGGTTCTGTTATGCTTCAGCTGCCTTTAACTATAGCACTATCAACAGAAAATACCAAAGGCATAGACATGAACATACACCAGTTCCCCAGCAGTTTCATATTCAAAGATCTCATAGTTGTCAGCTAAGATGTCAGCAAGTACATTACGTTTCCTAGCTCTATAATCATAGACATGGTCTTGCACCCCTGGTCCCAGTCCAGTTACATCAAAGGCAGACTCTGTGACTCCACCAAGATGAAGTTAAAAACTGGGAAGCAGCCTCTTCCAGGAGGAAACACAATACTGTTGTGATAGCAATACAAAGCTTTCAACACTATACACAGCTACAAAGCCCAAGTAGTTTGAAATGATGGTATGGTGTTGCAAAAACAAACAGACTGTTTTTAAAATAATCACACTTTTCTGTGCATAGTCCTAACCACAGCTAACCAGATATGCAGTCATTGGACAGCTTAGAATAAAAAAACATTCAAAATGTGACACTGCTGTACTTAACATGCACATAACCTATAAACATTGTTAACACAAAATAATTAACACTAAGAAATAAGAGGCTGGTGAGAATACTATATCATGGTGGTAAAGTCAAGGATGAAGCAATCATCTGCTTTTGGAGTAAATACCTCACACAATTGCATTAAAATGTTTCTTTGTTCTTGTCCTCACATCTGATTAGACAACTGAGGTATGCATCTAAAGATGAGGAAGAGGTTCCCTCTATCCTGACTCAGGGTCTGCCATAACAAATCCTCTCCTTCTGCTTGATCTACAGTCCCTTTTCAAAATAATAGATACAAAGTGCATGAGTTAAACAAGGTTATAGTGTACATTTGACCATGGGGTTGTCAGGATTTACCCATTATCAGTATGGTTTACTCATGGCAGTAAAGCCCAAATTATTACATTTTGCTGGAAATGTGTAAATCCTGCTTCACCCATGGTTGAGAGGTGATTATTAATATTACACAGAAGTTACTTTAAAAAATAAATTATTTATCTTTTCAAACTAATCATGATGTATACGGGATCTCATTTACATAACTGTGTCTGTAGTTAGATCTAGCACAGAAGATGTCTACCTCATGTGCTGAACATGTGCTCACCATAGCTGTGTCCGTGGAGTTAGATGTGGCACAGGAGATGTCTATATCGTTTACTGAACATGTGCTCACCATAACTGTGTCTGTGGAGTTAGATCTGGCACAGGAGATGTCCATCTCATGTGCTGAACATGTGCTCACCATAATTGTGTCTGTGGAGTTAGATCTGGCACAGGAGATGTCTATCTCATGTGCTGAACATGTGCTCACCACAACTGTGTCTTTGGAGTTAGATCTGGCACAGGCGATGTCTATCTCATGTGCTGAATGTGTGCTCACCATAACTGTGTCTGTGGAGTTAGATCTGGCATAGGAGATGTTTATCTTGTATGCTAAACATGTGCTCACCACAACTGTGTCTTTGGAGTTAGATCTGGCACAGGAGATGTCTATCTCACATGATGAACATGTGCTCACCATAATTGTGTCTGTAGAGTTAGATCTGGCACAGGAGATGTCTTATCTCATGTGCTGAACATGTGCTCACCACAAATGTGTCTTTGGAGTTAGATCTGGCAAAGGAGATATCTATCTCATGTGCTGAATGAGCGCTCACCATAACTGTGTCTGTGGAGTTAGATCTGGCACAGGAAATGTCTATCTTGTGTTCTAAACATGTGCTCACCACAACTGTGTCTTTGGAGTTAGATCTGGCACAGAAGATGTCTATCTCGTGTGCTGAACATGTGCTCACCAAAACTGTGTCTGTGCAGTTAGATCTGGCACTGGAGATGTGTATCTCATTTGCTGACCATGTGTTCATCCTTTACATGCTGATGCATATTCAGTCCAGTGACACAAAATGACTTAGGGTCTCAGCATCAAGATACACTGTAGTGCAGATTGTATTTCTGAGTTAATACACTCTGTTATAAAATCTATTATGGAAAACAGTTGATTGATTTATTGATGTGTATATGCATGTATGTACATTTTTAACAAAGTTGCTACTTGATTTGTAGTACACACAAAATTCACCAAATGGATTCATAGATATAACTAAAAAAAAATATTTAGCAACAAATAACACCTTATGTGCAGAGTCCAAACATAACACCTTTTATGTTTTTTTAATTTATTTAGTGCTTTCAACCTTCGCCGAGGTTGTCATCAGAATAAAAAATACAATAAACATCTCTTATTTACAAACTTAAAACAATCATGACATAATCATGATTTTACAGTAAATCCCAACCATTCTTATATTTACATCTCTTTCAATTATTTATTTCTAAAACACACTTATAGTTTATGACACCATTTAAACAAGGAAAAATGTTTGTTTAATAAAATCTGCCATTTTATTTCTCGAAATTCTAACTCACCATTCTAGTTTCCTTTCAAATGATCAGGTTCATAGTTAGCTACATAAAAAATATACTTTTTAGAATCAACACATTTAGTAGAATGTTTACCCAAAGCATTAATGGCAATTTTACTTTTAATAGCATAATGATGTTTGTAGATTTGCTTTTTAATTGTATCTTGGTTTTCCCTATATAATATGTTTCACATGAGACACACTGAGCAAACTAGACAACAAAAGAAAAATTGGATTTAAACTATCCTGGTATTGTATAAATCCTTTGGCGAATACCCGGAAAAAAATAGGACTGTATTACACATACATATATATGAAACAAACAAAACATTTATACGTTGTCTTCTTACTATGTTTACCATTTCTAATTTTTTCCTTATTGATGTTTTAAAATAGTTTTAATACTCCTTCCTTTTTAGTCTATACATGATGCTTTATTTAATCCAAAAACAAAGGTTTTACCAGGTGCCAAAAAGAACTGAGAATCAAAACCAAAAGTACCCAGGGAAAGTCCAAGCCAGCACTGGTATTCACAAACTTTAATCCAGCCATGTAAAACATAGTACACTCATTATTCCAAAATCACAGCCCTTCCAAAATCCTCGGCCTCTTTCTGTCTTGTCTCCATCCTCTCTGTCAAAGCCTCTCCTAAGATAGGTTTAAACTTTTCTTTTCTACCATCATAAACTTCATACCTATTCTTTTAACTAGTAATGGTGTTCAGTGTAGGGCATCCCATCTTTTTATACATTTTAAGAACCAAAAAACAAATCCTGTTTCTATATTTATGTGAGTTGAACCTTAGAAAAGATGTAATGTTGTTGATTCTATCAGGAAACTCATTTAATACATCTTCACAACTCTCTTACATGAAAAAAAAGTATAATAAATAAAGCAAAGGTATGCCCTAAAATGATCAAACCCAAGGATGTTCCTAAGAATAAATACTCATAATGTGCCATGAACAAACTGGCATAACTTGGTGCCATCCTAGCACTCATCACTCCATTTTTCTGATGATAAATGTACCCACAAAAGAAATTAAATTATTATTTAAGACATACGCCATGCTTTCAATTAAAAATCTGACCTCTCCAACTGTATACTCTGTATCACTGTATAATATGATATCAACGTTTTGTGGAATAAGTGTATACAATGTCTGGATATCAGCTGTCACTCACCACTTGTCTACATTCATAGATTCTTTACTAATATTTTCTAAAAAGTGAAAGGTGCCTCATAAAATATGGCAAATTCTTTACCACTTTAAAAAATGAACTATCCACAAACTTAGAAACTGGTTCCAATTTTGAACTCAGGGAAGATACTATGGGGATAAAAGGTGGAAAATTTTCAAATTTCTGTGAATTTTTGGTACTCCAAATAATTTACCTTTACTTGGTTGATCAATACTAAAAAGCCTGTATATTTTGTCAGAGAAAACTTCATTACTATAATTGTTACACAACCTAAAATGTATGCATTCATAAGCTTTCTTGGTATCATTAAAACTTCTTCTTTCGGCTTTTTCCTGGCTAGGGGTAGCCATAGCGGATCACTTGTCTGCTCATGTTTGGCAGTGGAGTTTTATGGTGTCGAGTTGCCAGCCCGGCTCCCAACCTTCCACAGAAGGCACACACATGCATGCACTCACGCCTAGGGCCAATTTAGAGTGTCCAATCTACCTACAGCGTGTCTTTGGGATGTGGGAGGAAACCAGAGCACACGGAGAAAACGCACGCGACCACAGGGAGGACATGCAAACTCTGCACAGAAGGCACCCCAGCCGAGGATCGAACCAGAGAACCTCTTGCTGTGAGGCGGCAATGCTAACCGCTGCACCACCACAGCCGCCCTCTTGGTATCATTAAAATTAACCCTCTCATAAAATGATCAATCTTTTAACATTTCCCCCATACTGTTATTATATTCACAGCTATTCATAATCACAGTGGCTACCCTTTTTCTCAGCCTTTATACTGTATATTGTTTTATCAACTGTCAGTCCTTTTAGACATTTTCTCACTTGAGCTGTCAAATTATAATGTCTCGTATATGCTTTCCTGGATAAAGCATTTCTAATGTCTCACACAAATATGTTCAAATGCAAGAATTACAGGATGTAATGGCTGATTAAAACACTTGGCATGCTACATCACTCCCTTTTGAGTAAAATGTTCAAGTTTAATTTTCATGTGTACCTCTTTAAGTCTGTAATAGTCTGTAACAAAGCAGCTCTTGCAGACAAAATAAAGGAAAAAGTATTTTAAAAATTGATCTCACAGTTACTTAAACCCTGTTGGATAAATTATACATTTTAAAACTTTGTAATTTGCCTTCTGACGGTTGTGGTGACCATAACTGTCTTTCTCTGATGGTTGGGAGAGCTCTGAACTATTTTGGCCCAAGTTCTCATATTTATCACTTGTGATGTTATGTATCCACCAGTTGATCCATATTCCTGTTTTCTGATTGTTTTAGGCTTCTTTTTTTCTCATTTAAAATTCTCTCTCTCTCTCTCCCCAATACCCTAATGAATTTCCCTGACAGTATTGCCATATGTTATCCTGTCTGGGGAAAAAAAAGCCTGCTGCCTATTTGCACCTCCATCTGTCTTGTATTCAACTTCCTTTCTTTGCACTGATGGTTGGAACAGCTTTGGCCCCTTCTTTTAAGGTGGAACTCTGTTACTATAATTTCTTTTTCTCTTTCAACAGTATTCTCTTCTTTATTCATTGTCCCATTCTCAAAATCAATAAGTTTCTTCTTGTACTTGCAAAGCTTTTCCTCAATTTCCAAATTCATTACCTCAAGTGTTAACTTATCCATGAGACTCTTTATCGATGATGAAGACTTCAGTGAAGTTTGAACATGCTAAATATATTTAAAAAACATAGAAGTTGTTGTGTTTGTTCTCAGCAGTGTTTGTTGTTTTACTTATTTTTGTAATGTGGACAAGCTTAAATGCTTTTCTACCTTCGGCTAAATGAAAATTTCTACAGTGGCATTGTAGTTTACCGTTAACAGATAGACTCAACTGAAAATCATATGTCAACTTTTTAGAAGTTATATAATTAATTTTTAACCCATGTTAGTGCTTCACTACTAAGGAACATGCAGTAGCCATACAGTAGCTCTGCAAACTAACCATGAATGCCTTGTACAAGCTCACATGTTACCGCAGGAATGATCAGGCAAAGCAGACTTTAATTGGGAAACGATCCTCGGCTCCGACTCGGCACGCTTATGCCAAAGAGCGAAGTCTCTTATTGGCTGAGCTTACTATATCCCAGGATGCACCACTACCAGTCCCCCAGATCTAGTTTGTCCGCATACATGCACACACGCATTCCCTGCTTATATAACATCGTCAGATGAAACAAGATAAAAACAGTTGAACTCAAAACCGTTCAATCTCTTCTGATCTGCAAGGCAGGGGGAAGGAGGGTGGGTATCAGGAATGTAGGCGAGATGGATCCCAAACATCTGAAGTTATGGTGAGTACATAACTAAAAGATGTTATGTGATCCTATCTCGCCTACATTCTGAATGATGGGACAGCGTCCTAGCACCTGAATCCTGGGTGGCTCACTGGAAAACACTCCTGAGTACCGTGGAACCAAATGATGCTCGTCCTTTAGATGCCACATCCAATTTGTAGTGGGAAATGAAAGTGTGCGGGTTGGACCAAGTAGCCGCAGCACAAATTTCCGATATAGCGAGCTTGGAATGAAAGGCTATAGAAGTAGCCATAGCTCTGGTAGAATGAGCTTTGATAGATGATGTAAGATGTTTATTCGAAGAAGAATAGGCCTGAGTTATGCAATCTCTGATCCATTTTGAGATTGTAGCTTTTGTGATGGTTTGGCCCAATTTATTATCTGAGAAGGACACAAACAACTGGTCTGACTTACGAAGTTGCTGAGTCCTGTCTAAATAGAAGCGTAATTGCCTGTGAACATCCAATTTATGGAGAGTGTATTCTGCTTCATTAGAGAATTTTGGAAAGAAAACTGGTAGTTCTAGAGATTGTTGAAGACAGAAACTAGAGCAGACCTTTGGGACAAAGGATGGATTAGGCCTAAGTGATACTCTATCCTTGTGGAAAATCAAGTACGGTGGTTTAATAGACAGGGCTTGAAGCTCTGAGACTCTTCTTGCAGAAGTAATAGCCACTAAGAATGCCGTTTTCCAAGACAGATATTTTAATTCGCATGTAGCAGCCGGTTCGAAAGGGGGAGATGTTAATGCGCGAAGCACCAAATCAAGATCCCACGGAGGTGCAGGATGAAAAACTGGTGGTCTTAACAGACTCGCACCTTTAATGAACGTTTTGCATAGTCTGCTGCTCATCAAAGGAGGATCCGTGGATTCATGGAATTTAGAGATAGCAGCTAGTTGAACTTTAATAGTTGAGACAGAAGATCCCTGATTAAACAGGGATGTTAAGAATTTCAAAACCTCTGGGACAGGAGCAGTGATAGGGTCTAAGCCCTTGAGTTGAGCCCAGATAGCAAACCTCTTCCACTTACTGAGGTACAATTTGTTAGTGGTGGGTTTGTGGGCCGAAGATAAAATGTGAACAACTTCCGGGTCTAGTGTGTGACTTCTAACTAAGGTTGGAAGTGGAGGAGCCAAGCTGTCAATTTCAGAGATTGAAGGGACTGATGCCAATGTCCCGACTGATGGATTAGCAAATCCGGGATCAGGTCTAAGGTCCACGGATCGTCCACTGCATGCTTTTTTAGGTAAGGAAACCATATCTGATGAGGCCAGTATGGGGCAATCAGAATCATTGAAGACCCTAGTTGAGAAGCTTTTGAATAACTTTGGGAAGGAGTGGAATTGGAGGAAAGGCATAAAGTAGCCCTGTTGGCCAAGGTTGTGCTAGAGCATCCATGGCTGGTACTTCCTGATGTGGAATCAAGGAGAAGAACCTTTGGCACTTGGTGTTTTGTGGAGTTGCAAATAGGTGCAGCACGTCCCCATCTCTTGAAAACCTGGGCTGCTACTGTGCGGTTTAGAGACCATTCGTGAGGAGAGAGAATTGTCCTGCTTAATTTGTCCGCCAATACATTTGACTTTCCGGGATGTGGGTCGCTACCAAGAAGCGGTTGGTAGCTACAGCCCATTCCCACACTCTCATGGCCTCTCTGCAAAGGGGATACGATCTGGTCCCTCCTTGTTTGTTCAGATACCAAACCACCGACATGTTGTCTGTGTGGATGGCGATGATGCCCTGAGGAAGAAACTTGTGTAAGGCCTGTAGGGATAGAAGTACAGCCCTCATCTCCAACACGTTGATGTGGAGAAGAGCTTCGTCGGAAGCCAGGAGCCCTGAACTAGCCTGCCCAGACAATGCCCCCCACCCTATCTGGGAGGCATCTGTCGTCAGGGTAACCACTGGAGGGAGAACAAAGGGTTTTCCCTGATCCAAGTTGGATGTCTGAAGCCACCAGCGAAGGTCCCTTTGCATATTTCCGTAATCATGATGTGATGATTGAGGGAAGATCCTGAAAGGACCATTGAGTTGACAAGAGCCACTGAAGAATCCTCATGTGTAACCTTGCTAGAGGAACTAAAAGAACCGTGGCAGACATTGAGCCTAAAACCTGTAGGACCATCCTGGCTGGGGCTTTGGATCTCGAGATCAGAGCTTGAACTTGGCCCTGTAAAGTTCGGATCCTTTCGGCAGGAAGAAAGACGCATCAATCTTGAGTCTATCTCTGCTCCTATAAACTTTATGCGTTGAGAGGGCAGCAAGACAGACTTTGACCAATTGAATGTAATCCCTAGGGAAACACCCAGGGAGATGGTGGTTTTGAGGTTGTCCATTAGTAGATGCCTGGTGGTGGCAGTCAGGAGCCAGTCGTCGAGATAGGGAAACACTTGGAATCCAAGACTTCTCAGGTGAGCCGTCACTACTGCCAAACACTTGGTGAACACCCTGGGGGCTGTGGTGAGACCAAAGGGCAGAGCACAAAACTGGTAATGACTGACTCCCAGGCTGAAGCGCAGAAACACCCTGGGGGCTGTGGTGAGACCAAAGGGCAGAGCACAAAACTGGTAATGACTGACTCCCAGGCTGAAGCGCAGATACCTTCTGGACGCCTGATGTATCGGTATGTGATAATAGGCGTCCTTGAGATCTATGGAGCACATCCAAACATCCTTCTCCAACAACGGGAGAATGGATTGTAACGTGACCATTCAGAATTTGGATTTCGTGACGGATTGGTTCAGTCTGCTGAGATCCAATATTGGTCTCAGGTCCCCTGTCTTTTTTGGCACTAAAAAGAACCTGGAGTAATTTCCTGATCCGATCTGGTCTGTGGGGACCGGTTGGATGACTCCTTTTTCTAGCAGCTTTAAAGCTTCTGCGGCTGCTATTTCCCTTTGACTGGGTGGTGGGTCCGGGATTCTCTTGGACGGAGGGGGTGAGTATTTGAATGGGATGGTGTAACCTCCGGCAATGATCCGAAGCACCCATCTGTCCTGAGTGATTGACTCCCAGGCTTTTAGGTGCTTGGCAACGACACCCGACTGGCTCGAGCAGCACAGCCGGGCAATCCCTCATGTCGTGTGGGAGGCTGAAGAGCCGCGAAAGGACTCGCGGTCTCCAGAATTGCGGGGCCCTCTGCCGCCTCTGGGACGGCGTCTCCCTGAAAAGTTTCCCGCCCTCTGCCTCTGGGCGGGAATCTTCCTGCTGTTGGGAGAAAAACTTGCGAGATTTTTGGAACCACATTTTCCCCTCCTTTGGCCTTGGGGTAAGGCCGAAAGGGAGTGGAATAACGGGCCCCTACGGCAGATAACGTTTTCCCTCTTGCTCACAGCGGGTAAGGGTGTCTTTCACCTTGGGTCCAAACAATGAGGACCCATCAAAGGGAGCGTCGGCGAAGGAAGACTTGAAGGCCTCCGCAAACTGACACAAGCGGAGCCAGGCTTGTCTACGTAGAGCCACGCCTGTGCCTGCCGCTCTACCCGCCCCTTCGGCCGCATAGGAAATGAGCCTCATGGACGAGTTAGAAATTGACGTAAGGATAGCCAACTGAGAGCTAACCGACTGGGCTAGCTGCTCAGGTAGGTTACCGAGAGGAATCTGACAACTCCTTGACCAGATCCCTCTGAAGCCTGGTAAAATGTGCCAAATAATTCAGAGACCTTAAGGTAAAGGCCGCTGAAGTCAGGGTGCGCTTCCCGTACCTATCCATACTCCTAGACTCCTTATTAGGAGGATGGATGGACGTTGAAGCCTCTGCCACGTCCTGTTGTGTAGCAGATGCCACCACCATGGCATCTACAGCCACGCCTTTAGTAAGGAACTCCTTCTCGGGGGGTGCAGATAAAAATTTTTTGGATGAGAAGGGACTGGTTCCACGGTATCTGGATGTTCCCACGCCCTTCGACAAACTAAATCCAGAAGCTCATCGAAGGGCGGAGACACCCAGGAGGCGGAGGGCTGAGCCCCAAAGGCCTTGAGGAGCACTGACTCGTCAGCAGAGGGGGGTTTGGATATCCAGCCACCTCGTTGTTTGAGGATCTCTAAGATGTCTGCAAATGAGACATCATCCGAGGACGACTTCGGGGACCCCTCTGCATCATCCATATCAGTGTGCGATGTAATAGACTCGGGAGTCCACGTGCTTCCTCTTGCACGATCTCTTCCTTGGGGTTCTTCTGAAGACAACTCCGAAGAACCCTCAGGAGGAGGGAACCCCACTGGGGTAACCTCAGGCCTCGGGGCTCAGATGGCTAAGGAGAGGGGAACTGCCAAAGACCCAGACTCTACGCCCTCGGAAGGTGCTGGTAAATCCAGAGAGATGGCGAAGAGGACTTGGCCAAGGCACTCCTCATGGCCCTGAAAGCCGGACCCCCAGAATCCTGGGAGTGTCCGGACTCGGAGCCGTGATAGCCGACGGAAGTCCCGCAGCCGAAGCACCGAGGGAGGCTCGGAACCGAAAGCATAGGTCCCGAAACATCACCCCGGGTCCAGCCGAAGAAGTCCAGCGTACCAAACTCGGACCCGAGGCCGGGTTGGAGTAAGGGTCGAGCCGACCCTGAGATCTCCACCGGCTCCAACAGCACCTGCTCCGGCGGAGCCGAAGCAGTCGGAGGAGGAATGGCAATGGGGTGGGCCAAGGTCATCGGCTCGAAACCAGCTGGGTCGGAACCGAAACAAATTTTTGGAAGACTGGGGACTGGAACAGTCTTTGGAGCACCCTGTCTATATCAGAATCCGACATCCTCGAGACCGAGAGGAAACAGAACGGGTTCGAGAAGGCCTCTCCAACGGCCCCAGAGGGCTAGGGGACCCGGCTCGGCGACTCGATGAGTATCGGCGCCGAGGGAATACTCACAGCAGATTCCATCGGTGCCGAGGTAGACTTGGCGCCGAGGAGGAAGTGTCTGAGCGGGCGACCCTTGTCGGCTCCGAGCAGCGGAGCCGGCGAAGGTGACCCGCCTCTCGATGCCCAGCCATCGGCTCCGAAGCCAGAGGAGTCGATACTGGTGGCATCGAGGCAGACTGTTCAACCTCGGCTCCGAAGTCTTTGGAGCGAAGGAGAGGCCTGCCTAAGTTTCTTGGCAGTCGGATCCGACGGACTGGTCGGAACCGAAGCCCTTTCTTTTGGTCGGAGCAGGAGAGGATGCCAAGGCTTCTTCAAAGGAAGGTTTAACTAACCCCTTAAGAATCAATTTATTTTTCCTCTCCTGGAGGACCCTTGAGGAAAAAGCGTGACATACACTGCATGACTCCTGCAAGTGCTTTGCCCGAGACAATATACACAGAGAATGATCGTCTGTGATAGACATTTTAAACCCGCATTTCGAACATTTTTTAAAGCCCGAAGGCCTAGGGGTTTGAGACATGATGATACACAATTCTAGTCACTTTGACAGGAAAGTAAACCACTAAATTCTTACTGCTGATAAATCTAAGCTTACAGTAATAGCTAATGCAAACACTTCCTGTAAAAAAGAACAGGGAACTCTAACCAATTATAGAATTACTAGAGACCCTGTAAAGTATTAAAGTTGACAGTCCGGGAAGGCCCTGGATGGAGGGGGGCCGAAAACAAACTCAACCCAATCACACACAACAATATAACAATCCAAATCGTACACAAAGTTAGCGATAGCCGTTAAAACAGCTTTTGTGAGCAAAAACAGCAAAAAACTGACAGAAAAGTTAGTTAATAAAAACTACTCAGCCCAGCCCGCTCGAGACCACGTCTTCGCAGGGAAGCGGCAAACGAGATCTGGGGGACTGGTAGTGGTGCATCCTGGGATATAGTAAGCTCAGCCAATAAGAGACTTCGCTCTTTGGCATAAGCGTGCCGAGTCGGAGCCGAGGAATCGGCTCCGAACCCATCATTCAGAATGTAGGCGAGATAGGATCACATAACATCATTTATTTATTTATTTGCATTTATTAACTCTGATAGTCTGACAGGACAACAAGTAAAACCCTCTCAGCAGAGGCCAGGGAGAAAAGCTCCTGCACAGAAAAACAATAATAATAATAATAAAAAACAAAAATAGAAAACATGCATGATAAAGATAAAAAAATGCATAACAATTCAGACATACATGTATATGATAAGCAAGCATTTGTTGTTGTTGTTTGTCTTTTGGCTTTTCCCGGTTAGGGGTCGCCACAGCGGAACTTCGGTCCACTAATAATTGGCAGTAGGTTTTTATGGTGCCGAGTTGCATAAACAAGCATTAAACTATTTTAATAGTAACATAAATAATCCAATAAATAAAAGTGCATTATGAGGCAATGGCTTACAAGCTTGTGATAAACAGATAGATAGTTATGGAGGGCATACCTGGAGTCAGTTTCAAGAAGGTAAAATATCAGCTAGTAAATGCTGAGATTTCAGAGTAGCACTCAGAATATTCAGTACAGAGTGGAAGTTGTAAATATTAGCAGGATGTCAAAGAATAGGCAACATAGTGATAGGGTAGCTGCATTGCATTCATGCATTTTGAGGAGAATTACATGAATTGGATAAAGTTAGATCAAGATGTAGAGAAGGGTAAAAGCACAAAAATGACAGTTTCTTGACAGTAATTAGAAAGATGCTTTCTCTTGAGCCATAACACAAAGCGAGCAAATGTTACATTCAGTGCAAATGCTTCCTTACCTTAACCAGCCTACTATGTCACTGAAATATTGCTTGTCATATGGACCCCATGGAATCTATGCCTAAACCTACTGTTACCACAAGGAAATCTCCAAGGAGTATTGATTGATACCTGATAAATCAGAATTAACAAAAGTTAATTTCATTAAAAGATATAACAGCTATTTCTAAAGTGAAATTACTGCACTATGTAAGACAAATATGCCAATTTAGAGGAAATGAATGAAGTATGCCTTAAATTATCTTCTGCATTGAGTCTAAATATATAAAATAAAAAACATAGAAGTAATCAAAAGAACTATCTAATCATGAAAAGAATAACTTCAAACTGTTGTTAACAAGTTAACATCATAGAAGGATATCCTGTTAAAGATAACTTTGACAACAGAAAGAGAGACAGAGAGCAACACAGTAAAAGATTTCCCATTTACAATGAAGGCGTTTAGGGGAAAAATGTATTGGCTCATGGTAAGCTCCACACTCTATAGGATAACATCCGCCCTTTTATTTAAGAACATAAACATCCTCACCACTACTCCTAGGATGCAGGTAAAGAATGACGGACCATATCTGTCTTGTGGAGAAGATGGTCTTAAATGAGGAGTATGTTAGAAGCATGACAAAATGCATATCCCTCTAACAACCTCTCCACACTTAATGGATTATGGAGTAAAACTGGCCCATCAAATAGAGATCTGAGTGAACAAATCAACCACCACAATCCAGAACCTGAAGCATTACTTGTGACAGCTTTCTATTTAGAAGAGAAATTGCATTATGGAAAAATTCTATAGCCAACTTAGTTGTCATAACTAACAACCCAGTGAGAAAGCATAACATAATGCCCATAATGCCATGAAACAGTAACAGGAAAAATGACTGCTTGTGAAACTGACGAGCAAAGACCTATACTGAACGACTCGACTGTTTCTTATACTACCAAACTGTACACTGAAGTCCCCACACAAGACTGAATGAGAAGGAAATGTCCCTTCAATATTACAGAGATATGCCCACTTGGAAGAATACATGTATTTCGGTCACATAAATATCCTGTCTCTTGCCTACAGACACTACTGAACAGAGAATCCACTGTATCGGGAACATATTTCTGTGCACAAGAATTAATTCTAGCAAATGATCAAAAGTGACATAAGATCATTAAGATTTCAGTTACTCAAAGATGAATGACCAGAAATAAAGATGTAATGCACGTGATAGTAAATATGGACAAATTCCATGAAATGTATTCACTCTGAAAGTCAGTAAATAAAGTTAAAGACCCATACTCTAGGCTATCCACTATGACTAACAAGCCAAAGGACAGAAATGCCACAGAAGAAAATATTTTCCTGCTTGCAAGTGAATGCAGACATAGAGAGAGGAATAGTGGTACTAGCACCAAGTGACAGGGAAATCTAACTGTGGTACTAGCAGCAAGTGCCAGTGAAGCGTTACAGTGGTACTAGCACCAGGTGACAATGAAGTCTAACAGTGTTACTAGCACCAAGCAACAGTGAAGTCTTGCAGTGGTACTAGCCCCAAGTGACAGTGAAGACTTGCAGTGGTACTAGCCCCAAGTGACAATGAAGTCTAACTGTGGTACTAGCACCAAGTGACAGTGAAGTCTAACAGTGGTACTGGCACCAAGTGACAGTGAAGTCTTGCAATGGTACTAGCCCTAAGTGATAATGAAGTCTAACTGTGGTACTAGCACCAAGTGACAGTGAAGTCTAACAGTGGTACTGGCACCAAGTGACAGTGAAGTCTTGCAATGGTACTAGCCCTAAGTGACAATGAAGTCTAACTGTGGGACTAGCATCAAGTGACAGTGAAGTCTAACAGTGGTACTGGCACCAAGTGACAGTGAAGTCTTGCAATGGTACTAGCCCTAAGTGACAATGAAGTCTAACTGTGGGACTAGCATCAAGTGACAGTGAAGTCTAGCAGTGTTACTAGCACCAAGCAGCAGTGAAGTCTTGCAGTGGCACTAGCACCAAGGGACAATGAAGTCTAACTGTGGGACTAGCACCAAGTGACTGTGAAGTCTAACATAAATAAGCCAAGCCAATTTTTTTATAAACCTTTTACCTTACCTAGTATCTAAAAATGACTTTAAGAAGACTTTGGCTCTATAACCTTGATCTTCAGATAGTATCACATTAAAAAAGATCACCCTGGGCTAAAGAAGACTAGAGAAATAAAGATTTCAGCAAGCGCCATTTGCAACTCATCTGGTGATTTTTCTTTTCAAATGTTCCCAAACTAGCTAAGAATCACACTCATACTCAGAAGGGACCTTATGAGTCTGTTGCTCTCTGATGGGGCAGGGAGCTTGGAAACGATAGGCAAAACCAGCCTATATCAGTTACAACTCATCCTACTCAAAGAGTGGCAGAAGATACAACTATTTGAATACAAGACCTTCATCAGTGGGTGGTCACACAAATTACGGAGAAGAGATACACTTTCTTTCATTGCCATGCAAGAAACACGAACTCAAGAAATAACTGTTTAAAAGCGAACTGAAACACGATAAGAGATGGCTTTGAAATAAAAACGATATTTATTAAATCCAAATAACAGTAAGCGCTTTCGGCAAAATCGATATTCTGCCTTCTTCAGACAAACAGCAAAATGGTGAATTGCCCAGAATTTTATGCGAAAACATTTGTTAAAAACCAATCAGAATCAAATGCATTGTCTAATTAGTCATTTCCAAGACAACCTTAAAAAGGAAATAGCAGATGCCAAATAAAACCAGGTAAATCATTTAAAATGCTACACCAAAATTTTACACAGGAGAACCATGCGACATGCTTCTAAATAAAATGTAGTTGCATAGGCAAAATATGGTGAAAATTAATTCTATATATAAACAGTTTAGTACACACTATTAACAAGTATGGAAGAATTGCTACTCTAAACATTTCCGTTATAGGAAATTGTTTGAAAATGTAGAAAACCAGTGTACCAGAAAAAACTGAGAGAATACATGCGTTTAATCCTACGTATATCATTATAAATTACATACAAAATTACACCAGTATCCCTTATTTCTGAAATTGCTTAAATTTAATCGTGTTACAGAAATAAGACAGCATAAATGCTAAAATTCCTAAAAGAATAGGGAGAATAATAACCATTGGTTTAAGTATAACACCAATAAGAAATTAAATAGAAAATGTTATAAATATACGACAAGGTGTTAAAAGATTGTCATTATAAACATTTTTCAACACTAAATGGTGCAAGGCATGAATATGAAAAATAAAATAATATATTCATGCTTAAATTTCTTAGAATTAATTTGGTTAATGTTTGCAAAAAGTAAAAATTCATGTATTTATGAGCATTTATGGAATGTAAATATTAAAAACAGTATATTAAAATGGTAGCATGATTATGTAACCAGATTACCTATTATAGGAAAGCCACTTAAGGACACATTTGATTGAAAGGGTGTCATTGATGCATGGCATAAGATAATGATAAATAAAACAAAGATAATACCTATAATAGGTAATCTGGTTACAGTGGCATTGTAGTTTACCATTAACAGATAGACTCAACTGAAAATCATGTCAACTTTTTAGAAGTTATATAATTAATTTTTAACCCATGTTAGTGCTTCACTACTAAGGAACATGCAGTAGCCATACAGTAGCTCTGCAAACTAACCATGAATGCCTTGTACAAGCTCACATGTTACCGCAGGAATGATCAGGCAAAGCAGACTTTAATTGGGAAACGATCCTAGTTTTTCTACAAGAAACAGCAAACTGTGCTGAATGGCCAAATTCTCTAGCTCTTTTGATAGACAGAAAACATTTATTTATTTATTTGCATTTATTAACTCTGATAGTCTGACAGGACAACAAGTAACACCCTTTCAGCAGAGGCCAGGGAGAAAAGCTCCTGCACAGAAAAACAATAATAATAATAAAAAACAAAAATAGAAAACATGCATGATAAAGATAAAAAAATGCATAACAATTCAGACATACATGTATATGATAAACAAGCATTTGTTGTTGTTGTTTGTCTTTCGGCTTTTCCCGGTTAGGGGTCGCCACAGCGGAACTCCGGTCCACTAATAATTGGCAGTAGGTTTTTATGGTGCCGAGTTGCATAAACAAGCATTAAATTATTTTAATAGTAACATAAATAATCCAATAAATAAAAGTGCATTATGAGGCAATGGCTTACAAGCTTGTGATAAACAGATAGATAGTTATGGAGGGCATACCTGAAGTCAGTTTCAAGAAGGTAAAATATCAGCTAGTAAATGCTGAGATTTCAGAGTAGCAATCAGAATATTCAGTACAGAGTGGAAGTTGTAAATATTAGCAGGATGTCAAAGAATAGGCAACATAGTGATAGGATAGCTGCATTGCATTCATGCATTTTGGCATTTTGAGGAGAATTACATGAATTGGATAAAGTTAGATCAAAATGTAGAGAAGGGTAAAAGCACAAAAATGACAGTTTCTTGACAGTAATTAGAAAGACGCTTTCTCTTGAGCCATAACACAAAGCGATCAAATGTTACATTCAGTGCAAATGCTTCCTTACCTTAACCAGCCTACTATGTCACTGAAATATTGCTTGTCATATGGACCCTATGGAATCTATGCCTAAACCTACAGTTACCACAAGGAAATCTCTAAGAAGTATTGATTGATACCTGATAAATCAGAATTAACAAAAGTTAATTTCATTAAAAGCTATAAGAGCTATTTCTAAAGTGAAATTACTGCACTATGTAAGACAAATATGTCAGTTTAGAGGAAATGAATGAAGTATGCCTTAAATGATCTTCTGCATTCAGTCTAAATATACAAAATAAAAAAAAATAGAAGTAATCAAAAGAACTATCTAATCATGAAAAGAATAACTTCAAACTGTTGTTAACAAGTTAACATCATAGAAGGATATCCTGTTAAAGATAACTTTGACAACAGAAAGAGAGACAGAGAGCAACACAGTAAAAGATTTCCCATTTACAATGAAGGCGTTTAGGGGAAAAATGTATTGGCTCATGGTAAGCTCCACACTGCATAGGATAACATCCGCCCTTTTATTTAAGAACATAAACATCCTCACCACTACTCCTAGGATGCAGGTAAAGAATGACGGACCATATCTGTCTTGTGGAGAAGATGGTCTTAAATGAGGAGTATGTTAGAAGCATGACAAAATGCATATCCCTCCAACAACCTCTCCACACTTAATGGATTATGGAGTAAAACTGGCCCATCAAATAGAGATCTGAGTGAACAAATCAACCACCACAATCCAGAACCTGAAGCATTACTTGTGACAGCTTTCTATTTAGAAGAGAAATTGCATTATGGAAAAATTCTATAGCCAACTTAGTTGTCATAACTAACAACCCAGTGAGAAAGCATAACATAATGCCCATAATGCCATGAAACAGTAACAGGAAAAATTACTGCTTGTGAAACTGACGAGCAAAGACCTATACTGAACGACTCGACTGTTTCTTATACTACCAAACTGTACACTGAAGTCCCCAAACACGACTGAATGAGAAGGAAATGTCCCTTCAATATTACAGAGATATGCCCACTTGGAAGAATACATGTATTTCGGTCACATAAATATCCTGTCTCTTGCCTACAGACACTACTGAACAGAGAATTCACTGTATCGGGAACATATTTCTCTGCACAAGAATGAATTCTAGCAAGGGATCAAAAGTGACATAAGAACATTAGGATTTCAGCTACTCAAAGATGAATGACCAGAAATAAAGATGTAATACACGTGATAGTAAATATGGACAAATTCCATGAAATGTATTCACTCTGAAAGTCAGTAAAAAGAAGTTATGTTCTTACCATAATGTTCCATGTGGAGTGTTCATCTCGCCTTTGTTCTTACACACGGGTTCGGAGCCGATGCTCGGCTCCGAGTTGGCCGCATAGCAAAGCTCTGCATCTTAGAGAAGCTCGAGACCAGGCTATATCCCACAATCCTCCCTGCCATTACTCAGATCTAGTTTGCAATCAAACCAGACTAACAATAACCCTGAAGTGCTAAGGCTACAAACTGCCACAAAAATTCAGAGACACCATCTCACTGACAAATTAACTAAAGGGTAACGAAATATACCCTATGAGGTAAGAGGTAATATATGGTCGGAAGAGGTAAAATCATGTGGACCAGACTCTAGTCCTACTCGTTCTTCCAAACATGTGAGGGAAGGAAGGGGGGGGAATGTAAGAACAAAGGCGAGATGAACACTCCACATGGAACGTTATGGTAAGAACATAACTTCTTTATGTGAGAGTGTTCAATCTTGCCGTTTGTTCTTACACACGGGTAGCGTCCCTAGCTCCATCACCCTGAGTGACTCATGGAAGAACATTCCTGAGCACAGTGGAACCAAAAGATGTCCTGTCTTTGGAGGCTTTGTCAACCCTATAATGAGCAATGAAAGTATGTGGTTTAGACCACGTGGCTGCTGCACAAATCGTGTCCAAAGGCAGGCGAGCTGCATGAGCTAAGGAAGTGGAGATGGACCTAGTAGAATGGCCTTTAGGTTTGGTGGGCAAGGCCTGATTTGACTTAGAATACACAAAGGCTATACAATCAGTAAGCCATTTAGAGAGCGTACGTTTAGTAACTGCCATGCCCTTTTTATTGTCTGCAAATGCAACAAAAAGTTGATCTGTTTTTCTGTAGTCTTTAGTCCTGTCCAAATAAAATCTTAGCTGTCTGTGGACATCTAACTTGTGTAGCATATATTCCAACTTGTTGGTATGGTTTTTGAAGAAAGTAGGGAGTTCAATGGACTGATTAATATTTATGACAGAACATACCTTAGGAAGAAAGAACGGATTTGTTCGTAAAGAGACTCTATCTGGGTGGAAAATTAAGTAAGGCGGTTTAATTGATAGTGCTTGCAGCTCTGACACTCTCCGAGCTGAAGTAACCGCTACAAGAAAAAGAGTCTTCCATGACAAAAACTTCAGGAGGCAAGAAGAGGCTGGTTCGAAGGGTGGCAACATTAGTTGTGACAACAACAAATTTAAATTCCATGGGAATAAAGGGTCTCTGACGGGCAGACGAAGATGGAAGGAACCTTTCATAAAAGCCTTACAAAGCCTGTGGGACATAATAGAAGAACCGTCCTCACCAACATGGAAGTTGGATATGGCCGCCAGCTGTACTCTTAGTGTGGAAGTAGAGGCTCCTTCGTGGAAAAGGATGGATAGAAATTCTAGAACTTTATGTAAAGTAGCAACCAAGGGATCTAAGTGTTGACTAGATGCCCAGTACACAAAGAGTTTCCATTTACTCTTGTAGAGTTTTGTGGTGGAAGCCTTATGAGAGGCAACCAAAATGCGTTGAACTGCCGGAGAAAGTAGATCAGACCTGGCTAGGCGGGGAAGTGGAGCAGCCAAGCTGCCAGTTTGAGGGATAGAAGAGACGGGTGAGGAACTCCCGACGAGTGTGTCAGTAGATCTGGTACTGGGTCCAGGATCCAAGGTTCCTCTGTTTGATGGGCTTGAAGAAAGGGGAACCATATCTGTCGAGGCCAGAATGGGGCTATGAGTATAATTGTCCTTTCCGGATTCATGGCTTTCTGAAGAAATTTAGGAATCAAGGGGGTAGGTGGGAATGCATATATGAGACCCGGGGGCCAATCGTGTATCAGTGCGTCCCTGGGGACATCCCCTGGAGGGGGTAGAAGGGCAAAATAGCTTCTGCATTTGATATTCATCGGGGAGGCGAATAGATCGCAGCAAGGCTGGCCCCATTTGCGAAAAATTCTTTCCGCCACCTGTAGTTTGAGGGACCACTCGTGAGGTAACAGGATGGCTCTGCTCAACCTGTCCGCAATGACGTTGGATGACCCCAGGATGTGAGTTGCTATCAGAAAGCGACCCATGGACTCTGCCCATTGCCAAATTCTCATGGCCTCTCTGCATAATGGGTAACATCTGGTTCCCCCTTGTTTGTTTATGTACCAGACTACAGACATGTTGTCTGTCTGAACTGCTACTGTTCCTAAAGGTAGGAGGGTTTGAAAGTGTTGCAACGCCAAGAACACCGCCCTCATTTCCAGAACATTTATGTGCAGGTTGTACTCCAAGTTGGACCATTCCCCTTGGACTGTTCTTCCCTGAAAAAGTCCCCCCCACCCTATCAGGGAAGCGTCCGTGGTTATAGTGGCCGTCGGATTCGGTAGAACAAATGGACAACCCATAGTGAGATGCTGGCTGGACATCCACCATGAGAGGTCTCGCTTGCAAGAATCTGTTATCAGAATCTCGTGCGTTAGGGGTAACTGCTGGAACGACCACTGCATGAACAGCAGCCATTGGAGGAGCCTCATGTGCAATCTTCCCATGGGAATCACAATCAGGGATGCTGCCATGAGTCCCAAAACCTTCAACACCAATTTGGCCGGGGCTTTCCTGCATTGCAGCAGAAGAAGAACCTGTTCCTTGAGGGATGAAGCCCTTACTTGAGGGAGCTTTACCAATGTTAAGCGCATATCTAGGTCCGCTCCGATGAATGAAATATGCTGTGAGGGCAGTAAGACAGATTTTTTGAAGTTTATGGAAATCCCTAGGTGGGAACAAAGATTGACTGTATAGTTTCTTGCTTGTATGAGGAGACGCTCGGTGGTGGCGGTGAGGAGCCAGTCGTCCAGATAGGGAAACACCCGGAATCCTAGACATCTCAAGTGAGACGCTACCACTGCCATGCATTTGGTGAATACACTGGGGGCTGAGGTGAGCCCAAAGGGCAGGGCTCGAAATTGAAAATGACTGGCTCCCAGCTGGAAGCGCAGGTGATCTCTGTACGTTCTGGCCATCTTGATGTGGTAGTATGCGTCCTTGAGATCTATCGAGCACATCCAGTCATCCTTCTGCAAAAATGGAAGGATTGATTGAAGCGTGACCATCCGGAACTTTTCCTTCTTCACGAAGGTATTGAGATTGCTGAGATCCAAAATGGGTCTCCAGTCCCCTGTCTTTTTCGGAACTAAAAAGAACCTTGAGTAAGTTCTGGATCCTTTTCGGTCCGCCAGGACTGGCTGAATGACTCTTTTTTTTGAGCAGCTTTGAAATTTCTATTGCTGCTTGGCCTCGCAGATGGAGTGGCACATCTGGAGACCTTCTTTGTTGGGGTGGAGTTGACATAAGGGGTATTTTGTATCCTCTGGTTACAATGCTTTTTACCCAGGAGTCTGAGGTGAGAGTTTGCCAGGCCTGTGGGTATAAAGCCAAGCGACCCCCGACTGCCTCCAGAGCAGGACAGTCGGGCTCCCATTCAGGAGTGCTGGAAAGGCTTACCAGGGATAGTATCCCTGTCGCCTTGGTTCTGCGGACCCCCTCTGCCACCAGGGCGGCGTCTTCCATGTCTGCCCCCCCCTCTGCCTCTGGGGGGGGGTTCACACTGTGTGGCCTGGAAAGATCCCTGAGTTCTACGGAACCACATTTTTCCGCCTCGTTGCCCTTTGGGGTACGGTCTGGATGGAACGGAAAAACGGACTCCGACAGCAGACAGAGTCTTTCCTTCCTGCTCACACCGAGTTAATGTCTCTTTCACTTTGGGCCCATAAAGAGTGGCACCATCAAAGGGGGCGTTGGTGAAAGAAGACTTGAAGGCTTCCGCAAAAGAGCACAGCCGCATCCAGGATTGTCTTTGTAGAGCAATCGCTGAAGC
The DNA here is from genome assembly GCF_019279795.1 of Protopterus annectens. Taxonomy (NCBI): domain Eukaryota; kingdom Metazoa; phylum Chordata; order Ceratodontiformes; family Protopteridae; genus Protopterus; species Protopterus annectens. The sequence goes on along the minus strand of NC_056734.1, from coordinate 593,880,770 downwards.
TGCGACTCTACTCGACCCTTCAGCCGCATACGAGATGAGCCTCACGGACGAGTTCACTACGGAGGTAAGGGTGTTAAGTTGTGCTGTTACCTTATCTGAAACAGCAACATCTGTGTTACCCTGGAGGGTATCTCTCAGCTCCTTGATGAGATCCCTCTGTAGTCGTGTAAAATGTGTCAAATAGTTTAGCGAACGCATGGAAAAAGTCACTGAACTAAAAACACGCTTCCCGTATCTGTCCATAGTCCTAGAATCCTTATTAGGAGGATGAACAGAAGAGGAAGACTCCAACATCTCCTTTTTAGTGGCTGCGGCCACCACCATAGCGTCAACCGGGTCTCCTTTGGTGAGATAGGTCTTGTCCTGGGGAGCGGTAATAAATTTACTTGGTTTTCGAGGGACCGGTTCCACTGTGTCCGGTGTCTCCCACGCCCTTCGAGCAATCAAATCCATTAACTCATCGAAGGGCGGAGTAACCCAGGAGGTAGAAGGCTGAGCACCAAATGCCTTCAGCAACACCGACTCGTCCTTAGTGGGGGCTAGGGACTGCCAATCACCCCTCTGTTTTAATATCTCCAAGATGTCCGCAAATGAGACTTCCTCGGAGGGGGATTTTGGGGACCCCTCTGACTCATCCAAGTCAGTGTCAGAAGTTAGAGATTCCTGTGGGGAATCTAAGTGCCTCCTCTTGCACAATCTTTTCCTCGGAACCTCATCGGAGGGAGATTCCGGTGAGGCCTCCAAGGAACAGGGGGCATCCTCTAGGGATGGCTGAGACAATGGTGCTCCATGCTTTGGATGTGTCATAGAAACAGAAACAGAGAGCGGCTCCTTAAGGGAGGGAGAAGACGCATCTGATGAAGTGGTTGTCTGTGTAGACAAAACCTTCCTCATAAGGTCAAAAACCCCTGAACCTCAGGTCGAGGACTCCCCCGGTTCCGAAGAACATGGAAGAATCCGAGACATGGGGCCCATGGTTCTCGACCCCGAGGATGGAGCCGAGCCGATCTGCGCTGAGGCCCCGAGAGGGAGAGTCGGAACCGAAAGGTCGGTACGACTCTCGGTCTCGGAACCAAGGAGAGATCGTCGACTCCGCGACTCACCTATAGGTTCCGATGGAGTTGAGGTAAATGGTGTCGATCGTGCAATGGACGGTTTCGGCACCAAGGGCTCCACTTTCATCGGCTCATCCTCTTCCAGCTCCGAAGACTGAATGGGTCTTGAAGGAGGACCTGTTGGAAATAAGGGAAGGTCTTCTAGTTTCGACACCAACTGGGAGGAAACTGCAATCAATTTGGAAAGGGCCGTGTTCTCCATAAGTTTCTGCATGACACGATCCACATCAGTATCAGATAATGGTCTGGAAGATCGGGTCGAAGGGGCCGAAGATGGCACTGACCGAAGAATAGACGGTGGCGGCAGTTCCGACACCGGTTCCAAGACCTGGGGCTCAGTGAGAGACAAACGTTCGACGCTCGGCCCCGAAGTCTGTGGAACCGGCGAACGAACTCTAGAAGATGTACTCGGAGCCGATGACATGGGCTCCGACATCTTCGACCCCTTCGAAGACTTAGAAGCCTGGTCAGACTTGTCCAAGGCCTCCTGGAAGGCAGGCTTAAAAAGCCCCCTGTCAATAAGTTTCCTGCGTCTATCTGTCATGACCCTCCCACTGAAGGAATGGCAAATAGAGCAATCCTCTTGCAAGTGGAGAGGGCCAAGACAGTAGACGCAGGAAGTGTGGTTGTCAGTGATGGACATTTTCTGTCCACACTGACACCTTTTAAAACCAGACTTGGCTTTTTCAGACATAACAGTAAACTTAAAGAAGAGGGAATTTAAAGTTTAATAATTTTAAGTTTAAAGAGAATTTACAGTTAAGTAAGGTAGGCCCCAAAAGGAAACCTATGAAAGCTAACTACAATATACACACACACACACACACACACACACACACACACACACACACACACACACACACACACACACACACTATAGTATAGAAAATAAAATATCAAAAAACTATAGGAGTATAATAACTTTTGAAACAAAGAAAAAAAAGACTATCTTATCTGTCTAACAATAATTTCTCTGGTCCGAGCTCTCTGTAACGATGTGACCCGTTGCAGCGGCAAACTAGATCTGAGTAATGGCAGGGAGGATTGTGGGATATAGCCTGGTCTCGAGCTTCTCTAAGATGCAGAGCTTTGCTATGCGGCCGACTCGGAGCCGAGGATTGGCTCCGAACCCGTGTGTAAGAACAAACGGCGAGATTGAACACTCTCACATATAAAGTTAAAGACCCATACTCTAGGCTATCCACTATGACTAACAAGCCAAAGGACAGAAATGCCACAGAAGAAAATATTTTCCTGCTTGCAAGTGAATGCAGACATAGAGAGAGGAATAGTGGTACTAGCACCAAGTGACAGGAAAATCTAACTGTGGTACTAGCAGCAAGTGCCAGTGAAGTCTAACTGTGGTACTAGCACCAAGTGACAGTGAAGTCTACTGTGGTACTAGCACCAAATGACAGTGAAGCCTTACAGTGGTACTAGCACCAAGTGACAGTGAAGCCTTACAGTGGTACTAGCACCAAGTGACAATGAAGTCTAACAGTGTTACTAGCACCAAGCAACAGTGAAGTCTTGCAGTGGTACTAGCCCCAAGTGACAATGAAGACTAACTGTGGCACTAGCACCAAGTGACAGTGAAGTCTAACAGTGGTACTAGCACCAAGCAACAGTGAAGACTTGCAGTGGTACTAGCCCCAAGTGATAATGAAGTCTAACTGTGGTACTAGCACCAAGTGACAGTGAAGTCTAACAGTGGTACTGGCACCAAGTGACAGTGAAGTCTTGCAGTGGTACTAGCCCTAAGTGACAATGAAGTCTAACTGTGGGACTAGCATCAAGTGACAGTGAAGTCTAGCAGTGTTACTAGCACCAAGCAGCAGTGAAGTCTTGCAGTGGTACTAGCACCAAGTGACAATGAAGTCTAACTGTGGGACTAGCACCAAGTGACTGTGAAGTCTAACATAAATAAGCCAAGCCAATTTTTTTATAAACCTTTTACCTTACCTAGTATCTAAAAATTACTTTAAGAAGACTTTGGCTCTATAACCTTGATCTTCAGATAGTATCACATTAAAAAAGATTACCCTGGGCTCAAGAAGACTAGAGAAATAAAGATTTCAGCAAGCGCCATTTGCAACTCATCTGGTGATTTTTCTTTTCAAATGTTCCCAAACTAGCTAAGAATCACACTCATACTCAGAAAGGACCTTACGAGTCTGTTGCTCTCTGATGGGGCAGGGGGCTTGGAAACGATAGGCAAAACCAGCCTATATCAGTTACAACTCATCCTACTCAAAGAGTGGCAGAAGATACAACTATTTGAATACAAGACCTTCATCAGTGGGTGGTCACACAAATTATGGAGAAGAGATACACTTTCTTTCATTGCCATCTCAAATAATTATTATCCTAATAAACTGAAGTATTTATGAAAGAACTGGTACCCAGCTTTATTTCTATGTGAGGACTTTGTACCCTTTTCTTAAAGGAGGAGCAGAAAAAAATCACAAGTTGAAAAGTACAGCTGTAATTAATTTAATTTTCATTAATGTTACCTTTTTTTAACAAAAGTAAAAATTCTCAATAATTTGTATTTCGGTACAACTGTAGCATGTCATTACAATCCCTGACTCGATACACACTACATCACACTGGCAAAGAACACCAGTGCTATTATAAGAATTTGTCCTTTTGATGTGGACTGGTTAATTACCTGAAACTTCTCTAGTACAATAGCATTAAGTACAACAAAAGTACTGCAACAGCAAAGAGGAAAGCAGTGCAAAATGAAATAAATTGCCTTTCTATTGTGGGAACAGGATCCAAATATATTTACTATAAATAAAGAAGTAGTAACAGTAATCTTCAACAACAACTGTTTTGTTGAATGTAACTGGAGGCACTACTGCTTACAGTGAACTAATTAACTGAATTATGCTTTGATGGGAAAAGAGTTGTGTGACAGATATAAAAAATAATTTTATCTCACTGCATGACCATGTTTATCACTTTTTGCCAAAAAAACTGAACAGCAAAACACTGAAAAATAATGCATGACATGGTGAGGGACGAAAAATAAACTGCAATGTTTTTTTTTGTGTGTGGAATGTAAGCCCCCACCATCCCCCAGTGTCATCATCAACCCTCCCCACACCCCTGAACGTTTATATACCAACTCAAAGAAGGGATAACTCACCCAACAGAATGGAATCATTGCAGGTGACACAAAGAAATTGGACTGGCAGAGATTTCCCGTGGAAAACAGCTATCAGTGTTCTGTTCCTCAGACACTTGTAATTGGGGCACCTGATGCTCATGGAAACTCACCTCAGTCACCTACAAATATACCATGTTATCTACAACTTTCAATTAAGTCACACAGCAACTGATACAATTAATAATATTTGTACCAAAATGATGCTAACAGTGCTTGACAATGATCCAGAAGTTTGTTTTCTATATGTAGTGCTAGAATACACAACCATAGCCAGTAAATGTGGAGTCTTGCGTAAAGTAAACTCATTTCTCTGCTACATGACTTCAAGCACATGTGTTTTGTTCACCTCTTTAAACTGTCATAGAGGTGCAACAACTAATGACTCAGAACTGTGCAGAATAATGTCAAAGACCTACTTCATGTAAAACACAGCCTTTCCACTGAATGTTGCTGCTGCTTCACAAAATGATTGGACAGGATATGAAAGCATGTCTCACAGGCATACAAGTCAAACAGAGTCTAAGCACAGGATTCTGCTGCACTTTCACAGGTAGGCTTGACTAGTATTAGGGAATACCTTAAAGTTCTCCATACTGAGCAAAATCTGTGCACTGAAACTTCTTCATGTTGACAACAGTCTGTGCATTAAACCTTCTCTGTGCTGAGCAAATCTTCCCACTAAAACTTCATGCTGAGCACAGTCCATGCACTGAAACGTCTTTGTGCTAAGCACAGTCAGTGCACTGAAACTTCATCATGCCGAGCACAGTCTGTGCACTGAGACTTCTTGATGCTGAGCACAATCTGTGCACTAAAACTTCTTCATGCTGACAACAGTCTGTGCATTGAAACTTCTCTCTGCTGTGCAAATCTTCCCTCTAAAACTTAATGCTGAGCACAGTCTGCGCACTGGACCATCTTTGTGCTGAGCACAGTCTGCGCACTGGAACTTCTTTGTGCTGAGCACAGTCGGTGCATTAGAACTTTTTTTGTGCTGAGCACAGTCTGCACACTGGAACTTCTTTGTGCTGAGCACAGTCTGCGCACTGAAACTTCTTTGTGCTAAGCACAGTCAGTGCACTGGAATGTCTTTGTGCTGAGCACTGTCTGAGCACTGAAACTTCTTTGTGCTGAGCACAGTCGGAGCATTAGAACTTTTTTTGTGCTGAGCACGGTCTGCGCACTGAAACTTCTTTGTGCTCAGTGCACTGAAACTTCTTTGTGATGAGCACAGTCAGCGCACTGGAACTTCTTTGTGCTGAGCACAGTCTGCGCACTGAAACTTCTTTGTGCTAAGCACAGTCAGTGCACTGGAACTTCTTTGTGCTGAACACTGTCTGAGCACTGAAACTTCTTTGTGCTGAGCACAGTCGGTACACTAGAACTTCATCGCGCTGGGCACAGTAGGTGCACTGAAACTTCTTTATGATGAGAACAGTTGTTGCACTGAAACTTCTTTGTGCTAAGCACAGTCAGTGCACTGAAACTTCACATGCTGAGCACAGTCAGTGCACTGAAACTTCTTTGTGCTGAGTACAGTCTGACCACAGAAACTTTCTGTTCTAAGCAAGGTCCATGCACTGAAACTTCTTCATGCTGAGCAAAATCTGTACACTGAAGCTTCACTGTGATGCGCACTGTTGTGCACTGAAACATCTTCATGCTGAGAACAGTCCTTGCACTAAAACTATGTCATGCTGAGCACAGTCAGTACACTGAAATTTCTTTGTCTGAACACAGTCAGTGCACTGAAACTTCATCATGCTGAGCAAAGTTGGTACACAAACTGCTTTGTGATGGGCACAGTCCATGCAATTCAACTTCTTTGTGCTGAGCACAGAAACTTTTTTGTGCTAAGAAGGTCCATGCAGTGAAACTTTTTCATGCTAAGCAGTCTGTGCAGTGAGACCTCTTCTTGCTGAGCACAATCTGTGCACTGAAACTTTGTTGTGCTGACACAATCTGTGCAATGAAACTTTGGCATGCTCAGCAAAGTCCATGCACTGAAACTTCTTCATGCTGAGGACAGTCCCTACACTGAAACTTTGTCATGCCGAACACAGTCCATGAACTAAGACTTCGTCATGCTGAGCACAGTCGGTGCACTGAAACTTCATTGTGCTAAACACAGTTGGTACACTGAAACTTTGTCATGCTGAGTACATTATGTGCACTGAAACTCTGTCGTGCTGAGCACAGTCCATGCACTGACACTTTGTCACATTGAGCATAGTTGGTGCACTAAAACTTTGTTGAGCTGAGCACAGTCCGTGCGCTTAAACTTTGTTGTAATGAGCATGTTCCATGTGCTAAAACTTTGTCGTGCTGAGCACAGTCCATGCACTGACACTTCGTCACACTGAGCATAGTTGGTGCACTGAAACTTTGTTGTGCTGAACACAGTTGGTGCACTGAAACTTTGTCATGCTGAGCACATTCTGTGTACTGAAATTTCATCATGCTGAGCACAGTCCAAGGACATTAAACTTCTTCATACTAAGCACAGTCAGTGTACTGAAACACTGTTGTGCTGAACACAGTTGGTGCACTGAAACATTAAACTTCTTTGTGGTGATCACAGTCTGTGCTTTGAAAAATTGGACAGTTTACAAGCTGTCTGAAAAGAGTTTCATGGGTGCCACTCAGGTACTACGAGATGACAGAATACATTGCAGATGATAAGTAAAATATCTGAGGATTAGAGTCTCCAGGGTAATTGAGGTGCTGCAATGAACCTTCTATGCACAGGCTTTAATGGATCAAGGTTCACTGGAATGGCACTTGAGTGTATACTGTGTCTTACACCAATGAAAAATAATTATATAATATCATATAATATAATATAATATAATACAATATATTATATATTATATTATATGATCTATCAAAAGCAGAAGTTCTAACTACCCGATTTGAAGTAAATCCACATAAAACCATCATAATTATTGCCTCCTACCTACCAACAGAAAATAATCTACCTACCACTGAAAGTTTCTATCTTGAGCATCCTCTACTTTCAACCAAGAAACTATAGTGCTAGGGGATTTCAACTTGGGACTGGCTACCCTGATCATCTGACAACCCCTCCAGTGATCACTCCCCTACCTTTCTCCTAAAGAAGTGTATTCACTCCCCCTGTAATGTCATACATTATACTAGTGTTGTGGAAAGCCATAAAGGAACCATCAATCAAAATATTTATCACCTTTCATGCCATATCTAAATCTAAATTAAACAAAAAAAGTAAAAATTCCAGTATAAAAATCATTTATATTTTGATTTTTATAGTCAGTGTGATTTTATACAACATTTGGGGCATATTTTTTTGATTCATTTGCTTTATCTTTAAAAGTGGATGTCATATTTATTCTGGATACTGCTACAATTTTGTTTTGTTGAAAGACACATCTGACCCTTATTTCTAGAGATCTTTCCTTTCAGTGAGAAACTGTTACTCATAGTCATTTTGTTTTTACTCCCTGCACTGATCAAGATAGGTGACAATACTTTCAAGCAGTTGTTTGTAGGCTGACATTTCCTTACAGAATAGCTCTTGCAAGGAGTATAACCTTTAAAGTAAGGCAAAAAGAGAATATTTATTTATACTTCCTTATTTTTTTCCTTTTCTGCCTTAACTTTATTTGATTTCTTCTATGAAGAATCTGGCTCAAATTTTTTCTTTGGCTGTTGCTCTCACATGTATTATAGGTTCATATGTAGGTACTAGGCTACTGGCCCTAGGGCCTATATAAGCCTAGCCAAAAAGGTACCTTGGCTTTCACCATCCAAGAAAATTATTTTCCTGTGCCACTGTCGAGCAGAGCCACAGAAGTGATCCCTAGGGTGAATTTCCTATTTCCCATCCAATTATCAAGATTTTTCTTGAATAGTGCTAATAAGGAGCTTTGTTTGATACAGATAGGTAGTTTGTTCCAGAGTATGGGGAATCTCTGGGACTGGAATCTATCCCTCCAGCATGTTCTGTTTATTGTGGTGACCAGATTTAGGTTCCTAGATCATGTTGCTTGGAGGTATAATTAATTAATAATCAATCAAAAGCTGACTTCTGTATGGGCAAAAAGAAAAAGGCCAAACATCAGAAATAGACATACCTTCCCTCATTTAGGGCATACTATTTCAGAATTAGGATAATTAATTACTGGTGTGTGTGTGTGTGTGTGTGTGTGTGTGTGTGTGTGTGTGTGTGTGTGTGTGTGTGTGTGTGTGTGTGTGCATGTGTGTGTTTGTGTGGGGCTTCTGTACTTCTCTATCGGGCTTCCGTACATTTCTATCTATCTATCTATCTATCTATCTATCTATCTATCTATCTATCTATCTACCTATCTCTTGTGATTGATATGTATGTGTGTTTGTGTGTGTATTTGTCATAATTATCATTTTTAGGCACAGCCTTAAGAAAAAAAAGAAGCTGAAGCAGTGAAAATCTTGAGGGGGTGTAAAAGTTCAGTCTGTTGAAAGGAAGAAAACAGGCAACAGACTCATGATAGTCAATATTCTGAGTGTCTCATAATGCTAAAAAGCTTGGAAATACGAACTTTTCTGTGTGCTACATAGGACAATGTGTGTGTGTGCGTGTGTGTGTGTGTGTGTGTGTGTGTGTGTGTGTGTGCGTGTGTGTATGATGTTTAATGTCAGGATTTGGAATAAGGGGCAGGATAGGGCTCGTCTAAGGTGCATGTGTCTTGTTAAATGTTAGGGTCAGGTATAGGGTCAGGGTTAGTGTTAAGGTCTGGGTTGGAGTTATGGATAGGAAGATATGTACCAACCATGCAGCTGTGCACAACAGTCTCCTGATATAAAATGTGACAAGGCCCACGCTAAGATGTTAGAAGGTAGCAGGGGGATTATCTGAAATGTACATTTTACAGGCCATACTCACAGCCAGTAGGCATGACAGTGTCTACAGTCATCCTCTGCACCACCAAAGGCTCTGAACTTACCTATAATACCATTACCTCCAAAACAGGGAGGTGGCGTACTGCCACCATGTGGAGAGAGCAGCATATGGGAGATGGTATGCATGTGCTGCGTTTGCATGTAGGTACACAGGAATTATGGAATACCAATTCCTGTGGACACCAAGTTATATGCAGCAATGAAAATCCTTGCTACAGGAGCTTTCTAGTGACCAAATGGGGGCATGCTAGCTGTATCCCAGGCATCTGCCTCATGGATATATATACCAGCTCCTTGAAGTTATGCTCCAGCACATGGAGAAAAATAACTCTACAGAGGCATTCTATAAATAACCCATTTTCCTGAGGTACTTGGTACCCTTGACTGCAACTTTATCGGTATCATGGCCACACCTGGGATACAAGGACAACAGAATATCAACTATGAGGCATTCCCAAGCATCAGCTGTCAGGTGGGGTGCAATGCATAGGGAACACTGTACAATATGTCAGTGTACCACCTAGTCAGTGCCATGACTCCCACATGTGTGACTTACGCCAGCAAAATGTGAAGGGAGATTTCTGAGTTTCTCCTATTTCCCTACTATTTCACCATGTCAGTTATCACCACTCTTTTGAGCAACTCTCTCCTACTCATTACCCTCTACCTAGCCTCCCATTCCTCTACCTTTATCACATCAAACATAACACACTATCCCTCTCCTACACTCCCCGCTATTACATACCATACAAAACTAAATATCCATTTTCACATCTGTTCTAACCTCTACACTAACTCTAACATATTGCTCTTCCACTGTAAATAAGTCCAAACCTCCAACCCTCCTTCCTATCCAGATTTCTTTCATCAACCAATAACCAAGCCCAAACTCTCTCTCTTTCTACACTCATTAACAGAAATCAAACTCCAAGCTGACATACATTCTAACCCAGGACTTGCACAGCTACTCCCACCCCACCCAATAACACCCATCACACCTGCTAATACTGCCCTCCTCCTTCTTTCTCTAAAAAATTCCAAATCAAACTTACTCATAACTAATTTTAACCTCATAATTATCACACAAAAAAAAAAAAACTAGTGAATTTCATGCAGCCCTAACTACCTACAATCCTGATATAGTAATTATTAAAGAGAAATGGATGAAATCCCACATTAAAGATGAGGAAATACTTACTAGTGGTTATAATGTTATTAGACAAGATAGGCTGAACAAGCGTGGTGGAGGCATTGCAATCATGTATAAAAATATCCTCAAAATTTAAAAATGAATAGGTACTCCTCTAGATCTATCAAAAGCAGAAGTTCTAACTACCTGATTTGAAGTAAATCCACATAAAACCATCATAATTATTGCCTCCTACCTACCACCAGAAAATAATCTACCTACCATTGAAAGTTTCTATCTTGTGCATCCTCTACTTTCAACCAAAAACTATAGTGCTAGGTGATTTCAACTTGGGACTGGCTACCCTGCTCATCTGACAACCCCTCCAATTTTATCAATTAATTCAATTTCACCCAAGCTATAAACTTTCCCACTAGAATCAATAAACACACCAAGAAACAATCTATTCTAGACTGGATACTAGCCAATAAGCCCAACTTTGCCAACCAGGCTGGGTGCCTCTCTGATTCACTCAGTGATCACTTCCCTACCTTTCTTCTAAAGAAGTGTATTCACTCCCCCTGTAATGTCATTTTCAAACACATACACAACAAAATAAAATTTTCCCCTACCATTTTAAATTCCCTACTTCAAAACTGAAACTGATCACCTCTAAAATCCCTCCACCTAGACCAGCATTTTAATGATTCCTTCCTTAACATCCTTAATAACCTCGCTCCAACAAGAAAAATTCACTCCAAACCCAAAAACCTACCTTGGATAACCAAATATGCTAAATCTCTTATTAAACAAAGGGATAGAGCCTGGACTGCTTATGAAACCTCCAAAACCTCAGAAAACCACACCTTTTACAAACAACTAAGAAGCAAATATTATCTGACAAAAACATCTTATTTTCTAGCTTGTCGGCAAAAACACACAAATAACCCACAAAAAAATTGGCAAAACCTTAACTGCCTCCTCAACCCTGGCAAAACCTCTAGCCCTGCAACATCTACAACAAATAGCACTGAATGTATAGCATCCCAATTTAACTCTCATTTCATCACAACTGCCACCTCAATTTTAAACAACAAATCTAACCAACCACTTACAGTGCCTACCTCTACTAACGCTAAACCCAACTATTTATTTTTAAACTACTTATCTTTTAAACCCATACAAACCTCTTATATCAAAAAACTCCTATCAAAACTAAAACCTATATGTTTAGCAGCTGACCAACTCCCTAATGACTTCTTAAAAACTGCTGCAAGCTCCATCACCTATCCCATATCTATCCTAATAAATCATTCCATCGCAGAACAATATGTCCACATACTATGGAAAATATCCCATATAATCCCCCTCCACAAGGGAGGCCCATCTAAAGATCTCCCTAATTATCGTCCCATTGCCATTCTCTCACCCCTAGCCAAAATCTTAGAGAAATGTATCCATAAGCAGCTCCTAGACCACCTCTCCACAAATAACCTCTTATCTAGTTCATAGCACGGTTTCTGTCCAAAACACAGTACCTCCACAGCCCTCATAAGCTTCACTCACTACATCAATCTCCTCAAAAACAATGGACAACTAGTCTCTACTATATTCTTTGATATGTCCAAAGCTTTTGATACGGTATCCCACCAACTACTACTCAACACTGTAGCCTCCTTCAATCACAACTCTACAGCTCTCAACTGGTTCTTTAGCTACCTAACTAATCAACAACAGGCACTTTGTGAATACCCTGGGCGCAGCAGACAAGCCAAAGGGCAGTGCAGAGAACTGATAATGCAAGTAGCCTGCTTTGAAGCGTAGGTATCTTCTGCAAGATTCCCTGATTGGGATATGCAGGTAAGCTTCTTTTAAATCTAGAGTTGCCAACCAGGCATCTTTGCCTAGCATAGGAAGTAACTGGTGAAGAGTCAGCATTTTGAATTTTGGAATGTCCAGAAAGGTGTTTAGAGCAGACAGGTTCAGAATTGGATGCCATGAATTGTCTTTTCTGGGTACCAGGACTAGCCTGGAATAAAAACCTTGTCCCTTTTCCTCTTCTGGTACCGGTTGAGTAGCCCCCATGTTTAAGAGGGAAAGTACTTGTTTCTGAGCCTCTGCCCAATGATTTGGGGGCAGGTCTGGCCATCCGTTTGATGTTGGCAATGTGTGGAAATGAAATCTGCATCCCTAGGACACTATATTTAAAACCCATTTGTCCTGGGTTATGAGTTCCCAGTTTTTTGCATGAAAAGCAATCTTTCCTCCCAAAGGGGTGGCTTTAAGGTAAGTGCTTGGAAATTTTAAAGGAAAGTCATCGAGACTGTTTACCATAGGGGGGTGTCTTGTTATTTCCAGCTTTGGAAGTGGAGGCCCCCCCATTGCTTAGGTCTGAGAGTCCCCTGGGACTGAAACCTAGTGCTTTTGGTTTGTCTGGATTTGGTTTGAGAAGATCTGGAAGGAGCTGGAAAGGACCAATTCTTGGTAGGCCAGTGCCTACTAAATCTTGAAGGTTGCACTTGTAAGAAATCTTTTACAGTTTGCATAGATTTAGCTTTATCTTCCATCTTTTTTTAAAACTTCTTCAGCCTTATTGTCACAGGCGGTCCTGATTTAAAGGAGCATCCAACAATTTTGCTTTAACATGATCAGGCAGAGATTGCTCCTTAAGCCAAGCATGCCTTCTAAGCACAGAGCCAGTAACAGCAGCCCTGCAAGAGGCCTCTAAAGAATCAAAACCACATTGCAAAGTAAGTTTTCCAACTTGTTCAGCAGAATGCAATAAATCCTGTAAATCTTTATTTTTCACACAGTCAGAAATCATCATAATTTTCTGTTTAAGCAGTCCAATAATATGCTGTTGATATTTTAACATATGAAATTGGCAGTTTAAAGCCCTGATAGCCAAGGCTGCAGAAGTATAAACCTTTTTACCCCATCTATTCAGCGCCCTGGAGTCTCTATCCGAAGGGGTAGTAGTTTTAGCAGTAGAAGCCTTAATGCCCTTGGGGCCTTGAGAAATGGTTTCAGAATCTGCAACAGGATTTTTGAAAAGGAACTTGTGTGACTCAGGAACCCTGTAGTATCTGTCAGGTTTACAAGGAGCTGGAGGCAGGGAATCAGGGGCCATACTGGATTCCGAAAACACATCAACAATGTCTAGTACAGGAGGTATAGCCAAAGGCCCCTTTTTTGAATCAGAGAATTCCTGACTTTCCCAGTGGAAATGCTCCCATAAGGTATGTAAAGTTTCACCAAAAGAGAAATCCTCAGGGGGGGAAGCAGAGGGAATAGAATCCTCTGCATCAGAATCCTCATAAATAGGTATGGACAAATCCAAGTCATAAGAAGAGTCAGAAGAAACAGAATCCGGATCAGAAGCTTCATAGTCAAGCTCAGGCCTAGGCCTCTTAGTGGGGGGGGGGTTTGACTGCTCCTGATTAGAGTAATTAAATCTTCAGCCAGTTTGATCATTTGTTTATTAGGTGTAGGGGCCTGAACATGTGGACTGGGCATCATTTTTTTCAACATAGATCGAGATTTAGACCTTAGTATTGAAGGTGGAGTTGGTTTGATATGCAAGTCTGTAGGCCTGAATACACCCTCAGAAGCTGGTGCCTGCACAGCGGCTGCAGACCCATCCAAGGTAGAGACATCTGTGGGTTCCATAGATGAAGTATCTCGTGGCATACTGGACTCCGAATGGGTCTCAGTAGAGGCCTGTGAGTCAGAAGTAGTGGGTATCAGGGGCTGCAAAAGCACCTCACTGAGTACCGGCAAACTGGCGACTGGTTTAGGAGAAGTGTCGTCGTCAGTTTTGGACCTCAGCGGCCTGTCTCTGTCTTTATTGAAATCCCGGTAGTCGGATGGCTAACCAACGTCATTTCTGGATAACTAAACAGAGAGCCAAAATATTTAGAGGCAAAAATGTACCGACGACGGATAGTGTGCTGATTAAATAAAGCACAAAACCGACAGCAAGGTACGTCGTGGTCAGGGCCTAGGCAAGGAATACAGTAAAATCTTTGTGAGGCATTTGCTTTCCACAAGTAATGCAATTATTAACTTTTACTGACATCGGTAAGGAGCAAGAAAAAGTTTCCCCAATGGGGTACTTAGCTTTAAATTGAAGACTTCGGTTCTGAAACTCAAAAACGAAAATTTCAGGAGTCGGCTGACCAGTACTTGTGAACTGCTTCTGCTTCTTGCACTGCACAGCAAGAAAGACTGAGGTAATGACATCGGCTGCATGTTTTATACCCCTGACGACCTGACGTTATGGAAGAAGGGACATCAACCGACACAGGACCCACGACTTTGTTAATCAGGCCGACTGAGGGCAACCTGCCAGCAGATTACCCAAATGTAATGACTGCAACAGTGAAACATGAAGTACATCAACCTAACATTCAATAAACACATATCACTCACAATAAAGAAAGTTCACATCAAACTTGGTGCTCTATATAGGGCCAAACCTTACCTTACTCAAAATGCCAGACTAGCCACAGCCAGATCCCACCTCCTACCTACTCTTCTCTACTGTTCTCAACTTTTTACTAACCTGCACAAGTCTGATTTACATCTACATGATTCCTGCTATAACAAAATAGCAATATTTGCTGCTAATATACCCAACAGGATCCATCATTGCCTTGCTCTTCAAAAATTACACTGGCTTGAATTTCCCAATCTGTTATTGCTCAGTCAGCTCACCACTGCCCACTGTATTATCAACAAACCTGAAAACAGCCCTGTACTTCCCAACCTAGTGCAACTAAATACCAACCCCAGGACCCATAGATCATCCGATAAACTTATACTCAAGGTTTCAAAGTCCCATAATTACTTTGGTGACTCTCTTTTCTCCTTCAAAGTAGCCAAACAGTGGAACCTACTACCCCAAAATATCTTAAAAAACGCAGATCGGCATAGCTTCAAAAAACTCTTAAAGGAATACCTTACTCGGCAATGGCTATGCTCCTGTAATACTCCTGGCTAGTTTCTCAAGCCTTCGATCAAATGTTTTCTATTATGCTACTTTCTTGTCTTACTTCTGCCAAATGAAAATACCACAACAGTTTTTAGTTACATATCTAATGAGTTTCATATTACTATATGTAATAAGGCTTAAGAAATGGAATGTTTTCTTATAAATTGTGATTGTTGGCAATTTTTTTGTAACCTTTTTGTACTATTGTTATGGAGCTTATCTCCCTGGGCTTCTGCTGAAAATGGGCTACTTGCCCAGCGGGACTCTACCCGGTTAACAAATATAAAATAAAATAAATAAATAAATAAATTTCATTGGTCATGCCAGATATGTTCTGAAGCCATGGCTCATGACAGTGACAGAAAATGTACAGTTGTGTACACTTACCATAAATGTAGATGTTCCAGTGTATTCACTGTTGCAGTCATTACACCTGGGTTATCCTGCTGGCAGGCTACCCTCAGTCGACCTGAATTCCAAAGTCTAGGTCCGGCGTCAGTTGCTGTCGCCTCTTCCCTGACGTCAGTGTGCCAGGGGTATAAAAGATGCAGCTGACGCCATTTTCTTCAGTTTTTCTTGCCCCAGATGTCAGGTGCCCCCAAAAGGGTAGGCTAAAAATATGCCAATAAAACATGCATGCACCAAAATATATTATACCTTCATCTACAAGCAAATACACCACATAGGTTGTATAGATTAGAGAAGTGCAGATAAGTTCCAGTAAAGATATGGGGGATGGTGGGCAGGTAACCTGGACTGCAACAGTGAATACACTCGAGCATCTACATTTATGGTAAGTGTACACAACTGTACTATGTTCTTCGTGTTTCACTGTTGCAGTCATTACACTTGGGTTAAATCCCAAAGCTACGGTTGGGAGGCTAGAGCTAACATAGCATTAGGAGCGGCTATGAGGCCCTGTAGAACTGCAGTGGCAAAGCCTGCTCTGGATTTACAGCAGAGTGGTAAATGATATTGCTTTGTAAAGGTTTGCACTGAACTCCAGGTAGCAGCCTCTAAAATGTCTTTGGTTGGTACGCCCCTGAGGAAGGCTGCTGAACTGGCTGTTGCTCTGGTTAAATGTGGCCTAATGCCCTTAGGCACTGGCTTGCCATGTTGTGAATAGCAGAAACAAATGCAGTGGCCTATCCACTTAGAAACAGTCTGCTTTGAGATAGCCTTTCCTTGTGATCCTGCAGCATACGCCACTAGTAGTTGCTCTGTCTTTCTGAAAGTTTTGGTTCTGTTCAAGTGGAAGGGTAGCTGTCTGTGTATGTCCAAAGAATGCAGAATTCTCTCCCACTTGTTCTGTGGGTTTGGATAAAAAGTAGGCAAATGAATAGCTTGGTTAAGGGCCACATTGGACACTACCTTAGGCATAAAAGTTATGTTTGTCCTCAGAGAAACCCTGTCTGTATAAAAAATTATAAAAGGTTCCACAGCCATGAGTGCCTGTAGCTCTGAGACTTGTCTTGCAGAGGTTATTGCTAGGAGGAGAGCTGTTTTCCAAGATAATAACTTTATATCAGCTGTAGCGGCTGGCTCAAAAGGAGGCAGGGTGAGTTTTTCCAAGACATAATTGAGGTCCCATGCAGGTATTGGTGATCTCCTTGGAGGCCTTAAGTTTTTGGCTCCTCTGAAGGACTGCCTTAACAAAGGATGAGAAAAGATTGGTGGCTCTGTATTGTAATGAGCCGAAATGGCAGAGGCATAAATTTTAATTGATGAAAGGGATAGGCCTTTGTCCAGCATCTCAGTTAAGTATTGCAAAATCTGAGGAATATTTGGTACAGCTGTGTCAATTCCTTGTGCCTGGTTCCAAGCATAGAATCTCTTCCATTTTCCAGCGTAAGACTTTCTGGTATTAGGCCTTCTGGCCTCCAAAATGACATCCATCACAGCTTTAGTGAGAGGCGCGTTTTATATGACTACATTATCCGCCATGCTGCCAGATTTAAGGTCTTTAGCTGGCTGTGTAGGATCTGATTGTTTTGTTGGGATAGTAGATGAGGTATTTGAGGCAAGGTCCAAGCCGGGCATTGAGAGAAGTTCCTTAGGATTGGGTACCAGTACTGGCGGAGCCAGTCTGGGGCAATCAGTATCATCTTTGGCTTCTCTTGTCTGACATTTAGGAGTACCTTGGGGAGGAGAGGCAGTGGAGGAAAGGCATATACTGCTAAGCTTTTCCAGCTGAAAGA
This sequence comes from Protopterus annectens, assembly GCF_019279795.1. Classification (NCBI taxonomy): domain Eukaryota; kingdom Metazoa; phylum Chordata; order Ceratodontiformes; family Protopteridae; genus Protopterus; species Protopterus annectens. The sequence goes on along the minus strand of NC_056734.1, from coordinate 593,863,243 downwards.
TAGGGCATCCACTTTCCATGCTTGTCTGTGATAAGTCCTTGTGCAGAATCTTTTTAGTTGGTAGTTGTGAGGAGAGGCAAATAGATCTATCTCCGAGCATCCCCATTTCCTTGTTATGCTGAAGACTTGTGGATCCAATTTCCACTCGTGGCGATCCATGAGGTTTCTGCTTAGTTTGTCTGCCAGAGTATTTATCTTTCCTGGCAGGAATTGTGCCTGCAGATGTACTTGGTAAGTAAATGCTGTGTCCCACAAAGTCATGGCTACTCTGCAAAGGGGGTAAGAATGAGTGCTACCCTGCTTATTTATATACCACATGACCGTGGTGTTGTCTGTCTTTATCAGTAGTTGTCCCTGATGAAGTAGGTCCTTGAAGGCTGTCAGGGCATTCTGAACAGCTAGCATCTCTTTTTGATTGATATGTAGATGCATTTGGTTTGCGGACCATGTGCCTTGAATACACCTTCCTTCCATGTGGGCTCCCCCAGGCATAATCTGATGCATCCATTGTTAATGTCTGCCTGGCTGGGGGTAAAGTGAATGGCTGCCCCTTGTTCTGGTGACAAGCCTTTGCCCACCATCGAAACTCCTGTTGCAGACAGGGAATGAGGGTAATTAGAAGTTATGTACTTACCATAACGTTCCATCTGAGTAGGTGGATTCATTTGTCTGCAACCTATGGGTATGGATCCGATATCGGATCCGAACCGGCATGGTTTATCCAGCTATGGATCCGAGCTCCTAGCTCCTCCCCTCAACCATAATGCCCTGCTCTCCCTACATGACCTCAGATCGAGTTTGCCCTGCACCAACTACCCTAACTAAAGGGTAACACACCCTATGCAGGAAACTGACAAGGCCAGGGGGATAGGAGGGCAGGATGGTTGCAGACAAATGAATCCACCTACTCAGATGGAACGTTATGGTAAGTGCATAACTTCTAAATCTGAAGTAGGAGAATTCATTTATCAGCAACCTGTGGGACAGAGTCCCCAGCTACCTGAATCTTGGGTGGCCATCATGGAAGGATATTCCGGAGCAACGCGGAGCCAAAGAATGCTCGACCTCTAGACGTGACGTCCAGCTTGTAATGAGTAATAAAGTAGGAGATGAAGCCCAAGTGGCTGCTGAACAAATGTCATCCAGAGGAACCCTAGACTTAAAGGCCGCTGAAGTAGAGACAGACCGGGTCGAATGAGCATGGACTCCCTCCGGTGCGGGCCTCCCAGAGGCTTGGTACGCCAACAGAATACACTGAGAAATCCAGCGTGACAAAGAAACTTTGGAAATTGGTTTACCCAGATTGAATTTGGCAAAAGAAATGAACAACTGGTCTGATTGCCTATGACCAGCTGTCCTATGAAGGTAAAAACGAAGCTGCCTGTGAACATCCAAGGAGTGCAGCTTGTATTCGCCTTTGTTTTGATACTTAGGGAAGAAAACAGGGAGGTTGATGGACTGATTAATGTTAGCTTCGAGCTACTTTAGGAAGAAAGGAGGGATTAATCCTGAGGCACACCCGGTCCGGATGAAAGATCAAATAAGGCGGTTTCATGGACAGGGCCTGAAGTTCAGAAACTCTCTTAGCCGAAGTAATGGCTACCAAAAAAGCAGTCTTAAAGGACAAGAATTTAAGATGGACTGTGGCCGAAGGTTCGAAGGGGGGAGCGGTCAAGGCCTGAAGTACCAAGGAAAGATCCCACGGGGGAACCGTTTCTTTGACAGGGGGTCTGAGCAAAAAGGTGCCTTTTAGGAAAGTTTTGCATAACTTAGCTGACATAAGAGACCCTGAATCATGACCAACATGGTAATGAGATATGGCCGCCAGCTGAACTTTGACCGTGGAACTACTGGCGCCATCATTGAAGAGAGTAGTAAGGAAATCTAGAATCAAAGGAAGGGGAAACCGTGAAAGGATCTAGGCCTTGCCGATCTGCCCAAATGGAGAAACGCTTCCATTTACTGCGGTAAATTTTTCTGGTAGAGGGCTTGTGGGCCGCTACCAGAATGGCCTTAACTGGGGACGAGATACCGGGAGTTCTGATTAGGAGTGAAACTGGAGCAGCCAAGCAGTCAACTTCAGGTTGTCCAGGTTCGGAGTTGGTAGGTTCGATGGGTGTGATATCAGATCCGGAATGGGATCTAGAATCCAAGGTGGATTCACTGAATGAGACCTTAGGTAAGGGAACCAGATCTGTCGAGGCCAGAACGGGGCAATGAGGATCATTCTGCACCCCAACCGAGAGGCTTTCTGAAGTACTTGAAGCATCAGAGGTAGAGGGGGGTATGCGTAAAGAAGACCGGGAGGCCAAGCATGCACCAGAGCGTCTCTCGGAGAATCCCCTGGAGGGGGGATTAGAGCGAAAAAACTGTCGCACTTGGCGTTTAAGGGAGAAGCAAGAGATCGCAACAGGAGTCCCCACTGTGCAAAATTCCCGGTTAAAAGGTTTCCAAAAAAAAAAAATTTTTTTAAACCCTTTTTTTTTTTAAAAAAAAAAAGGTGGGAAATTTTTTTTTTTAAAAAATTTGGAAAAAATTTCCAAAGGGCCCCCCAAAAAAAAAAAAAAAGGGGGGGGGTTTTTAGAAAATTTTTTTTTTTGGGGCCCAAAAACCCCGGGGGGGAAAAATTTTTTGGGGGGGGTTTTGGGGGTTTGGGAAAAACCCAAAAAACCCTTGGGGCCCGGGGGGGAAAAAAAAATTTTTTTTTTAAAAAAAAAAAAAAAATTAACCAAAACCCCAAAAAACCCCCTTTCCCGGGGGTTTTTAAAAAAAAAAAACCCCAAAAAAAGGGGAAAATTTGGGAAAAACCCCCCCTTAAAAAAACCTTTTTTAAAAAAAAAAAAAAAAACCCCAAAAAGGGGGTTTTTTAAAAAAGGGGGGGGGGGGAAAAAAAACCCCCTTTTTTTATTTTGGGGGGGCGGGGGGGGGTTTTTTTAAAAAAAAAATTTTTTTTTTTAAAAAAGGTTTTAAAAGGGGGCCAAAACCCTAGGAACCCCCCCCCAAAACCCCAAAAAAAAACCGGGGGGGGGGTAAAGGGGGAAAGGACCAAACCCCAAAAGGGGTTGGGGGGAGGGGTTAAAAAAATTTTTTTTGGGGGAAAAAAAAACCGGGGGGTTTGAAAATTTGGCCCAGGGTTTTCCCTTTTAAAGGGGGGGGGGCCCCCTTTTTTTTAAAAAAAAAAAAAATTTAAAAGGGGGGGAAGGGTTTCCCAATTTTTCCCCCCAAAAAGGGGAAAACCCTTTCCCCCCCGGGGGGGAAAAAAAAAGAATTTGGGGTTTTTTTAAAAAAAACAAAAAAAAAAAAAACCCCCAAAAAATTTGGGGGTTTTAAAAAAACCCCCCCCTTTCCCCCCCCCCCCGGGGGGTTTTTTTGGGGAAAAAAAAGGGGGGGGGGAAAAACCACCGGGGGGAAGGGCCCCCAAGGGGAAAAAAAAAGGGGCCGGGGGGCCCCCCCCAAAAGAAACCCAAAAAAAAAAAACCCCCCAAACCCTAAACCCCCCGGGGGAAAAAAAAGGGGGGGGGAAAAAAAAACTCCCAAAAAACCCCCCCCCCCCTCCCCCTTTTAAAATTTTTTTTAAACCGGGGTTTTTTTTTTTTAACCGGGAAAAAAAAGGAATTTTTAAAAAAAAATTTTTGGGGGGGAAAAAAAGGGGGGAAAACCCTTTGGGGAAACCCCGGGGGGGCCCCCCCCCCGGGGGGCCCAAAAAGGAAAAACCCCCCCCGGGGGAAAAATTCCCCCCCGGGGGGGGTTCCCTTTTTTTTTGGGGAAAAAAATTTCCCGGGGGGTTTTTTCCCCCAAAAAAAACCCCCAAAAAAAAAAGGGGGGTTTTTTCCCCCAAAAAAAAAACCAAAAAAACCCCTTTAAAGGGGGGGGTTGGTCTTTTTCCTTTCCAATTTTTTTTTCCCCCCCCAAAGGGGAAAAAACCCCCTTTTTTTTTAAAAGAAAAAACCCCCCGGGTTTAAAAAGGGGGGTTTTTTAAATTTGGGGCCCCCCCCTTTTTTTTTAAAGGGCCCCTTTTTTAACCTTTGGGGGGGCCCCGGGGGTTTCCCCCCTTTTTTTTAAAAAAATTTTTTTTTGGGAAAAATTTTTTGGGGGGGGTTGGGGGGGGAAAAAAAAAATTTTTTTTTTTTGGGGGGTTTTTTTAAAAAAACCCCCCCCCCCCCTTTTTTTTTCCCCCCCCTTTAAAACCCCCGGGGGGCCCCCCCGGGGGGGCCCGGGGAAAAAAAAAAACCCCCCCCTTTTTTCCCGGCCCCCCCCCCCCAAAGGGGGAAAAAAAGGGAAAAAAAAAGGGGGAAAAAAAAAAAAAATTAAACCCCCTTTTTTTTAAAAAAGGGGGGGGAAAATTTTTAAAAAAGGGGGGGGGCCCTTTTTAATTGGGGTTAAAAAAATTTTTTTCCCCCAAAGGGGCCCTTTTTTTTTTGGGGGTTTTTCCCCCTTTTTTTCCCAAAGGGGGGAAAGGGGGGGGTAAAGGGGGGGTTTTTTTTGGGGGGGGGGGGGGGGGGCCCGGGGGGTTTTTTAAAGGGGGTTTTCCCGGGGGTTGGCCCCGGGGGGCCCAAAAAAGGGGGGGGAACCCCCCTTTTTCCCGGGGCCCGGGAAAATTTTTAAAAAACCCCATTTTAAAACCCAAAAAATTGGGTAACCCGGGGGCCTGATGTCAGTGTGCCAGGGGTATAAAAGATGCAGCTGACGCCATTTTGTTCAGTTTTTCTTGCCCCAGATGTCAGGTGCCCCCAAAAGGGTAGGCTAAAAAATATGCCAATAAAACATGCATGCACCAAAATATATTATACCTTCATCTACAAGCAAATACACCACATAGGTTGTATAGATTAGAGAAGTGCAGATATGTTCCAGCAAAGATATGGGGGATGGTGGGCAGGTAACCTGGACTGCAACAGTGAATACACTCGAACATCTACATTTATGGTAAGTGTACACAACTGTATTATGTTCTTTGTGTTTCACTGTTGCAGTCATTACACTTGGGTTAAATCCCAAAGCTACGGTTGGGAGGCTGGAGCTAACATAGCATTAGGAGCGGCTATGAGGCCCTGTAGAACTGCAGTGGCAAAGCCTGCTCTGGATTTACAGCAGAGTGGTAAATGATATTGCTTTGTAAAGGTGTGCACTGAACTCCAGGTAGCAGCCTCTAAAATGTCTTTGGTTGGTACGCCCCTGAGGAAGGCTGCTGAACTGGCTGCTGCTCTGGTTAAATGTGGCCTAATGCCCTTAGGCACTGGATTGCCATGTTGTGAATAGCAGAAACAAATGCAGTGGCCTATCCACTTAGAAACAGTCTGCTTTGAGATAGCCTTTCCTTGTGATCCTGCAGCATACGCCACTAGTAGTTGCTCTGTCTTTCTGAAAGTTTTGGTTCTGTTCAAGTGGAAGCGTAGCTGTCTGTGTATGCCCAAAGAATGCAGAATTCTCTCCCACTTGTTCTGTGGGTTTGGATAAAAAGTAGGCAGATGAATAGCTTGGTTAAGGGCCACACTGGACACTACCTTAGGCATAAAAGTCGGGTTTGTCCTCAGAGAAACCCTGTCTGGATAAAAAATTATAAAAGGTTCCACAGCCATGAGTGCCTGTAGCTCTGAGACTTGTCTTGCAGAGGTTATTGCTAGGAGGAGAGCTGTTTTCCAAGATAATAACTTTATATCAGCTGTAGCGGCTGGCTCAAAAGGAGGCAGGGTGAGTTTTTCCAAGACATAATTGAGGTCCCATGCAGGTATTGGTGATCTCCTTGGAGGCCTTAAGTTTTTGGCTCCTCTAAAGTACTGCCTTAACAAAGGATGAGAAAAGATTGGTGGCTCTGTATTGTAATGAGCCGAAATGGCAGAGGCATAAATTTTAATTGATGAAAGGGATAGGCCTTTGTCCAGCATCTCAGTTAAGTATTGCAAAATCTGAGGAATATTTGGTACAGCTGTGTCAATTCCTTGTGCCTGGTTCCAAGCATAGAATCTCTTCCATTTTCCAGCGTAAGACTTTCTGGTATTAGGCCTTCTGGCCTACAAAATGACATCCATCACAGCTTTAGTGAGAGGCGTGTTTTGTATGACTACATTATCCGCCATGCTGCCAGATTTAAGGTCTTTAGCTGGCTGTGTAGGATCTGATTGTTTTGTTGGGATAGTAGATGAGGTATTTGAGGCAAGGTCCAAGCCGGGCATTGAGAGAAGTTCCTTAGGATTGGGTAGCAGTACTGGCGGAGCCAGTCTGGGGCAATCAGTATCATCTTTGGCTTCTCTTGTCTGACCTTTAGGAGTACCTTGGGGAGGAGAGGCAGTGGAGGAAAGGCATATACTGCTAAGCTTTTCCAGCTGAAAGATAGGGCATCCACTTTCCATGCTTGTCTGTGATAAGTCCTTGTGCAGAATCTTTTTAGTTGGTAGTTGTGAGGAGAGGCAAATAGATCTATCTCCGGACATCCCCATTTCCTTGTTATGCTGAAGACTTGTGGATCCAATTTCCACTCGTGGTGATCCATGAGGTTTCTGCTTAGTTCGTCTGCCAGAGTATTTATCTTTCCTGGCAGGAATTGTGCCTGCAGATGTACTTGGTAAGTCAATGCTGTGTCCCACAAAGTCATGGCTAGTCTGCAAAGGGGGTAAGAATGAGTGCTACCCTGCTTATTTATATACCACATGACCGTGGTGTTGTCTGTCTTTATCAGTAGTTGTCCCGGATGAAGTAGGTCCTTGAAGGCTGTCAGGGCATTCTGAACAGCTAGCATCTCTTTTTGATTGATATGTAGATGCATTTGGTTTGCGGACCATGTGCCTTGAATACACCTTCCTTCCATGTGGGCTCCCCCAGGCATAATCTGATGCATCCGTTGTTAATGTCTGCCTGGCTGGGGGCAAAGTGAATGGCTACCCCTTGTTCTGGTGACAAGCCTTGGCCCACCATCGAAACTCCTGTTGCAGGTAGGGAATGAGGGTAATTATTGTTTCCAGGCTGTGGCAATGTTGAGTCCAAACACTTTTTAGGTACCATTGAAGTTTCCTCATATGCAGTCTCGCATATGGAATTAGTAGAATGCAGGATGCCATGAAGCCCAAAGCCTGCAGAATTTTTCTTGCAGATAATTGGGCCTTTGTTGCCAACAGGTTGAAATAGGCAGTCAGTTGTCTTTGTTTGTCTGGCGTGAGATAAGCCATCTGGGCAGCTGTATTTAAGCTTGCACCCAGGAATATTATCTCTTGAGAGGGTACTAGTTTTGATTTCTTTTCGCTGACTGTATAGCCTAGGCCTGTTAGAAATCTCTTTACAAATGCCAGATGCTGTAGTAGAATGTCCTTGTTCTCTGCTTGAATGAGGCAGTCGTCCAAGTAAGGATATATTTGTATTCCTCTTTGTCTGCAGAATGCAATTACTGGTGCCAGGCACCTTGTGAAGACCCTGGGCGCAGTAGATAAGCCAAAGGGTAGTACAGAGAATTGGTAGTGCATAGAGCCAAGCTTTGAATCTGAGGTATCTTCTGCATGTTTGTCTGATTGGGACATGTAGGTATGCCTCTTTTAGGTCTAAAGTCACAAGCCAAGCCTTCTTGCCCAGCATGAGCAGAAATCGCTGTAGAGTCAACATTTTGAATTTTGGTATATCCAGAAATGTGTTTAGAATAGATAGGTCCAGTACTGGTCTCCAGGTCTTGTCCTTTCTTGGTACCAAGAACAGTCTTGAATAAAATCCTTGTCCCTGCTCTTGGTCTGGTACTTGTTGAATGGCCCTCATGTCCATGAGGGATGAGACTTGCTTTTGTGCCTCTGCCCATTGATGTTTTGGCAGGTCTGGCCAACCGTTTGTCCTTGGCAGGGTATGGAAGTGAAACTTGTAGCCTTGTGACACTATGTCTAGGACCCATTTGTCCTGGGTTATTATGTGCCAATTTTGAGAAAAAAGTGCTAGTTTTCCCCCTAAAGGTGCTGCCAGAAGATAAGTGCTTGGTGCAGGCAGGGGGAAGTCATTGGGACTGTTTCCTGTATGGCTGTGATTTGTCTTCTCCACTTTTGGAGGTAAAACCACCCCATTGTTTAGACCTGTACGAACCTTGGGGCTGCGATCTGCCTCTTGGGCATCTGTATCTGCCCCTTTGTGGTCTGTCTGACACTGGAAAGGACCAATTCTTTGTAGGCCAGTGTCTGCTAAATCTAGGAGGTTGTACCTGTAAGAAATCCTTAACCGTTTGCATAGATTTAGCTTTGCCTCCATTTTCTTTAACACCTCTTCTGCTTTAACACCAAACAAGGTATCATGTTGTAATGAAGCATCTAATAATTTTGCTTTGACATGATCAGGCAGACTTTGTTCCTTTAACCAAGCATGCCTCCTGATAAGAGAACCCGTAACAGCGGCCCTGCAGGAGGCCTCCAAAGAATCAAAACCACATTGCAAAGTATGCTTTCCAACTTGTTCAGCTGCATGCAATAAATCCTGCATTTCCTTGTTTTCTGCACATTCAGAATTTATCAACATTTTCTGTTTAAGCAGTGACATAATATATTGCTGATATTTGAGCATATGAAACTGACAATTTAAAGCCCTTATAGCTAAGGTAGCAGAAGTGTAAATCTTTTTTTCCATTCTGTCCAATGCTTTAGAATCCCTGTCTGAGGGGGTAGGGTTTTTTGCAGTGGAAGCCTTGACCCCTTTGGGACCCTGAGAGATAGTTTCTGGGTCAGTAGCAGGGTTTTTGAAAAGGAATTTATGAGAGTCAGGAACCCTGTAATACCTGTCCGGCTTAACAGGAGCTGGAGGTAAGGAGTCAGGGGTCAGAGTGGACTCTGAAAATACATCATCTACAATGTCTAACACAGGTGGAATAGCTAGGGGCCTGTGTTTTGGTAGTAAAAGGAAGTCTCTGAGCTTTTTCTTAGATTATGAAAAATCTCGGCTCTCCCAGTGAAAATGCTCCCTCATGGTATGCAAGGTTTCCCCAAAAGAGTAATCCTCAGGAGGAGAGTCTTAAGGGATAGATTCTTCAGCATCAGAATCCTCATAGGGAGGAAGAGAGTATTCCTGATCAGAAGAGGAATCAGATGAAATGGAAACCTGATCTGAAGATTCATATTCTGTCTCTTGCCTAGGCCTTTTATCAGGTGGGGGATGGGAAACCCTGATCAAAGTAATTAAGTCTTCGGCCATTTTGAGCATCTGTTTTTTGGGCATGGAGGCCTGTCCATGAGGCTGTTGTACTTGTTTCTTTGTCTTTAAAGGTGCTTTAGTCTTTGCCTTTGAAGCTGAAGTCGTTTTAATGTTTAATTGAGTAGGTCTGAAAACACCCTCAGAAGCTGATGCCTGCTCAGCGGCTCCAGACCCATCTGAGGGAAAAGTATCCGAAGGTCCAATACCTTGAGCTTCCAGTGGCCTAGTCGACTCCATGTGGGAGTTAGTAGCGGCCTGCGGGTCTAAAGTAGCAGGGGTCAGGGGCTGCGAAGGCGCCTCACTGACCACCGGCGAACCAGCGAATGGCTTAAGCCTCGTCGTCGATTTTGGACCTCGGATGCCTGTCCTTTTCTTTTTCTTTGCGTTTCTTGTGAATTCCAGCAGTCGGATGGCTATCTGACGACATTGTATAATTAAATCTTCTGCCAAAATAGTGTAATGCAAAATCGTACCGACGCTTAATTGCGCGTTGGTTAAATCTAGCACAAAACCGACAACTAGCAAGGTTGTGGTCAGGGCCTAGGCAAGGAATACAGTAAGAATGAAAGTCCTTATGAGGTATTTGCTTCCCACAAGAAATACAATTATTAACTTTTTCTGACATCGGTCTGGAGCAAGAAAAAAGTTTCCCCAACGGGGTACTTAGCTTTTAATGAAGACTTTGGATCTGAAATTCGAACACGAAAATCTCAGGAGTCGGCCGATCGGCACTTGCGAACTGCTTATGCTTCAGGCACCGCGCGGCAAGAAAGACTGAAGAAAATGGCGTCGGCTGCATCTTTTATGCCCCTGGCGCACTGACGTCAAGGAAGAGGCGACAGCAACTGACACCGGACCTAGACTTTGGAATTCAGGCTGACTGAGGGTAGCCTGCCAGCAGGATAACCCAAGTGTGATGACTGCAACAGTGAAACACGAAGAACATCTAACAGACCATGGAAGAAAATGCTTATAGCTCTGCAGTCCCACATCATCAGACATGTTTGGACTGATTATGGCCCACTTCCATGCTTCCATGTCTCAGAAGGCACATGCAGCATGCTCCATAAACCTGCAGCAAGATATCTGTCATGTGAGCAAAACTGCAGAACAACATTTTGGTACACAGAAAGGGTACAGCCATCAGAGAAGGCAATGAGCTGCAGTCAAAATGGAACAGGGGCCTGGTGAGGAGATGTTAGCAGACCAAGCTGCTGGCTGCAGATGACCACGCAAAATGGACATGGTCACAACACACCATGGCACTACATAAGAAGCAGGATCTGGTTCACAACTATTGAAAGCTAATAGATCAGCCATTACTGAATTAGAAGTGGGATATTCTTCAGACTTGGTCAGAAATGAGTAATTAGAGAGTCAAGTAGTAAAGAAATTGATACTTCTATTCGCATATAGGATAATGAGCATCAGATAGTGTTGTGTTTGACGGGAACAATAATACAGGTGTGAGACCTAAGAACACCTTAATGTAAGGAAGTATGGAGCTGTTTTTATTCATGTTGGGTCAAATGACCTCATCTTCAAGAGCTCACTGACTGTTAGTAGGAAACTTGCAGCCTTCTTAGACAGCATAGCTTGTACAGGAATTTAGAACACATTTTTTGTAAACTGCATTTAGAAAGGAGACTCAGGACAGTGTGAATTAAAAGATTTTGTGGGCAAATACCTACATAAAAATAGCTCATTTCAAAAAGAGGAAGCATGCAGAATATCCAAGCCTAGCTTCGGCACACATGTAGGATGGAGGCCACCTGTCAAGACAAGTCAAGAGAATTTTTGCAGTAGACATTCAGTATTTGACAAACAGAAGACAAGATTTTTGCCAGGTTAGAAATTTAACATTTCAGAGATAGCAACATTTTGACTTTGGTATGATGGATGTTAATGCTAGAGGCATTAGTAATACATTTTTTTTACTGGAAAATGTGCTGTATTTGCATAAGATTGATGATGTTACAGTTTGTGAAACATGGTTAAAGAACAATGACTGGAAACCAGTTTTGTGAGGTTATTAGTATTTTTTTTACTGTAACAGATATTCTAACAAAAAAATCAGGTGGAGCTGTTATGATAGGGATTAAAGATTGTTTTGAGACCTGTGATTATTACAAGTTTGATGATAACACCAATACTGTAGACTGTGTAACTGTGACAATAAAGACGGTCCTTAAACAGATTGCAGTGTACAGGCCACCAAGTCAAGCGATGATAACCTACACAAATTCATACATTCCTTGCATGAAACAGGAGGGAAAATAATAGCAATTACGGACTTAAAATCACCAGAAATAGACTAGAATATTGATTCTACGTTAGTAAGGAATTTTTTTACAACGTATATTCAGGAACAAATGCTACAGATTGCATACAAACCTGTGGAATGGAATATATCGGAAATTGTTATGTTCCTAAGGAAATGATTGTTACTTCATGTCAAGTTTTGCCACCTTAGATGTGGAAAGATCATGGTGTTATGAAGGTTAAATTACTGCTAGATAATTTTTCAAATTGAAATCTGAACCAATACACAGATGATTAATAGCAGAATACACAGAAGCAAAAGAGTCACAATGTAAAAGTAGCTGGAGTGATGCATTCTGTGAAACAACTTCAGAAAGAATGTGGCAAGTTATGAAAGTGAAACTAAATACAAAACTAAAATAAAACGTTTAACTTCAGGATCTACTCACACGAGGTCAGAAGGATGTAGTTTCATAAGAATAAAATACTTAAATAAGTTGAAAATAAGTTGAAAGATAAAAATAAATACAAAAAGTAGAAATAAGGCTGAATGATGCATTTGAAAACTGAAATAAACAATATGGGCAAACAAATTAAGCATTGTGTGAAACAAGATCAGAAAAAAATCTGAAGAACATTTATGTAAAGATACTGAACATAACAGGAAGCCATTTTATTGATATACATGAGGTAGAAATAATAAAAAAACATGCAAAATGAAAAAAAAATTTGAATCTACACACATTTTAACGTCAAACACACAAGACTATAGACATATTTACAAAATTTGTGTAAGACAATTTGGTTCCAAAAAGGGGTTGATAAATTGTGCTAGTAACATTCAAGTCTAGATAATGGAATTAAATAGATTATACTAAAAAAAAAACTATGCAAACTGGACCACAAAAAGCACAGGGAGGAGGCAGATTTGATAATAATGATCTGACAGCACTTCAGCATGAACTTACGGTATCATGATATCTGTTATATCTGTAAGACATTTAAGCATGGGGAGATTCATAAATACTGCAGACTTGCACTTGTTAAACCCATCTTTAAGAGAAAAAGGAATAGGACAAACTGAGAGTCATATAGACCCACAAGTCTACTTTCTTGTTGTAGAAAAACAATGGAGAAATATATCAGAATACAAAATAAATGTATAACTACTATTAACATGATGTTCTATAGTAATGTTACAACAGCTATAAATGAAAAAGTATGCTGTGATGTTATTCATGTAGACCTAATGTCAGCCTTTGGCAGGGTCATACATAAAACACTGATCAGTAAATTAGAACAACTAGATATTAACGTAATCTTAATAAAATGGATAGCTGCATGGCTTACTAATAGGATACGGTAAATATCATAGAGTTTATAGCAAATGGACAGGTGGAATTCTACATTATAATCAGAGCTTTGTCCTAGGTCCAAAGTTGTTTAGGTTGTATCTTTCAGATCTATCTTTTTCATACATCAAAAACTAAGCATTTGAGATTTGGAAGTCATAGACATAAGGGTAAATATTTAATAAAGCACACAGCGACTGAATCCGTAGATTCATTTAAGGACCTGAGTATATGGATAGCTCCAGCTTTTACTTTTTCTGATCATATTAACCAACTGGTTAATTATAGTTATAAAATTATAGACTGCATAAAAAGATTTATAAAATCTAGGAAATCAGAAATTAGGAAATTATTGTTTGCAAGTTACATCAGACCCAAAGTACAGTAGGGAATAATAATATGGAAAACGTATAAGAAAATTAGCATGAGTAAATTAAAAGAATTACAATGGAAGTATATCAAGGGCATCTTTGGATGTGAAAATTTATTACAAAAGATTAATAAATCTGAACTCGTACAGTGTTTCATATAGATATTTAAGAGGACACCTTATTCAAGTATATAGGGCACTTAGAGATAACTACCCTCAAAGAGTAGTAGAGAATCATTAGACAACCGGTGTATGACAGTAGACAGAAATGGGAGATGTTCCAGTTGGTTATCTGACAGAGAGCTGCTGATGCATTGATTAAACTACCAAATTATATTAAAGCAAGCACTAGTCTAGATATTTTTAAGACTAGCTTGCACAGTTATTATGGAAATGATTGTTTCAGTATATTAGCAGGCTAGAATGGCACTGTTGCCTGTACCTGAAATGTCTATGTGTATGTATGCAACTATACATCACATTAGAAATAACAAGCATTAATAGTGACACAGTGTATAGCCTAGGCATACTGTGCAACAGAAATAAGCAACCCTCGTAACAAAGCACTGAGGCCAGGCACATTTGTCATGATATGCACAGATGGAAAACACCACAGTGACAGGGACTGGTAATTGGCATGGGGGAGGGCTTATGATGTGGATGTGCATATGTATCATGGGCTAGTAATAGTGGTGAGCTTAGAAAACTATGAAAGAATAGAATGGTGCTTTCTGTGTTAGTCAGGTATTCAGATGGGGGGGTTGGTGTGTGTGTGTGTGTGTGTGTGTGTGTGTGTGTGTGTGTGTGTGTGTGTGTGTGTGTGTGTGTCTACAAAGTCCTTACAAAACTTTCTGCACTATAAATGTAAGTTTATTACAGGTGTAGAGGCATTCAGTAGATAATGGCAATTTGACAATGTGCAAATTATAATAATAAGAGGCTAATGAGCTTAATTGCCTTTGAATCACACATTTTACATGTAGCACACCAAAGCTGTGCAATGAGGCTTGAACCTGATTATGAAAACACATAATGATTGTGAAGTACACTGTGCACACTTATATGGGGCAGTAACCATTGTGGAGCCATGGGTGTATTAATCAGTTTTGCTGTCCCTAGGGGCACTATAGTGTAACCATGGACATGGTATAGGTTGTACAGGGTATGTACAGGTAGGTCAATGCATCTTTCATATCCCAAACATCACACTGGTATGCTATGTTTTTATGTACGACTACTACTAGCCTAGCCTGGTGATGGCATTTGTAAACTGGAAATTGAACACCTGCACTGGCCACCTGGAGAATTCCCTTGTGTACCTGGCAGATATACATTGCTGTCTCACTCTGTGGGCCACAAGTGGCTGGGTTCAGCCATAAGATGACTAACGTCTGGATGGGTGCACACCGAGCAGCACAATAGCCAACTGTCATCTTAACTTATCCCCCGTCATGGTATTCCCTTCCCTGTGTTTCACTTCCCCTTCCAGTTTGAGGTCCAATCCTGCCCATCACCAAATGTCCACCCTGTCTCAGTCTGTCTCTCTCCTATATGTTCCCCTAATTTGTGTCAGCACCTCCCTTGTTGTTTTTTTTTTTTTTGTGTGTGTTTGTTTGTCAGCCCCCTGCTACCATCCCTACATCTTCTTTCACTGCCAAACATTCTTATGGTTACCTTCTCCCTGTATCATTCTTGGGAACAAAATGGGCATTTGTCCCACAAACAACATATGTACAATTTTCTTTCCCACACTCATCCCGGTCTTCTCTTCTTCTTCTCCATCTGTTTGTTCCTCTACCTGATTTTCACCCTTTCTGGCTGTCTGATACACATATTTCCTTCCTATTTATACAGATTAATTGGTAGAGACTTTGCTGTGCAGGCCATATAAAAAGTCAAAACTAAGTAAATTAGGATCATGTTATAAAAATATTGTCAAATTTGGAACAGATTCCACACATTCAACTCATCACTGTCAATGCCTGGTTGAAACTATCTCATATTATGAAATATAACCAGTTAATAATGGCTCAGAAAATAATGCACAATCCTGACAACATACCTTCTCTAAAAAGTCTTCTACAACCCTCCTCTAACATTCGTACTCTTCAAACATCTAACAAAGATGTATTCCAAGTAACCAAAGTATCCAGTACAGCAAGCAACTCTCTTTACTCTAACTTTGTTGCTAAAAATTGGAATACCCTTCCACATAGTACTGGATCCATAAACAATCTTAATCATTTCAAAATATGAAAACACACTTATTTGAATCCTGGCTTTGCACATGTTAACACTCCAGGTTAGTTATTAACTTAGCCTTACTTATACAACTTGGCTGAACGTTCTAACTCTGTTAACATATGCCTTCTGAGAACACTACTTCTCTATGAGTAGTTACATTCCTAGCTGCAACTCTCACCACAGAAGCATTACTAACTATGTGCTACTTTGTCTAAGTGATTCTCCCTGCTTAATTTCCTAACTAATGTTATGTTCCTCCACATATATAAATTCAACCATATATTTGTCAGTATTCAAGTGTTTAAAGTCTTGTTCTACTTAATACTATGTATATATTTTTGTTTTTATATTTTTATCCTGTAAATGTGTCAACACTCATTTTATTGTCAATTTTGTTTATAATTTCGATTACTTACTGTGATAATTTGTATGTAAGCTTAGACTGGAGCTTTTCTCCCTGGGCCTCCGCTGAAAATGGGCACTGTCCCAGTTGGGGCCATCCCGGTAAACAAATGTAAAATAAATTAAAAATAAAACAAAAGGACTGTTAACTGTGCTCTTGGCAGTGAGTCAACGAGCAGGGTATAAGTTTTCTTATTTCTATTATGAATTTTAATATGGACAGGAATATTACATAAACAGTTGCTTCTGAGCAGCTGTCTTCATAGTCTCACTCTCTGGCTGTATATCAGGGGCCAACATTTGCTGCTGTCATTTTTAGTATCTATGACCTTTGACAACAACTGTGACATTGGATTATAAAGTGCTTTGGATGTTTGATGGTGGGTGAGTGACAGCTGAGTGGCCACACTCAATCTGAAAACATGCATATTCTGGACACCTTGGCATAACAGAAATGTATTTTTCTAGAACAGAAAACATGTGCTTCCCTTTCCTTCATTTTTTTTGTAAGACAATCAAGTATAGATTTTCCTACCTTGAACAGTTTTCTTTTTTATTCTACTTAGGTCAGCCTTCATCCACACATTCTGAAGGATGTAATCATAACACTTTCATCTGCTATGTAGTACACTAACTGTTCTCCGGACTTTCTGAACCTGTGTTCATTCACTCCAATCCTGAAGGATACAGGCCAGTAATTGCAGTATTCAGAAAGGAAAGAGAACAACTGTGAAAAGGGAAATGCATACGAATTCACAGAGTACATTATCTCAGAGTATTCCCCTTGCACTGGGGTATACGTAGATGTATGTATCAGGGGTATGGCTGCATAGCACCCCTCAAACACACTTACATCAAGGAATTCTAAATTTGTATTAGTAGATGAATACAGCAGGGGTATGACTGCATAGCACTCCCCCATCCACTTACACCGAGGTATACAAATTTCATATTAGTACATGAACACAGCAGGGGTATGGCTACATAGCACACACCTTCACTTACACAGAGGTATACTAACCTTATGTTAGCAGATGTATATAGCAGGGGTATGGCTGCATTGCATCCTCTCCACTTACACTGATTTATACTAATATCATATTAGTCAATGTATATGGCAGGCATACGCCTACATAGCACTCCACCCCACACTTACACCAAGATATATTAATTTCATATTAGTAGAGGTACAGAGCTGGGGTATGGCTGCATAGCACTCCTATATAGCAGAGGTAGGGATGCATTGCCCCCCCCCACCTTACACTGAGGTATACTAATCTTATATTAGTAGATGTACATAGCTGGGGGATGGCTGCATAGCACTCCTATATAGCACATTTATGGATGCATTATTCCCCCTTTACACCAAGATATACTAATCTCATATTAGTAGATGTACATGGTAGATGTACATATGGCTGCATAGCACTCCTCCAAGTTATACTGATGTACACTAACCTTGTATTAGTTGATGTATATAGCAGGTAGCAAGGATACTGCTACAAAGCACCCCCCCCCACTTACATTGAAGTATACTAATCTCATATTAGTAGATGTACATAGCAGGGGTATGGCTGTATAGCACTCCCCCCCACTTATATTGAGGTATACTAATCTCATATTAGTAGATGTATATAGCAGGTAGCAGGGGTATAGCTGCATTCGCCACCCCCACTTACATCCAGGTATACTAATATCAAATTGGTGAATGAATATACAGCAGGGTTATAGCTGCATAGTACTCCCCTCCCACACTTACACCGAGGTATATTCATTCTTATTAGAGGTATATAACATGGGTATGGCTGCATAGCACTCCCCCTCACACATACACACTTTGCCCACCCCTGGAAAAAGAGAAATTCAGAATTTGATGTTGTTTTGGTTGGATCACATTATCTCATAGTATACTTCTGAAAGGAAGGTGTGTGGGACACATCTGATGGTCACTAAATTGGTTATCTTCAACTGCAGCCATTCTGTTATTATTAAGGTAGACCTTAAGCTTCAGCTTTCACCTTTAATGAATGGCCAGGTTGAAACTGGCATTTTCCAGCAATACTGTTCATCAGGCTTCTTCCTCCAGAATTAGAAGCACCTCCTATTGGTACTAGATGGAGATTTGGTTACTAGAGGCACACCTAGAAGGTTTCTGCTTTGTTAGCACTGTATGAAGGGACTTTTCTTATGAAAATGCAAGCATCGTGCTCCAAACAGTACATGTGGTAAGAAAGAAAAAGCTTGGGGATAAGCACATCCTCTTAGTTCACTATGATGTTAAAAGGGAGAACACTGACCAAAGGCAACAGCATGCTCTGCCAATCGGTCATGGATGCTACAGCTCCTTAAGGATTTCCTAACAAATGTGTCTCAAGAAGGAGGTACCAGCAGTTATGATCTTTCTTACCCGATTTCTACATACATTCCACCGCAGCAACTTAAACAAATTGCTTCCGCACTGTTGCAAACCAAACCAAGTAATGTAACAATGAACTAGACTACTATACTGTTTGGCTATATGTTACACAATTACTGGGCTTCTCCTTGTACTGTTTCATCTACACAGCAATATTATATTCTCAAATGGACCTGAACTGCTGGCTATTAGAAAAAAAAGGTTTACAACTACCTGTCTAATTGACTTTCTGCCTTATAAATATTTCTAAATGTATTTATGTTAAACACACCCTTCAAACTCAGTTATAATATTATGTGAAAATCTAGGGCTATCATAACTACAATAATTCTCTGCGGAATGACTGTAATTTGTATTTTTTTGCCTGTGTTTTTATGCTTTGTCTGAAAGAAAGATACATTCTCCGTTTAATTCTGCACTTGCATGCCATGCCTGTCAGAAAAGAATGCATTACGTATGTACTAAAATATGAAGTGGACTTTCTCTTCCTAGACTGCTTGAAAATGATCAATGCCCAGTTGGATTATCCCAGTTACAAAATAAAAATAAATTAATAATACATAAAATAAATATATACTACTACTACGTATACAGCCAGAAAAAAGGTAAAAAAATATTGTCAGTCTCTACTGCTAAAATTTGGAAGAGGTTGTTGCCACAAATTAAAGCTACCTTCTGTGTGTGTGTGTGTGTGTGTGTGTGTGTGTGTGTGTGTGTGTGTGTGTGTGTGTGTGTGTGTGTGTGTGTGTGTGTGTGTGTGTGTGTGTGTGTGTGTGTGTGTGTGTGTGTGTGTGTGTGTGTCTATGTGTGTGTGTGTTACTGACACTTTAGCTAGCAGTACCAGGTCAGGATAACCTCATCACCACTGCTGCTTACATTGCACATGATGGAAATAATAGTTTTCATTGAGAAAGTCAGAGATCAGAAATCTTACTTCTGAATGGATGAAAACAAAAGGATAAACACAGGAAATCAAATGATCGCACACACATCACAAGATATAGACAGACAGACAGATAGCTATGGAAACCACCCTACACCCCTGTGCCCCCTCCACACCAGTAATTATTTATTCTAACTCTGAAACAGCATGCCCTAAATGAGGGAAGATACGTCCATTTCTGATGCTTGACCTGTTCTTATTTGGCCATTCAAAAATCAGTCATTTGATTATTAAAATTTTGCATGGCAGCCAGCAATAACATGTATAACTTACTTGCATAAGATGCTATAAATTTACTGCAGCAAGATATAACACAGAAATATAAGAGAAGTTATCAAGAACTGAGTTAAATGCTATACTGTAGCTTACTGACAAAGGCAAACGTAATAAACACTAAATAACGCAATTATTGTTATTCATAATAATACAATTATGCTCTCTTACCAGTAGCTCATCTACTTCTTTTTGCTTTTGTCCACGAAGGTAGTAAAATAACCCAGCAAATGCTATGCTTGATCCAAGGCAAAATATCTCAAGTGGACTTACAGTTATATCAGACATCTTTTGCCTAGAAAGAGAAACAGGTCAGAGCCGTTAGGAAAAGTAAATATTCAACAAGTAATCTCCATGGTATCTCCGAAGTCTCAAAACAACCCACTAAAGTGTAGTGGGTCTAAAAACAAAACAGTGTAAGAAACTTCTCTGTGTGGAAGATTTTCAGTCCATATATTTCTAGTTAATCACTGTATAGTAATCAGATCAGACAATAGTAATAGAAGTAGCGAACGTAAACTCGTCAAGTCAAAAAGTAATAATAGAAAATATATAATTCTACAGCATTACTATCACTTACCTCAATCAAACAACCCCCTTCCTGAAGTTTACCTCTTCCCATAGCTGTACTTCAACCATTTTCTTAGATATGCAGATTTCCAAAGACACCAACAATAACAGAATCACCACTGATCTATTCAGAAAACCAACGAGGGTTAACTTATTACTCCACAGTAAAAGTCTACATCCTACAAAAACCAAGTATAATGTAGTGAAATCCCAAGGCTATAGATTAGCTCGAATTACCACAGAGATGGAACCATTTCTGAGAAACCTGAACAACTTAGAGAATGATTTTCTAGTGAGAGGCTATGAAAGTCAGATGTTAAAAAACATCCTGGAACCCATTATAGAACTGAAAAGGACTGAAGCACCTTCACTCAACCTCCCCAGTAGAAAAATGTTAAGTAATTCCACAGAGAATAACAAATGCAAAAATAGCTGCATCCTGACATACACTTTGGATTATCACAGTATCAAAATATTATTGAAGAAAACTGGGACATTGTCACAGGAAACCCTTTTCTGATTAACATCTTAGGTGAAGCCCCATCATTTGTTTATAGGAAGGCCAGGAATATTAGAAGTTTTGTTGAATTTAAACCTAGACCATGTGAGAAAAGCACTAAAAGATGTGAAACTAATTGTACATTTTGTATATTTATACAGCAAGATGATAGTTTTTATTGCCCTTATTTAAAGAAGATCATTAAAACCAGTGCAGGGGGTGACTGTAACACTAAAAAAGTAATTTACAGGGCACAGTGCAATGAATGTGATGCATTCCATGTGGCAAGACTGTAAATAAACTCAAGCGAAGGATTTCATGTCATCTGTCAGAAATCCGCTCAGGATGTAAAAACAATGCACTAGCCAAACACCTTTCTCTTCATAAAAGACACACAGGTTTTAAGTTCCAGATCCTGGATCGCATAGACATGGGTGATCTTGAAGGAGACATCCCGAATATTCTGGAGAAACATGAACTCATGTGGCAATTAAAGCTGAACTCTTTTAGAAAGCCTAGACTAAACTACTACTGTTCAATTAAAAGTGCACTGGAACTTAGAAAATTGCCACATTGTTTACATGACTAATTTTATTTTACTTTATTTTTTATTTTTTTTTCCTACAAATTGGTTTTAAATACCATTTTAAATCATTTGAAATTTAAGTGTTTATTTTGTTTCCATCATCATACATACATTTTGTCTTATTTTTTTCTGGTTCTCTTTTTTCCACTTTATTCAAAATGATGGTAATAACAATACTAACTAATTATACAATTATATAGCTTTTTAGGGTTCTTGTACACAGACCTGAAGAAGTCTAGAAGGACGAAAGCGATCTTTGTTAACAATAGGTTATGAAAATAGAAAGTGATTTTTACATGCAAAATGTATATGTATATATTTATATATAATTTTGATCTAAAATGAACTAAGGTTGATATATTTCCAGCCATGTAGTATTTTGCCTTGGATAAAATCACAGACTTAATAATCTACCTAATAATTTGGTTAAATAAGCTCTACCATTAAAGTACATTAGGGCTATATATTATTATGACAGCTACTAGGTAGGGCAGGACCAGCTCAAATGTCACACTGATGGGGGAAGGGATGTGAATTTAACATGTGTACCAATAACACTTTGTTTTACAGCACAATAAACCACTCCCATGCCTGATAAAAATATATATATATATTTAGAAAGCTTGTGAGGAAATTATTACTCTATTTTTGTTTTACTTGGATCGCTTGTCTGTGTACTTAATAAAGGATTTTCGACTGGAAACAGATGGCCTGCCTTGCTTGGATTACGTTCAAATACTTAGTAATGCTGTAGAATTATATATTTTCTATTATTACTTTTTGACTTGACGAGTTTACGTTCGCTACTTCTACTACTATTGTCTGATCTGATTAATATACAGCGATTAACTAGAAATATATGGACTGAAAATCTTCCACACAGAGAAGTTTCTTACACTGTTTTGAAAAGTAAATATTACTTGCAACTTAAAGTGCTATAAATGAACAAACTGTGTTCTCTGCATGTAGCACAGAAGAAGTTTACCAAAGAAAGGCAAGGTGGTCAGGTTTGGTGCTACAGAGCATTGCTTTTCTGATATTTAATCCATCATTTATTGAAAATGCTTTTCTGATATTTAATCCATCATTTATTGAAAATTCAAGTCCCTGGTGCTTTTTGTGTATCACTTTTGCAACAAACACCAGTTAAAAAAGGCATAATTTAGTTTCACTGCTGTGGCACTACAGTGCATAACAACACAGTTTTGTCTATGTTAGTAGCAATCTGTAAAACTAAATGAAAACTCCAGCTAAGCTGGAAAGTACAGTTGTGTACCTACCATAAATGTAGATGTTCGAGTGTATCCACTGTTGCAGTCATTACTCTTGGGTTATCCTGCTGGCAGGCTACCCGCAATCGGCCAGAATTCCAAAGTCTAGGTCCGGCGTCGGTTGCTGTCGCCTCTTCCCTGACGTCAGTGCGCCAGGGGTATAAAAGATGCAGCCGACGCCATTTTCTTCAGTTTTTCTTGCCCCAGATGTCAGGTGCACCAAATAGGTAGGCTGAAAAATATATCAATAAGAAATGCAAGCATAAAAATAACATTTCCTTCATCTACAAGCAAATACACCAAAAAGGTTGTATAGGATAAAGAAGTGCAGATAAGTCCCAGCAAAGAGAAGGGGGATGATGGGTGGGTAACCTGGACTGCAACAGTGAATACAACAGGTACACAACTGTACTATGTTCATCATGTTTCACTGTTGCAGTCATTACTCTTGGGTAGAATCCCAAAGCGGAGGATGGGTGGCTGGGCTAAATAGGATTAGGAGAAGCTATGAGGCCCTGCAGAACTGCAGTGGCGAAGCCTGCTCTGGACTTAGAGTAGAGAGGCAAGTGGTAGTGCTTTGTAAAAGTGTGCACTGAACTCCAAGTTGCAGCCTCTAAGATTTCTTTGGTTGGTACTCCTCTGAGGAAGGATGCTGAAGTGGCTGCTGCGCTGGTGGAATGAGGCCTAAATGCCCTTAGGCACTGATTTGACATGCTGAAAATAGCAGAAACAGATGCAATGGCCTATCCATTTAGAAATAGTTTGTTTTGAGATAGCCTTTCCTTGTGATCCTGCAGCATATGACACTAAAAGTTGCTCAGTCTTTCTGAAAGTTTTAGTTCTGACCAAGTAGAAGCGTAACTGCCTGTGTATGTCCAAAGAATGCAGAATTTTCTCACCCTTGTTCTGTGGATTTGGGTAAAAGGTAGGCAAGTGAATGGTTTGGTTGAGGGCCACACTGGACACCACCTTAGGCATAAATGTAGGGTTTGTCCTCAGAGAAACCCTGACTGGATGAAAAATGATGAAAGGTTCCACAGCCATGAGTGCTTGTAACTCTGAGACTTGCCTTGCAGAGGTTATGGCAAGGAGCACAGCTGTTTTCCAGGACAAGAATTTTATATCTGCTGTTGATGCTGGCTCAAAAGAAGGCAGTGTGAGTTTTTCCAAAACATAATTGAGGACCCATGCCGGAATTGGTGCTCTCCTTGGAGGCCTAATGTTTTTGGCCCCTCTGAGGTACTGCCTTATTAAAGGATGAGAAAAGATAGGTGGTTCCGTATTGTAGTGTGCAGAAATGGCAGAGGCATGAATCTTAATTGATGAGAAAGAAAGGCCTTTGTTCAGCATCTCAATTAGGTATTGTAAAATGTGAGGAATATTTGGTACAGACATGTCAATGCCTTGTTCCTGGTTCCAAGCACAGAATCTCTTCCATTTTTCTGCATAATATTTTCTGGTACTGGGCCTCCTGGCCTCCAAGATAACATCCATAACAGCTTTTGAAACAGGAGTGTTCTGAATGGCTACATTATC
Source organism: Protopterus annectens (assembly GCF_019279795.1). Taxonomy (NCBI): domain Eukaryota; kingdom Metazoa; phylum Chordata; order Ceratodontiformes; family Protopteridae; genus Protopterus; species Protopterus annectens. Next base: position 593,839,372 of record NC_056734.1, on the reverse strand, counting down.
CGCCATGCTGCCCGATTTAAGGTCCTGAGTTGGCTGTGCAGGATCTGATTGTTTTGTTGGGTCAGCAAGTGAGAAGTTTGAGGCAATATCCATGCTGGACCTTGAGACAAGTTCTTTAGGATTGTGTACCAGTGCTGGCGTGGCCAGTCTGGTGCAATCAGAATCATTTTTGGCTTCTCCTGTCTGACCTTTAGGAGTACTCTGGGAAGGACAGGCAGTGGGGGAAAAGCATATACTGTTAGATTGTTCCAGCTGAATGATAGGGCATCCACTTTCCATGGTTGCTTGTGGTAAATCCTTGTGTAAAATCTCTGCAATTGACAGTTGTGAGGGGAGGCAAATAGATCTATGTCTGGGCATCCCCATTTCCTTATTATCATCCTGAAGACTTGTGGATCCAGTTTCCATTCGTGGGGATCCATGAGGTTTCTGCTTAGTTTGTCTGCCAAAGTATTTGTTTTTCCTGGCAGGAATTGTGCTTGCAGGTGAACTTGAAAAGCCAATGCTGTGTCCCACAAGGTCATTGCTTGTCTGCAGAGGGGGTAGGAATGTATACCTCCCTGCTTGTTTATGTACCACATGACCGTAAGTAACTGTCCTGGATGAAGCAGGTCCTTGAACGCTGTCAGGGCATTTTGAACAGCTAGCATCTCTTTTTGATTGATGTGAAGATGCCTCTGGTTTGCAGGCCATGTGCCCTGAATACATTTTCCTGCCATATGGGCCCCCCAGGCATAATCTGATGCATCCGTTGTCAGTGTCTGTCTGGCTGTGGGTAAATTGAATGGCAGACCCTTGTTGTGGTGACAGACTTCTGCCCACCATCGAAACTCCTGTTGTAGGCAGGGAATGAGTGCAATTACTGTCTCCAGGCTGTGGCAATGCTGAGTCCAAACACTTTTCAGATACCACTGTAGTTTCCTCATATGCAGTCTGGCATATGGAATTAGTAGAATGCAGGATGCCATGAAACCCAAGGCCTGCAGGATTTTCTTTGCAGATAGGTGGGTTTTTGTTGCCAATTTCTTGAAGTAAGTAGTCAGTTGTTTTTGTTTGTCTGGCGTGAGATAAGCCATCTGGGCAGTTGTATTTAAGCTTGCACCCAGGAATATTATCTCTTGAGAGGGCACTAGTTTTGATTTCTTTTCGTTTACTGTGTACCCTAGGCCAATTAGTAATCTTTTTACAAACGCCAGATGCTTTAGAAGAGTGTCTTTGTTCTCTGCTTGAATTAGGCAGTCATCCAAGTAGGGATATATTTGAATTCCTTTTTGTCTGCAAAACGCAATTACTGGTGCCAGGCATTTTGTAAAGACCCTGGGCGCAGTAGATAAGCCAAAGGGCAGTGCAGAGAATTGGTAATGCATTGAGCCAGCTATGAATCTGAGGTATCTTCTGCAAGATTGTCTGATTGGGACATGCAGGTATGCCTCTTTTAGGTTCAAAGTTACGAGCAAAGCCCTCTGGCCCAGCATGGGCAGTAGCTGCTGAAGAGTCAACATCTTGAATTTTGGAACTTCAAGAAACGTATTTAGTATAGACAGGTCCAGAATTGGTCTCCAGGTTTTGTCCTTCCTGGGTACTAGAAAAAGTCTGGAGTAAAATCCTTGCCCCTGCTCTTGCTGTGGTACTTGCTGAATGGCCCTCATGTCCATGAGGGCTGTAATTAGTTTTTGTGCCTCTGCCCATTGATTGTGTGGTAGGTCTGGCATGCCCTTTGACCTTGGTAGAGTGTGAAAATGGAACCTGTAGCCTTGGGACACTATGTTCAAGACCCATTTGTGTTGGGTAACGATTTGCCAATTTGATGAAAAAAGTGCTAGTTTTCCCCCTAAGGGGGCTGTCAAAAGAAAACTGTTTGGACCTAGTAGAGGAAAGTCATTGGGACTGTTTCCTGTAAGGCTGTGATTTGTCTTCCCCGCTTTTGGAGGTAGGAGCACCCCATTGTTTAGGCCTGTATGAGCCTTGGGGCTGAGATTTATCTCTGGGGTGCCTGTATCTGCCTCTTTGTGGTCTGTCTGAGACTGGAAAGAGCCAATTTTTAGAAGGCCAGTTCCTGCTAAACCTGGGTGGCTGTACCTGTAAGAAATCCTTGACTGTCTGCATGGATTTTGCTTTATCCTCCATTTTTTTTCAACACCTCTTCTGCTTTAGTACCAAACAAAGTATCGTGCTGTAATGGTGCATCTAATAATTTTGCTTTAACATGATCAGGCAGATTTTGTTCCTTTAACCAAGCATGCCTTCTATTAACAGAACCTGTAACAGTGGCCCTGCAAAAGGCCTCCTGTGAATCATAGCCACATTGCAAAGTATGCTTTTCCACTTGTTCAGTTGCATGCAATAAATCCTGCAATTCCTTGTTCTCTGAACATTCAGTATTTGTCAACATTTTCTGTTTAAGTAGTGACATTAAATATTGCTGATATTTAAGCATATGAAATTGACAATTTAAAGCCCTTACAGCCAGGGTTGCAGAAGTGTAAACTTTTTTCCCCCATCTGTCTAGAGCCCAAGAATCCCTATCAGAGGGGACAGGGTTTTTTGCAGTGGAAGCTTGAATCCCCTTGGGACCCTGAGATATAGTTTCTGGGTCAGCAGCGGGGTTTTTATATAGGAATTTATGAGAATACCGGACACTGTAGTATCTGTCTGGCTTAGCAGGTGTAGGGGGTAAAGAGTCAGGGGACAGTCCGGACTCTGAAAATACATCATCTACAATGTCTAGAACAGGTGGAATAGCAAGGGGTCTGTGCTGAGGAAGAAGCAGGAAGTCTCTGAGCCTTTTCTTAGATTCAGAGTAATCTTGGCTCTCCCAGTGGAAATGCTCCCTCATAGTATGCAGTGTTTCCCCAAAGGAATAGTCCTCAGGAGGAGAGGCTGAAGGAATGGATTCTTCAGCATCAGAATACTCATAGGGAAGCATGGAGTAATCCTGTTCAGAAGAGGAATCAGAGGAAATAGAAACCTGATCAGGAGAATCATACTCTGTCTCTTGCCTAGGCCTCTTATCAGGAGGGGGATGGGAGCCCCTGATCAAGGTAATTAGGTCTTCGGCCATTTTGAGCATCTGTTTTTTAGGCATGGAAGTCTGAATAGGAGAATGCTGTACTTGTTTCTTTGTCTTTAGAGCTGCTTTAGTCTTTATCTTTGAAGCTGAAGATGGCTTAACATATAGTTGTGTAGGTCTGAAGACACCCTCAGAAGCAGATGCCTGCTCAGCGGCTTCGGACCCATCTGAGGGATTGATTTCCAAGTGTCCAATACCTTGAGTTTCCAAAGGCCCAGTTGGCTCCACGTGGGAGTCGGTAGCGGCCTGTGGCTCTGAGGTAGCGGGCGCCAGGGGCTGCGAAAGTGCTTCACTGAGAACCGGCGAACCGGCAACTGGCCTAGAAGAGGCTTTGTCATCGGTTTTGGACCTCGGATGCCTATCCTTGTCCTTGCGTTTTTTGTAAACTCTGGTTGTCGGCTGTTCCGCTGGCATTATATAATTAAATCTTCATACAAAGTAATGAAATGCAAAATCGAACCGACGCTTGATAGTGCGTTGGTTAAATCTAGCACAAAACCGACAGCTAGCAACGTTATGATCAGGGCCTAGGCAAGGAATACAGTAAGAGTGAAAATCCTTATGAGGTATTTGCTTCCCACAAGAAATACAATTGTTAACTTTTTCTGACATCCGTCTGGAGCAAGAAAAAAGGTTTCCCCAACGGGGTACTTAGCTTTAATGAAGACTTTGGTTCTGAAATTCAGATTTGAAAATCTCAGGAGTCGGCCGACCGGCACTTGCGAACTGCTTTTGCTTCGGGCACCACGCGACAAGAAAGACTGAAGAAAATGGCGTCAGCTGCATCTTTTATACCCCTGGCGCACTGACGTCAGGGAAGAGGCGACAACAACCGACACCGGACCTAGACTTTGGAATTCTGGCCGACTGTGAGTAGCCTGCCAGCAGGATAACCCAAGAGTAATGACTGCAACAGTGAAACACGATGAACATCTTCCGATGAGTGACCTCTCAGACCTCTTGAATCAGAGGCCCGTGGGATATATGCAAATGACCCTTATGAACAGCAGGTGTTTCAACTAATTGGCAATTCTGAATGCCCATGACTTGTTTCCTCATTTTAATGGACAATTTCAGGCCAATAAAGACAAACCCCACTAGCTGTGGATATGCATATTTCGGCCTTGTTATGACCTCATCAGCACAGCACAAGCAAAATGTTTGACTAAGCATAAGAAACACAGGGCTGTTATACCCAGCTGATGTCCATTATCATTAGGGTGACTGCAAAAATATCCCAAATAACAAACTAAAACAATGAGTGAGAAGACCAGCTTGGCTGGAGTTTTCATTTAGTTTTTACAGATTGTTTTTTCTGTGTGACCTTCTCACTCATTGTTTTAGTTTTCTGTGTTAGTAGCAGGATTCTTCTGTATACCCTGACTCCTAATCAGCTACTTCAGCTAAAGATGTGAATTGCTATTCAGGAAGTCAGTTTTGTTGTTTTGAATGACATACTGAAATTATACAGCAACTGATTACCAACAATGGCAGCAGCTGTCTTTATATCACCAATTGAATTGTTTCCCATCTTCTTGGTTAGTGATCAAATGCCTTTTAGATAAGTAAAAAAAAATAAGCCTTTACCACTGTGATTATTTTAAAGAAACCATGGCTCTGCAAAAGTAAACATGTACAATTCTCTAGCATGAAAGGAAACCATTTGAAAATGCCAAATGTTGACTTATACAAGTAACTAACTGCATTAATATGAAAGGAGGAAGGGGAAAAAGTCTACATTGGTAGCAGCATTAAAAATAAATTCAGTGCAATTATATTATTGTCCACATGCACTTAAGTTGCAGCAGTGTTTTCATTATTATTGTCTTTCTTCATCGGTAACAAACTGCAAGATACATGAAGTATAACAAACCATAAAACGAATGCCCTATTACGTGGTTGCAAAATGATGGTAACTGGCTGCCTAAATACTTCAATTGTTCAGTTGATTTTATCATGTTAACACTTTTAATTTATAAATTATATCAGTTCTTTCTGATATATTTATTGTAAGTTATTTTTATGTACTGATAACTCTACTGGTCCACTTGATGTGATTTATAGGTACTTGACTTTTATGGAGAGTCATGGAACTGAAGTCAAGGTAGATCTTATTTACATACTGCAGTTCACCTCTAGTGACTTTGCACCCCCCCCCCAAGTTCTGTGGCACAACAGATAGATAAACTCTTGACTGTGACCCAAACAACTCAGGTTAAATTAATGAGTCTGGTGATGGGTGTTATGGGTTGAGGCTTGGACAGTGTGGCTTGTGTCAGTTCACCCGTCCTAGGGGAGGGACTGGGACAGAGTACTTGCCAAGGCACGCCTCCATGACTGAAGCATAGGTGGAGACCAGGGACACATAATCATGCTGTCTGTGGGGGGCATCTGTAGAGTTCCTTGTGGAGGCATAGATGGTTCCCTATCAGAAATTCAACACTTGATAATGTGAGTACCAAAACACAAAAATGTATGTGTGATTTAACATTAGTAGCAGCGCAGATTAAAAGTTGCTATTATATATTTAAAGCATTTTTTGAAGGGGACAAGTACCTCTGCACCCCTTGATATGAGAGACTGTATCCTCCACATCCCAATTTTTATAAATATACTAACTTTAAGACTGCTTGAATACTCCAATATATAGCCATTTCAGAGTTAGTATATAACGTCCTACAACAGCACTTAAATTTGTGCAATTCCAAGGATTGTGTTTATGGTCCTTGATCATACAACAAGAACTCAGCATGGACAATTATACCACAAATCCACTGCCTGCCCTCCTCTTCGACACTTTAGACATATAAGGAATGGAGAAATGTGGAGAAAGAATGAAAAAAAGCCCTTGTGGATATCTCAGTGATGGCACTGCAATTGACTATTCTACTTCAGAAATGAACAGGTTCGTCTGGAGACAGCTCCTGCCAGCAGAGATTGAACAGGTCATACAGATCATGTTTGGAGGTGTGATGGCTGGCAGGCACCATGGAGCAAAACATTTTAAAAAGACTGTAGACAGCATGCAGAATTTAGTTTGGCTGGGTCAGCGGCATGAAGCTTCATTGTGACTTCTTGAGTACGTGAGCTCAGTGTGTTTGTTACTTTCTACTTTCAAATCTGTGTGTCAGTGTGTGTGCACTTGCGTGTATACGTTTGATGTCAGACATGGACTGGAACTCCAATGTATGTATGATACAGTTTTCGTGACACTTGTTTCAACTGACAACTTAGCTTTACATTTTGATTCTTTCTCAGCTCTGGTTTCATTTCTCAAATACCACTGGAGATTGTTATCTTGATTTCCTTATGTTGACACATGGAATATCTGAGTGGGAATAGCTATTTGAAGATACTATTGTTTCCTTTATTTCAGGAATCATATTTGCCCGAAATGTGTCTACTTTACTAAAACTGCCTGATAACACAAATGATTGAATGCTTAGAAATTGAAACATATTAGGCCAGATTCAGAACAATCACTATTTCTGAATCACAGCTGAAATGACATCCAAAATAACTAATAAAACTGCTATATACACACATTATATGCAAGACTAGTTTCAGAAATAGCACAAAAAAAGAACACGGAGGCTTCATGCTTGAATTAACTTTTATTTTTGAAAGCCTTGTTTTTATCCCTTAATTCCATATTCCTCCTTTCCCAATCATGCTTCAGAATAACTTATGTGTGCTAGTTATTCAAACTTTCTTTCCCACAACTAAATACTGTACTGCATATATCTGTAATAAAAACTGAATTAAAAACACATAAAGCTGTTACAATGGCCTCTTAGTTGCCCATCTGGAATATTGCTATACCTTTACTGCAAGATCCTCCAAAAGAAAGACTAGAACAAGCCAACTCATTTCCAACAAAATACATTTGTCCCATTCTATCTGAGATAAGAAGACTACTACTGAACTATTGAAAATGCAAAATGGTTACCAGACAGAGATCTGAACAACTTCAAGGTTCCAAACTGTTGAAGTCCAACATTTCTCTCTTCACTGGCTGCAAAACTTACCTTGAAAATGCCCTCCTGCAATTTAAGAAATCAGTCCCATTGGCCCAGTAATTCACACCCCTATAACTATACCCCACTGCACTGACCACAGTTTCTTTACCCTTGCTCCTGCACTCTGGGAGTCACTCCCACCAAATCTGTAAAGCATTTCTTCATACTCCATTTTCTGCTCCAGTCTAAAAACCCATTTGATTTTGAATGCAAAATATAACTGTCCTTGATCCAGACACATACAACTTACGACTACTTTACTGAGACCTAAATCACTGCTTGAGCTTAGTTTTGTTAGGAATTTGCTCTTCCACCTTCACTGCACTAGCATAATGGACAGCACATATAACCGACACTCTCACCACCATCCTCACATTTCTACCTTTGGATACTCAGTTTTGTTAGTATGTGCACAACTTTACATATGCTATGGAGTACTGTAGTAATAATCCGTGTCTGTGACTTGCACTGCATGCTTAACTATACTTGATAAGGAGAATATTCTGCAAATACATGGAAAAGAATTCTGTATACTCCTAGGCTGAAACTGAAATTGGTCAATGGTGATACCACAGCACTGACTTGCTGGATGTGTGCTATGTGGCTTATTTATTTAATCATTCAATAACATATTAAGCAGAATAATTTTGAAGACCTTTTTCTTAACTGGAGCACGGCCAACAACGAAGGCAAAAGCTTTATGCTAAGAAAGTTTAGAGTAGCCACTCAAACAGCGGAGCTAAGGAAGCCTGCTGGATATCATAATATTCAGGAAAAAGACTACATTGACAGCAGGAAAAAAACAACAAACTACAGATCGGAAAAGTACAATTGTGTACACTTACCACAAATGTAGATGTTCGAGTGTATTCACTGTTGCAGTCATCCAAGTTGGGTTATCTGCCCGGAGGTAGCCCTCAGTGGGCCTGAATACCAGAGTCTTAGGATTTCTGCGTCAGATGCTGTCAATTCCTCCATGATGTCAGGTCGTCAGGGGTATAAAATAGGCAGCTGACACCATTACATCAGTTTTTCTTGCCCCCAAATGTCAGGAGCCCCCAAAATAGGAAGCTAGTATATGGTGGGGAACTCCACCAGTAAAAATTAAATACCAATGCCATTAGGAATGGCCATAAAAAGGAGAGGTAGAAAATCAGAAAAAGCCAGGGGGCTGGAGGGAGGGAAACCAGGACTGCAACGGTGAATACACTCGAACATCTACATTTTTGGTAAGTGTACACAACTGTACTATGTTCTTTGTATTTCACTGTGCAGTCATCACACTTTGGTTGATTCCCAAAGCTGAGGATGGGTGGAGGCAATCAAGAAGTGTTAGGGTTGGCTAGTAGGCCTTGCAAGACTACTGTAGCAAATCCAGCTCTGGATTTACAAAAGATTGGTAAATGGTAATGCTTGGTGAAGGTGTGTACAGAACTCCAGGTTGCAGTTTCCAGAATGTCTCTGGTAGGGACTCCCCTGAGAAATGCTGTAGAGGTGGAAGTAGCCCTAGAGGAATGTGGTCTGATCCCCTGTGGGGTAGGTTTTCCATGGTGCTTGTAGCAGAAATGGATGCAGTGTGCTATCCATTTGGAAAAAGTTTACTTTGAAATGGCCTTACCCTCTGCCCCTGTAGCAAAGCTGACTAGCAGCTGGTCAGATTTTCTGAAAGGTTTAGTTCTATCAAGGTAGAACCTGAGCTGTCTGTGCATGTCCAAGGAATATAGGATCCTTTCCCCTTTATTCTGAGAGTTAGGGAAAAAGGTAGGCAAATGGATGGATTGTTTTAGAACCACACTGGACATTACCTTAGGCATAAAGGATGGGTTAATCCTGAGGGAAACCCTGTCAGCATGGAAAATAATGAAGGGTACCACAGCCATTAGTGCTGTAACTCAGACACTCTTCTTGTTGAAATTATGGCTAAAAGCAAGGCTGTTTTCCAAGAAAGGAATTTTAACTCTGCTGAAGCTGCAGGTTCAAATGGGGGTAGCGTGACCTTTTCCAGTACAAAGTTAAGGTCCCAGGCAGGAGTGGGTGCTCTCCTAGAGGGCCTTAAGTTGTTAGCCCCTCTCAGGAGCGGTTTGATGAGAGGGTAGGAAAATACAGGTGGCTCAGTATTATAATGAGCTGAGATGGCAGAGGCATGAATCTTAATGGAGGAGAAGGATAGGCCCCTGTGGAGTAGCTCTGCTAGGTAATCCAGGATTAGAGGTAAGGAGGGCATTGCTGTGTCCTTCCCTTGAGACTGATTCCAAGAATAATATCTTTTCCACTTTTCAGCACAGGATTTCCTAGTAGTAGGTCTTCTGGCTTCAAGAATGACGTCCAGCACCTGTTTGCTGAGGGTTGCTGGTGGAGTATTCAAGGGATAAGCCAGGCTGCTAGGTTTAGGCATTGCAATTGTGGATGCAAAATCTGTCCCTCCTGCTGTGACAGCAGGCTAGGAGTCTGGTGAAGGTGCCAGGGAGGCACTACTGTCAGACTGCTTAAGAGTGGGTACCAATGTTGGCGTTGCCAGTCAGAGGCAATAAGAATTGCCCTTGGCCTGTCCTGTTTTATCTTGAGTAGTACTTTTCAGAGGAGGGGCAGAGGGGGAAAGGCATAAATGGAGAGGTTTTCCCATTAAAAGGATAGGGCATTCACCTTCCAGGCCCTGCTGTGAGGGTTCCTGATGCAAAATATGCTCAACTGGTGGTTCTCGGGGGAGGCAAATAGGTCCACCTCCAGTGTCCCCTACCTCTGGATCAGAAGGTTGAAGGTGTAGGACTCCAACTTCCACTCGTGTGGGTCTAGGAGATTTCTGCTTAAGTCATTTGCCAATGAATTTAGTTTGCCTGGAAGGAAATGAGCTTGTATATGCACTTGGTTGCTCAAGGCTGTGTTCCACAGGGCCATGGCTAACCTGCAGAGTGGGTAAGAATGGGTCCCCCCACTTCTTTATATACCACATAACTGTGGTGTTGTCTGTTTTTATGAGTAGTTGTCCTGGAAGGATTAGGTACTTGAAGGCTGTCAGAGCATTCTGTACTGTTAGCATCTCTTTTTGATTCATGTGCAGGAGAATCTGGGCTGGGCTCCAGTGTCCCTGAATGCATTTTCCTGCCATGTGAGACCCCCATGCATAGTCTGATGCATCTGTTGTCAGTGTTTGGGCAGTGAGGGGCTGTGTGAAAAGCAGTCCCTTGTTGTGGTTGCATGCTTCTGCCCACCAAAGGAACTCTGCCCTTAGACAAGGTACGATTGGAATGACTGTTTCCAGGGCCTGAGAATGCTGGCACTAAAGAATTTTTAAGTACGCAGTCTTGCAATATGGAACTAGTAGAATACATGAGGCTATGAACCCTAGGGCTTGCAGTATTTGTCTTGCAGATAGCTGGGTTCTAGTGGCCATTTGTTTGAAGTAGTTTGTCAGATAGACTTGCTCCCAGGTATACAATCTTTTGACGGGGTACCAGTTGTGATTTCTTTTCGTTGATTGTGTACCCCAATGAAGTGAGAAGGCTTTTTACAAATGCCAGGTGCTAAAGTAGCAATTCCTGACTGTCCGCCTGAATCAGGCAGTCATCCAAGTATGGGAAAATTTGGATATTTCTCTGCTTGCAGTATGCAATGGCTGGAGCCAGGCACTTTGTGAATACTCTGGTCGCAGTAGATAAGCCAAAGGGAAGTGCAAGGAACTGACAGTGCATACAGCCTGCCCTGAAACGAAGATATTTTCTGCAAGACTCCCTTATGGGGATGTGCAGATAAGCTTCTTTTAACTCTAGAGTGACTAACCATGCATCCTTGGCTAGCATGGGGAGAAGTTGTTGCAGGGTAAGCATCTTGAATTTTGGGACCACCAGAAAGGGGTTGAGAGTTGACAGATCCAGGATTGGGTGCCAAGAGCCCTCTTTTCTGGGCAGCAGGAAAAGTCTGGAGTAGAAACCCTGCCCCCTTTGTTCTACTGGAACTGTCTGAATAGCTCTGATATTGAGCAGGGAAAGTACATGCTTTTGAGCCTCTGCCCACTGGTTTGGAGGAAGGTCTGGAAACCCGTTTGGGGTTGGCAGAATATGGAAGTAGAATCTGTAGCCCTGGGATACAATGTTTGGGACCCATCTGTCCTGAGTAATATACATCCAGTTTTTTGCATGAAGGGCAAGTTTTCCTCCTAGGGGCACAAGTAATTGGGCAGGGCTGGGAAGGATAATTGAAAAGTCATTGTGAACTTTTTCCATAATGGGGTGGCTTACCACTCCCTGTTTTTGAGGTTGGAACACTCCATTGTTTAGATCTCTGCATACCCTGAGATTGTAGTCTGGGTGGCCTGTTTCCCCTGGGTTTGGTTTGAGAAGGCCTGGAAGGGGCTGGATGCCTACTGAATCTTGGTGGTTGCAATTGTAAGAATTATTTAACAGTTTGCATAGATTTAACTTTTTCTTCCATTTTTTTAAGAACCTCTTCTGCTTTGGTGCCAAATAAACAGTCCTTATTTAAAGGAGCATGTAGTAATTTGGATTTGACATGATCTGGCAAGGTTTGTTCCTTCAGCCAAGCATGCCTTCTCAGAACGGACCCAGTGAGTGCAGCCCTGCAACATGCTTCTAAGGCATCAAAGCCACACTGCAAAGTATGCATACTAACTGGTTTGCAGAATGCATTAGCGCTTGCAAATCTTTATTTTCTGCACAATCTGGAAGTAACACCATATTTTGCTTAATCAGTTCCATAATATACTGCTGGTACTTCAAGATGAGAAATTGGCAATTCAATGCCCTGATGGTAAGAGTAGCAGAGGTATATACCTTCTTACCCCATCTGTCGAAAGTTCTGGAATCCATGTCTGAAGGGGTAGGATTGTTGGCTGTAGTAGCCATAATACCTTTAGGTCCCTGGGAAATGGTCTCTGGATCCACAGCAGGATTCCTGAACAGAAATTTGTGGGTATCAGGTACTCTGTAGTATCTGTCAGGTTTTCTAGGTGCCAGGGGTAAAGTATCTGGAGGAAGACTGGATTCCATATAAACATCATCTACCACATCCAGGAGAGGGGGTATAGCTAGTGGCCTGTGCTGAGGCAACTCTAAAAATTCTCTGAGTCTCTTTTTGGACTCAGGGTAGTCCTGGCATTCCCAGCGGAAATGCTCTCTTAAAGTATGCAAGATTTCACTATAAGAAAAGTCCTCTGGAGGGGAGGCAGAAGGAATGGATTCCTCTGTATCAGAATCCTCATAGGTTGATAAGGGCATGTCCTGATAATCAGAAGGTTCAGAGTCATCGGAACCCTGGTCAGTAGAATCAGAAAGTAACTCAATTCTTTGTCTCTTAGCAGGGGAAGGCTGGCTTCCCTTAATTAGGGTAATAAGGTCTTCAGCCTTTTAAGCATTTGTTTTTGCAGCATGGGAATTTCAGCATGCACTTTGGTCGTCGGTTTTCTAGGCGTAGTGCGTACTCTGAGCCTCAGAAACTCTGTAGTTTTAGCTAAAAATGAAGTTGTCAGTTTAATACAAATATCGGCAGGTCAAAATACACCCTCAGAAGCCGATGCCTGCACAGTGGCTCTGGACCCATCCAAGGCAGAGACATTTGCAGGTTCCATAGTCAAAGAAGCATATCGTGGCATCCTGGACTCCAAAAGGGTCTCGGCAGAGGCCTGCAAATCTGTAGAAGTGGGCATCAGGGGCTGCTAAGGCACCTCACTGAGTACCGGTGGATTGGCAACTAGCTTAACGGAAGCATTGTCGGCAGTTTTGGACCTATGCTGTCTGTCTCTGTCTTTATCTTTACGTTTTTTCAGAAGATTGGTAGTCAGATGGCTTATCGATGCCATTTTGGAATACGAAGAATGAGAGCGAAAGAATTTAGTGACAAGGATAGCCCAATGACAAATAGTTCAGGTGTTAAACAAGGCACAAAACCGACAGCGAGGAACATCGTAGTCTGGGCCTAAACAGGTGACGAAGTAAGAATGAAAATCTCTGTGAGGTATTTGCTTTCCACAGGCAAGACAATTGCTAACTTTTTCTGACATTGGTTAGAGCAAGAAAAAAGGATCCCCAGTGGGGTACTTAGTTTTAGAAGACTTCAGGATTACAAACTCGAAAAATAAAAATTTCAGGTAGCGGCTGACCGGCACTTGCGAACTGCTTCTGGCTCCCACTCGGCAAGAAAAGCTGATGTAATGGTGTTGGCTGCCTGTTTTATATCCCTGATGACCTGACATAATGGAAGAAGCTACAGCATCTGACGCAGAAATCCTAAGACTCTGGTATTCAGGCTGACTGAGGACTACCTGCCGGCAGATAACCCAAGTGTGATGACTGCAACAGAGAAACACGAAGAACATCATACACCGTGCTTTAGATTTATGAGGCTCGGCCACTTACCACTGTGGCACCATTTAAAGGAAGATGGCTTCAGGAGCTTAGGAGGGTACTAAAGAAGAATTCAGCAGGTACATCTGGTGACACTGACAGAAAAAGTGCTTATGAATATAAAGCATAGGAAGGGCTGATGCTAAATAATGAGCAGTAAGCATGGCTTTACTGTGTTCAGCTGAGTCACCCAAGGACAAGATATGCTTCACAATTATTTCTGTCTAAAGAAGTATAACTCAAAAAATACCTAAAAATATGTAAAAAAAGACATTCTTTTTGCAGGAGGCATGCCCCCAACATCCCCTACCTTATATATAACAAATGTATGGACTCACAACAGCTGGGCAAGGGGAGAAAAAAAAAACTCTGGGGGTAAAAAGACATCAAATTGCCTTTGTACAATTCAGTCATAATAGAGATTTCACAGCTGAAACAGAAATGTTAAGAACAGTGCTATTTTTCATGAAGTGCTGTCCCACAGACAGCATTTTATAATCTAATATAAAATTTTATGAATTTCAGTAAATGCATGAAAAAATATTCATCAAATGAAATGAAGACTCGTAATTTTGGCAGCTAACAATATTCTTTGACAACATTTTACATGATTAATATCAGATCTCTGCATCATGAAATTAATAAGGTTTTGTGTATGTCATTTTCCGAAGCTGGCATAAAGATCATGAACTGAAAGTTTTGAAGTATTACTATAGCAACTCTTGCGTTAGTGATACTTGGGGAAAAAAAAAAACAAGCATGCTCATCTTACAGGTTTATATAATTAAATCTCAAGTGTAATAATATTTTTAAAGATTCTATAGCTGTTATATGGACTATTTTCTGTTGTAAATCACATTTTGGGTAGAAATATATAGGAAGAAATGTAACACCTATTAAATACCAGTTTTTGAAATACTGGTGTAAAAATGCTTAAGCAAAGCTATGAGGAAATGTTGACCAATATTTTGGTAAAACTTTCATAGGTTCATACTAGGCTATCTGCCCGAGGGCATTTACAAGCCTAGCCCATCGTTTTGTGGCTTACGCCACCCCTTTAGTATGGGGAACTATACCCATTATTTCGCTGTGCCTCTGTCGAGCAGTGACACTGGGGTAATCCCTGGGGTATATCTGCGATCTCCCATCCATTGGTCAAGATTTCTCTTGAACAAGGCCAGCGAGGTGCTCTGCCTCACATATACCGGGATTTTGTTCCACAGCATAGGGAGTCTTTGGGTGATGAATCTATCCCTCCAGCACGTCCTATTAATAGCCGTGTCGAGGTTTAAGTCTCCCGCCCTTGTGGCTCTGACGGATCTAGATTTTTTGAGGTGAAGCATATTCATCAAATCCGGGTTTGACATGGCCTTGTATGTTAGGCAAAGTAGGTCACCTCTGAGCAAGCGGTAAGCGACTGAATAGAGCTGGAGTTCTTTCAGTCGGGCAGCATAGGACAGATTTTTGAGACCCTTTATCCTTTTGGTGAGGAACTTTTGTGGCCTCTCCAGCTGCTGCAAGTGTCGGGTCAGATACATTCCGAATGGGGCATTGTACTCAATCATTGGTCTGATGAGTGATGAGTATAGGGAGACTATGACCTCCCTTGATCTAGATGAGAATCCCTTCATGATAAGGTGGGCAATGTAGAAGGTCTTCCTAACTACTTTAGCTACATGGGTGTCGAATGACAGACTACTATCAACCTGGGTCCCCAGGTCCCTGATAACTTCTTCTGTGCTCAGTGGATTTCCACCTATTTGGTAGCTAGGGGTAACCTTGTTTTTCCCGAAGGGTATGACTATGCATTTTTGGCATTTAACTTTAGGCCATGGCTCTGGCACCAGTTATCCGCTTCTGTGAGACCCTTCTGAAGGATATCTGTGTCAGATGTGTTTTCTACTATGGCCAGTTTGCAGTCATCTGCAAACTTTGTCAGCCATAACCCTCCTGTGTTTGCTTGTACTTGGAAAAGTAGATGCCAAACAAGATTGGGCCCAGGACTGAGCCCTGTGGGACACCACTTGTGACAGGCTTTGAGTCTGACATGGCGCCAGCAACTCTGACCCTGTGGGTTCTGTCACTCAGCCAGTTTGCAACCCATCTTGTAATGTATGGGTTAACATTTAAGCTGATGAGTTTTTCAATGATACCCGAGTGGGGTATTGTATCAAGGCCTTCACCAGATCGAGGTAGGCTGTATGGACTGCCTTTCCCTCATCAATGGCTTTGGTGACTGTTTCAAAAGTCAACCAAGGTTAAAAGGCATGATCTGCCTTTCACAAAGCCAAACTGGGTTGGATCCAAAGTCTGCAAATTCCCTATGTCTTTATTTATGAGGTCCATTATGATCCTCTCCATGGCTTTGCAGATAAGGCTTGTCAAGCTAATGGGCGGTAATTTCCAGGGTCGGTGGAGGCACTGCCTTTGTGAAGTGGGACCACAGTTGCAGTGCGCCACTCCTGGAGCATGTGGGATCCAGAGGTAAGACTATGATTAAACAGCTGTCCTAGCTGTGGGTTTAATTCCTCGTTGAGTTCGTGGAGCACACAGCCGGGGACACCATCAGGTCCCATGGATGCTGTGTTTTTTGCTTTGGAGAGTGCAGTTCTCACTTGGGCGTTAGAGATGTTTGGGGGGCTGCAATCGTTTGGTATAGATATCTCTCCTTTTGGGGGGGAGGGAGAAGTTTGCACTGAACCTGTCAGCTAGTATGTTGGCAATGTCTGTAGGATCAGTAATCTTCACATCATTTTGAACTAGTTCTGAGCATATCTGGGAGTTTCCTCCCAGGTTTGTAACATAGCTAAAGAAGGCCTTATGATTGTCTTTTGAGTCTTTAGCTATTTTTCTCTCAAAATTTGCTTTGGATGATTTTATGAGAGCTCTTAGTTTTTTACTTATAGTGATCAAGGGTGTCTTACCTTTTAAGGATTTTGCTCTATCTTGTAGTAGCTTCCTCCTTTTGTTGTAGAGTTTGTTTATGGCTGGGGTCCACCAGACTGGACGCTTGCCTTTGGTACAAAGAGTCTTTGTTTTGCTTGGGATTGCCTTTTCCATGCAGTCCTGCAGGTGCTGGTAGAAGGCATTTGTAAGTGACTCAGCGGCTTGAGTACTGTTTTCCGCCGGGTCGGGGGCCTTAAAGGAGACCACACTAGTCTTTAGAAGTGTGAAGTCGGCTTTCGAGAAGTTCTTTACTGTGGTCTTTTTTATTTCAGGTGGGGTGGGATGAGGACCTCCAGCGAGATTAGTTTGTGATCTGATCTCACCAGTGAGGGGTATACTTCCGGTGTTGAACATTGTGCTCCCATGTTCGTGATGATGAGATCAAGTATGTTTTCTCCTCTTGTGGGGATGGTGACTAGTTGTTCCATGGCATTTGAGTTTATGAATTCCAGGAACTTTTGGGCTAGGGTGTTTGGGCTTGAGTAGTGTTCCCAGTCTATATTAGGGTAATTGAAGTCACCTAGTATGATGGTGTTTGGTGATACATTTATCCCCTCTAGTGTTTTCAGGAAGGCCATGTGAGGTTCCTGAGTTTGTGAGGGTGGCCTGTAACATGCTACAATTTGCAGAGCAGTCTTGCCTATGGTTAATTGCACCTGGATGGTCTCTGATGCATCGTGCGTTGCCACCAACCTTGAGGTGTGGGTGTCCTTGATGAATATGGATACCCCCCCTCCTTTCTTGGTATTGTCCGGATTTTGGGGCCGGAACGCATGATATGAGGTAAAACCTGATAGTGCTGGGGTGCTCTCAGGAGCCTTGAACCAGGTTTCTGTCACAGCACAGACATCGATGTTCTCCATACTGAGAAGGGCCTCGAGTGCGTGCATTTTGAGATTTAGACTTCTGGCATTGAGCAGCATTACCCTTAGTTTTTTTCCTATTTTGTGTTCTAGGGTGGTAGGTTTAGAATTTGAGCCTTGTCTAAAAAAGGCACTATGGGGTGGCAAGAGCCTTTGCCAATATCCGGAATCCCAGGGTGACAGGTGCAAGCCGTCCCTTGAGACAGCGTGGCTTGTCCAGCATGTCATCCCAGGCAGACAGACATTGGATCCCCTTTGAATGACACCAGAGTTTAAGCCAATTGTTAAAGCTGATCATCTTATCTCTGTATTGTGGCATCATTCTTGGTGAAGGTAGGATACTGCTCAAGGTCAGGGTCATACCTGCCTGGGCTACATAATCAGAGAGCTCCTCAATGTCTCTTTTCATGTAGTCCAAGGAGGTGCGTCTCAGGTCGCTTACACCAGCGTGGACAATGACTGAGTTGTATTTGTACCTGCTGTTGAGAGACCTGAGTGCTTGCGTTATGTGGCGGATTCTAGCGCCCGACAGGCAGCTTACTGTGACCTTCTCCTTACTCAGTCTGGTGAGCGGGACGTCAGTGTGTCTGACTATGGAGTCACCAATGACTAGTGTGTCTGGCATTGTGTTTGGCCTTAAGGGCTGTGACTGTTTGACACTCTGACTGTGAGGTCTATGTGTTGCAGGTGTTGTGTTCTGAGGTGGTTGTTTGGGTGTCTGCTTTGGTGGCCTCTGCTGTTTTGGTAGATTTTTGATCAGAGCCTCCGAGTATGTCTTTGTGTGTTTATGTGTATGATTTGAGGTTGTGATGGTACTATGTGAGACTGGGTCTATAGTGTGTGTGGTAACCTTCTCCTCCTGACTGGTCTTGCCAGTCCTATGTTGAGAGAGCTCAGCCTCCAGTTTGGCCGTATAGTTGCATCTCTCGCATGTATTTGTGTTTTGTGGGAGGAGGAGAGGGTTGTCTGTGTACATGAGGCAATTGTAACATTGCCTCAATATTCCCAGGTTCACCAGCTGAGCTGGAGAGGACACTAGCAACTGATCCCTCGACATGCTAGAAGGAATAGACAAAAAAACTTTAAAAGAGATTCCGGGGGACGTGGGTGACCAAGAAATGGGGGTTTGCCTTTTTGGGGTACTATCTATGACAAGAGTGCCGTATCAAGGTAATAAGTACTGTAGGAGCAAGTGCTAGGTTTAACAGATAGAGAATAGTCTACTTGGAGTCAAGTAGAGATGATCTTTTTAGTTATAGAATACGCTGATTAGATCAGTAGTATAATTCGAGGAAGGTAGTTTTAAGGGAAAATTTGAAGAGTGGACTTTAGGTAGCCCGAATAGTTTAAACCTGCTTAACCAGCGCTGCCCTAGTGTGCAACAGTGGCAACTCAGCTAATTGCTAAAGCGCTAAAACGCTTTATAGCAGGGGCTGGAAAAGACAGGAAATGACCCAAAATGGCCAATAGACTACAAGTTACTGCCTTAAACCACTCCTCTAAGGACAAACAGGCAGCTCAGTACTCCCACTCTCACTGGTGAGTAAAGAAACTTCCCCCTGACCAAACAAGGAAAATGGAGAAACACAGGAACCAAGACAAAGCCCAGGGATCAGCAAAATCTGGTCTCTGGAACACTAGTTAGGAAAGTATGGAAAACAAGGATATTTTTCTTGTTTTTCAAGTTTTACAGAAAAGCAGAAAACACAATAAATGCTATGATTTTCGACTAAATGCTATCAAAAGCTAGTACACTTGAGTGTATTAGCCTGTAGTTTAACTTTTAGGCAAAACTTAAACTAGCAAGTGCAGTAAACAGTTTTAGCTTATAAACACAGTAAAAACAGTGCAAACTTTGATAAAACAAGCAGAAGCAGTAGTCGAAAGGCACAAAAGTCGAAAAAAGCCAAGAAAAATACTTAAAATCTGGAAAGGTAGTCTTTTCTGGTCTCTGCTGCTAGAGGAACACTGCTGGCCACCACGAGGAGCTGTGCTGAGTTCTCAATAGCTGGAAAAGCCCGCCAAAACGCTTTATAGCAGGGGACTGGAAAAGACAGGAAATGACCCAAAATGGCCAATAGACTACAAGTTACTGCCTTAAACCACTCCTCTAAGGACAAACAGGCAGCTCAGTACTCCCCACTCTCACTGGTGAGTAAAGAAACTTCCCCCTGACCAAACAAGGAAAATGGAGAAACACAGGAACCAAGACAAAGCCCAAGGATCAGCAAAATCTGGTCTCTGGAACACTAGTTAGGAAAGTATGGAAAACAAGGATATTTCAGAATGCTCATTTATGATTTTGTCTCAATAAGTATTACATTCACTCGACTAGAAAATGAACAGACAGCAAACCAATCCAGTACACCCACAGAGAAGTGCAGAGTCCACACCAGCAGTGTCAATAGACATGTTTTTTAATTTAAACTTTTTAAAAACAATAAAACTCATTCTAAAATATACACAAAGTGCTTCGTTACTCCCCAGCAACCAATGAATGAAGGCTACCTAATTACTAATTAATTAGTTAACGACCTCTTTTTCCATAACCTGGCTAAACAACTCTTAAATTGCAAGTTAACTTATACGTATAATAAATAATAAATAAACATGAAAATGAGCCACTACAATCACATTAATGCATTCTTATTGCATAACTTGTTTTTTAAAAAAATTTCTTACTGTTAAATATATATATATATATATATATATATATATATATATATGTGAATACATTTATATGTATATATTATATATCCTATAAAATGACTAATTTTTTTAAAAACATTCCATACTGTTAAAAAATATATGTATGCATGTATATATATATATATATATATATATATATATATATATATATATATATATTCATTTATGTGTATATGTATATAAAACCCCCCTGCGCATACCAGTACAGAGAATTTACATTAAAAATTTATTAACTGTGCAAGTGGTTTTATATGTGTGTGTGTGTGTGTGTGTGTGTGTGTGTGTGTGTGTGTGTGTGTGTGTGTGTATATACATATATATATATATATATATATATATATATATATATATATATATATAAACATATTAAGAGGTCTTCAACTAGTTAATTGGTAATTAGGTAGCCTTCAATCATTGGTTGCTGGGAGTAACAACCAGAATGCTGAGTGTGTGTGTGTATATATATATATATATATATATATATATATATATATATATATATATATGTGTTTTTACTTGTTCAATGTTTTTACCTGAAGAAGTCTCACAATTGGTGAGAAAAGCACTTTGCGTATATTTTAGAATGAGTTTTATTGTTTTTAAAAAGTTTACATTAAAGAACATGTTTATTGACACTGTTGGTGTGGACTCTGCACTTCTCTGTGGGTGTACTGAAGTATTATATTCACATCTGATTCTAGAGAGATAAAGACAGCTGTAGATTATATCCCCACATCAGGATCTTGCATCCATGTTAGTAATGCCACTGCAATGTAAGTTGAGTGGGGTGCTACATTACTGAGGTGTTGTCCCCTCAGTTGAGATGTTAAACCAAGGAGCCATTAAATCAATGCTAAGGATCTCAGTTCAGTTCTAAAAAAGATGCAGGTACTTTGTGAACATTCATGAAAATGAATTCCATTATGACGTATTACAATCATATTAAAATATTTAACTTCAGGATTAAACACCATATAGCTCTTTATTTAAAATATATTCATAATTTAAACTATTGTTTATTCTACAAAAATAATCCTGATTTTATCATACCACGTTATAGATTGACTACCCCCAATCTATTCAACCAAATCTTCAAAATAAATAGGTAAATAAGTAAAACATTTTTCTCTGTGAGCACATCTTCTCCCTTGTGTGTGCTTGCAATGTGCAGTAATATATAATGTCTCAACAAATTATTTTTTTAACAGGACTCCAAAATTCAGAATTTATATTGTACCAAAACCTATTCCCACGCCTTTCCCATCTGATATCCCTCTATCACAGATATCCTCTCAGAGGGATTCATTTTTAAACTACCATTGATGCAATATTCTACAAGTATCATTGAAATATGTTTTCTTGCCATAATAGCATGCTGATATTCATGCAAAGGACTCTTCCATCAATGTTTCAGAAAATGCATTTAAAAATCTAATTATTCCATTACTATTATGCATATAAACATTATCAACTTGTTTTTAATGATTTAAAAAATTCTTCTTTTTCTATTATCATTATCATCATATAATTATAGGTCTTGTATTCCCTTTTCCTCATGTACTTTTCACCATTTGCATATTTTAATTATATTATTATTATTATTATTATTATTATTATTATTATGTAACTCTATGTCTTGTACAGCCTTTTCCCCATACTTTCCACCATTTCCATACTTCAATTATATTAGTATACTTATTAATATTATTATATTGATCTTGCATTGCCTTTTTTCCACTCATACTCTTCACCATTTGCATACGTTAATACAAAAAAAATCTGGTGCTGCGGTAGCGTTGTCGCCTCACAGTAAGACGTTGTCCTGTTCGATTCTCAGCTAAAGCGTCTTCTGTGTGGAGACATGCGTGAATGGGCATACCTTCGTTGAAGGTTGTGCATCAGGCCTGGCAAATCGGTACGTAAAAATCTATTGCCAATTATTAGCGGACCACAGTTCCGCTGTGGCGACCCCTAACCGGGAAAAGCCGAAAGATACAACAAAAATACAAAAAAATCTGATGTATAATGGCTTGTAAACATGAAGAACAAAACAATAACTGTGGGACCATGTAGAAACATTCTTCTGTTTTTTTTTCCCTATACAATACAAATTTTTCTTTTATGAGGTTCAGTCCACAGGTTCACATGAAGAAAGAGCAACACTAATGCCGCTTCCAGTCCATCGTGGATCAGAATTAGAATAAGCCTTTAGGCAACTAAAATATATGCTATGTACTGAACCAGAAGTGAGAGCTCCAGACTTTTCCAGGCAATTCTTAATGCACACAGATGCCTCTGAGGTAGGCAGAGGTGCAGGTTTGTCTTACATTATATATGGGAGAGAGCATCTCATCTGCTATACAAGTAGAAAGCTCAACAAAGCTGAGAAATGGTAGGGTGTTTGTGTTAACCACTGATAATGCCTTTCTACAATAGCGCTGACATCAGAAAGACTGCAACTCAGTACTGTTAACTTGGGATATGATGCTGCAGCATTATAAATTTAGGGTCTAACATTGTCCAAACTTCAGTCACTTGAATATAAATAGACTATCGTATCTAATGATACTAGGATTTGTAGTTCTATGTCAGAAAGGGGTGGGGTTCATGAAACACACAAACTTCTGAACTATGGAAAGTTAAAGTTGTGTCATACTGCTTGTTTGTACCACAATTAGGTTTATTTTTAGCACAGGATGTTATGGAACAGAACTGCATAGTTCTTGACAAATGCAGTGCAGGAAGACAAAGCAAAGGGAAGCTCCTATGAAAACTAGTAGGGAGCAGGTGCCTCCATTTCACTTCTACTAGTGTCACATGTATGCAGTAGGACATCGTACTGCTTTGTCTCAAACAGAAGTGCTTAAGGCAAAATTGTCAACAATTTTACAATCCTTGCTTTTTCTGAATTCCATCCTTCTACTGCCTAGCAGCTTTACAAAAAAAAAAACGGCACTAGCCTTAGTAGTAGCTCCACCTCATGACAGACAGTTAATGATTTCAATTTCTGATAAAATTCAGTTCTGAAAACATTGTGATTAGGAACTTCACAACTGCCTTCCTTAAACTTCAAGCACAATTTATTATTAAGGAACATCAGCCCATTAGCCCAGTCAGCCTTTCAAAGCCCTTTTGATTTCATTGTTTCAAAGTACATAGTTTACAAAAGCTGCAGAGTTTATTTGCAATAGGTGCCTTTAAAAATTAACAATGACTTTTCCATGGTGCTTAAAACACTTTTGTAACTTAATCACACTCACTACATAGTGTCCTGACTGCACAGTCTTTTCACACTCTGCAATTATTCATATCATTCATATCAATTTTCAACAGAGCTCTTACTTCAGTACACTTTACAAATATCCCAAAACACAGTTTTTACAAATAAAAGTCACTGCAAGTATCCTCATTACTGTATTCTTCAGTATGCTTAACAGACAACACTTCATAAG
Source organism: Protopterus annectens (assembly GCF_019279795.1). Taxonomy (NCBI): domain Eukaryota; kingdom Metazoa; phylum Chordata; order Ceratodontiformes; family Protopteridae; genus Protopterus; species Protopterus annectens. Next base: position 593,815,957 of record NC_056734.1, on the reverse strand, counting down.
TTTCAAGTGTTACTCTTTGTACTTATGTTACCATTTCTTTTCCAAGTGCCTTATTAACATACTGCTTCTTCTGACTCCAATAATAAAGTGTTGCAATACATTCTTTCAAAAATGAATAATTCATGACTTTAATGTCAACTATGCAAATAAAGGTTAAAACATTACAGTGCAGAAGCAAAAACACATAAAAGCAAAGGAAAAACTAATGAATAACTGACTTTCATTTGCTATACCACAAAAATGTATAAATATTCCTTTAAAAAAATTCTGTATATGTGACAATGCAGTTTGGTAAACCAAACTTGCCATTAATAGCAATTTTAAGTCTAAGGATCCTATATGGTATTTGGCTTTTGTTATGGTGATACAACACCCCAGTAGGTATAGTTCCCAGCCTCTGAATCACAGCCCTGTAGTTGCATTCTTCACTTTGATACCGGCACTTTGAATGATGGCAGCACCTGTGAAGGCATGAGGCCGAGCTCCAAGCTTGTCTGATGAGGAGATAAAAATCATGGTGTACCTCTTGCAGGACTCATACCTGGACAAAATTAAAAGAGTAGTAACAGGCACTGACTGGAAAATGTTGACATCTGGCAAGAATTGGGTAAGCAACTGTCATCCCTGATAGGGACCACCTGCTCTAGACCCCAGTGCCAGCAGAGGTAAAATGACCTGCAGAAGATGAGGCTTTAATAAGCTGTCTGAGTGGGTAGATCAGGCTAGGATGAATATGACAAGAGTTGTACACTATTTAACATTTTAATTTTAAGCCTTACCTAAAATACTTTTTTAAAACATGCTAGAGAAGTACTGCATAAATGTAGCTAGATGTAAGAAGAAAAGTGTGTGCACATGCAAATATATTTATTTATATAATCAAGAAAGCATAAGTAAGCATTACCATATCTATAAACAGAAATGCATCTCTATACAAGTATGGTGTGTTTATGCACAGATATGCTTGTGTATGTATGAGTAAAAAAGAAATATGTGTAAGTACACATGTATAAATGTGCAAATGTGCAGATGTATGCATATACATACAGATATTATATTTGCATTGCCACATGGTTTCATATACTATAGTTATAGCTTATTTTTATTACACGTAGACAGATTTAAAAAATGTCTTGTTTTGTGTAGGCCACAAAATACTTATTAATTATGACAACTATATATGACAGTCAATTTTTCCAAAATAGTAACTGCACACACAAGATGGCTCACCTCAGTTAGCCAACACATCCTAGGCAGACAGGTTGGGGGTTAAAATGGCAAATAAATGACAAGCATAGAGATTAGTGAGAAATGCACCATTCAATGTCTTACTTTCAGAATGTAAAAGTGTGTTCCTCACAGCAACTTCACTTGATATGACTTAAAAATCCAGGTGAGGTATGCAAGGCATAGTGCAAAGCAGTAACGGCAATGGAAATACATGTAAAGTTTGAAGAAAGTACCATCACCAAACAGGATATTTATACAACAACAATAAAATGTAGCAGTTTGCAGGAAGCCATGATATTTTTCCTGCTTTAACTTGTCCTACACAAGAATGTATGAAATTCTGTGCTTTGCTACTTAATAAATGTAAGCATATAAGGGAGACAGATTCAGTACAAATGTAAGCAGAAACTGTGTGCTTTACTGGTTGAAATATGTAAGTAGTTAAGCACAGAGTTGCAGCCCAAGTGCAAGAAGAAATTCTGTACTTTGCTGACTAATAAATGTAAGCATGTAACATAGATATGAACACACAACTATAATAGGTAAGCAACCATGCCACATTGTATGTATTCTTTGTGCAGCTGAAGACGAGAGCAAATAAGCTTAAAAAACTTACTGAAGTTGCACATAAGCGTGTAAACATAGGTATGAAACAGAAAAGTATCATTCCCCAAAGAAATTTGTTGAATAAGAACTGAACTTTTTTATAATTACTTTGTAAGTACATATCCAGTCATAATTCATACACAGCCATAACAAAAAAAAAAAAAACAGTGTGCCTTAAGTACACAACTGCAGCACAATCCATATCAGCTAGATATTTCAAATGTGTTGCCATTAGTTATATTATACATCCTTATCTCCTTATTATTAGCACATTGCAAACCATTTCATATCTTTCTACTGACTGTTGACAGATTTCTATTACTATTTTCCAGAATATATCTTCTCCAGAATAAAGATTTAATACATAAGAAATCATTCACAGTAAAGTATGTAATGATATATTAACAAATTCTGAGTCAAACTGTTGTCTCCATGTTTTGCTTGTCTGTCTACCTTCCCTCTCTCCTTTTCTTACTTTAATTATGCATTACTTTGTCTTTTTATTCTATCCCGTTTATGTTCATTTTTACACAGCTCCTGAGATCAGGGAAAGTTCTCCCTCTGTCAGTCCGGTGACATCCTGACAGGGTTGTGGCAGGGGTGCCAGTCCTGTAGGCAACGTGGCATGATGCAGCCTGTCAAGTCACACAGACTGTGTGCTTCAGGACTTGGTTGAGTATGTGGTAGAGCAGGTAGTGGACAAAGAGTGCCAGCAAGTCCAGGATGCTGTTCAGTGGGTGTAAGACTTGCTTCCCCATATGGCACTGACTACTGAGCCACAAAAGGTCTCCATCCCCTCAGCACTGGGGTTTTCTACTGCAACAGCATCAGGCAGTGGAAATGTCTGACGTCCTGTGGTCTGGAATGTTCCTAGGAGAAGCTCTTCTTCAATTCTCTCCTTCCCTTATCTTTTCTCCTACACCTTCTGTCTCACTTCCTACCCAAACTACCCTTTTATATATTAAAAAAAGAAAGATGGAGAGTCTATTCCTGCCAAAAACAGAACCCCACTTCATCCCATCTCTAATAAGCAAAACCCTCGATGTGCTCCTTCTGTGTGTTCCTCTTTGTTATGGCTTCCCTTTTTCCATCTTTTCTATCTTCCACTTTCCACACAAGGACAAACTATATAAATAATTTTTTAACTTTACAAAAGTAGCTGTGCTGCTCGCTGCCTGCGTTAAATGTGGGTCAGTACTTCTAACAAGCTTGTGCATAGCCACATTTGTTCATAATACTCGAATATTTCCAAAATTATATGAGCAGTTACATTTCTATGTAGTACTTTGCATATGCTTAAAGATTAATTTTGCCAACTTTCCACATTTCACAAAAGTGGCCTTTTCTTTGCAGAAGCTTTCACATTCACATAGTAATCTCAAGTAACCCATGATTAAAGTATTTGCATATAGCCGAAGTGGTGGTCTTCGTGAATAACCACTACAAAAGAGTGAATTTCAGGAATATGAATATCATCCATTATTTGAATTAATTACACTTATATACTGAAAAAGTTTCTGAATTTATTCTACAATTACTGATGACTGCAATAGAGATCATTTTTCTTGTTAATTTAATCGCATTTATAATAACAGTCTACAAGAAACCATTTAATCATAAGTCTTTGCTTATAGTGCAGAGTTTCCTGCTACCCAATATTATTGGAACGTAACTGGTTTTCAATGTTTAAGGCTCCAATGCCTTTATAGTGCTAAATCTAATTTAACATATGAGGCACTGAACATGCAGGAGAGGTTCCCTGTTAAGGGTTATAGGTAACATTATGTAAGAAAGGGTTATTATAAGGTAATGGCTATTACTCACCAACAAGTCTGAACCTAACATACATACACATGTATGCAGAGTCATTCTATACTGGCATGATTAATTACTACACTTGGTACCAATAGTTTTAAACTAAGAAAAAAATGGATAGCCATTGGTCTTTCCTGGTGGGTGATAGTTTGTGTGATAGATTCTTTAACACAGTGATAACATCATATTATATGATGCCATATAGGAGGGAGAAACTTCTTACTGAACTGCCACTGAACCTCCTACAGGATGTCATCCCTGTGTAAATAAATATTACACAATGTAGAAGGGTCTGTAGAACAAAATGTTTGCATCAGTAAACACTTTGTCAACTATGATGTTCAGGAAATTTCCAGAATTCAATTCATTATTACATGCTACCAGCTTCCACCCACAACATGTCATCCAAAATATACCAAAAATCTCAATTTTTAAGAGCCAGAAGAATCTGTTCTAGCGAGCAATCCTTTCTTGAGGCCCAGGATGACTTGATACATAGATTTATTAGGAGGGGTTATCGTCCAGGTACTGTGCACTTAGCCAAAAGGTTTGTGTCTAATATGAATAGAGATGATCTACTATCGTACAGAGATAGGAATAACACTACTAAGCAACAACCTTTACGTTTGGTGACTACATGGACTTAATACACAGGGTTTCAGAAATATTATAGACAGACATTGGAATGTTCTTAAAGCTGATCACAAACTCAATTCTTTACTTTCAGATAAATGTTCTTTCTCATTCAAAAGGGACAGACCATTGGTTCTAAATTTAGTCATTATAAGAAAATTGGTTTGGACTCTCCTGTTTTAACTCAGTTGTCTATTTCAGGCAAACCTATTGTAGGGTGCATACCCTGTGGACATTGCTCTTTTTGTATTCGTGTTTCACGTACTAGTGAATTTAGCAGTAAAAATACCTCACACGTTTATGATATCAAATTTTGGGCCAATTGTAATACTGAGTGGGTCATCTATTTGGTGACCTGCAATTGTTCTGCTTTTTATGTTGGCAAAACTTCCAGGGCCTTTCGTCTTAGAATTTGTGAGCATTTAAGTGATATTAAAAATAAACGTATCAGCAACGCATTATATAAACATTGTTTAACACATGCATCAGCTTTTTTCAAATTTGTTGTTATTGATTGTATTAAGGGGAAATGCAAGGATAAACAGTACTGGCAAGAAATACTTAGCTCGAAGGAGAAAAAATGGATTATAAAACTTGGAGCTTTGTTTTCACCTGGCCTTAATGACCAATTGTAAAAACAATTAATGCTGTGTTGTGATTGGCCTTTATGTATGACTCATCTATATATATGGATGTATTCTGATACTTTGACTTTTTATTTGTTATTTCACTGAAGAAGGCTCTGAGGAGCCGAAACCGGTTTGATTTATGGTTTTGTAATATTTTTTACAACCTGTGTCCTAGGGGGATTTGTCTTCCTATGGCAATAAATCTATTTTTTGGATGTGGATACTACCAACACTTGCTGGCGTTTTTTGTTCATCAGTAAACACCTCATGGACCTATAAGAACTGACACAACTTGTTACCTGTAATACTGACTGAACGGTTTATTTAGTGATTTGTGCATTTTATGATGGTCAGACTTCTCATCCATGGAAACAAGGCATGTCAATTCATTGCAGTGATATTAATTGTAGACACCAGCATAATGCTTCTTACCATCACTATTTGACTCACCCTGGTGCCCACTGTTTATATATAGGAATTGCTAAGTTAAGACATGATTTCTTGAAAATTTCTCAAAAACAAACTGATTGATAGCATGGAAAGTAAAACGATTCTGAACCTGCAAGCTTTCAGCAGACCAAAGTTAAATGAGGAATTTTAGATCAAAAGGTTATTGTTTTTTAATCTTCTGTTTATATGCATAAAAACATATCTGAATTTTAGTACACATTTTCAAAGACATTACACTGGCTCTACACTTTTATTAGAAAAACATATACATTATAATGCACTATTTACTAATTTGATTATCAGCTCATTATATTTATTGTACTGTTATGCTTTTGGCTTAGCAGATTTTGATTTTCCTTTTTTCATTTTTGTTGATACTCCAGCTGATATCTTGATTGAGCAGATAAAATTATTTCAGTAGTGGTCTTTGTTAGAAATAAGGGATATTATATATCCTGAAAAGGATGTACTGGGTCAGTTAATGCAATGGGTGGATACTGGAAGTAGATGCAAGTAGCTCTTTTCTCTGGAAAACTTATTAGTTTTTCCTCGGAATTTACTCTAAGCAGGTACATTACTGACTTTGACAGGGAAAGACTCCAGCACCTGTTGGTTCAAATACTGAAAAAGCAAGTTCTTTAGATAAAAGTGAGTTTGTTGGTCTGGTAAGTACTGGGGCACGGTTGACCTGGGAACAAAGTTAATAAGGTCAATTATTGATAGCCAAAGGTCTATTATTGATAGACAATCTGAGACTAAGAAGAGGCACAGATTTAACTGTAAAGGGCTTTGCAGACAGGGAAAGAAGTTCATGTGTAGGTGATACAGGTTAGACTCTGCATATTTTGATGGTGAGAGTTTAGAGATCTTTAAGATTTTCATGGAGGCAAGGACAAGTAATGGTGGGGCAAATTCTACCTGCAGCTACCTGCAGCTATAAGATGTTTGGAAAATAGTGTTTTCTCAATCAAGAATGAAAATGTGTGACAATTCTTTGCATCCAAATAGGGTAACGTTAATGTTTGCAATAAAGGTGGCAATGTTTAGGGATTCTAAGGATAGGATCAAGACCAGCCTCCTAAATAAGCTGGCTGTTTTAGGATAAGGGGGATAGAGACAATAAGTAATTAGTTTCATTTTGTGGAGTGTTGAAGAACAGCACTTTGGGCTTTGTAGTACTGAGTGGGTTTACTGTGTAGCAGCCATGGATCCAGGTTATGGGGCGTACATTTTAGCATTTGTATTACTGCATTAATGTCAGTAGCTGTATTGCAGAAAACTATGTCCTCGGAATAAAGGATGATACTGGTCATGTATAAGTTTGTGGCAATGAACTAATAAATGGGCTTAAAAAGACATGGCAAGGATTGATCCATGGGGAACACTTGCACTGATTTTCTATTCTCTCTCCTTTTTTGTGGTGAAATGGTGAAAAATGTTCAGTCTGAGAGGCAGCTGTGTTTGTCCGATTGAGTTAAGTAGTAATTTATTGTGGACTGAGTCAAAGTACAGACTGAAAAAATAGAGCAGCTGTAAATTGTCCTTTGTTTATGCTGGTGAGTATAGCATAGGTAAGTGCTTGTATTGCAGTTTGGGTACTTCTTTGTTTAGTGAAACTTTGCTCATGTGAGGACAGAATGTTGTAATGGCCAAGAAATTAGATAAACTGAATGCATGCAGCTTTCTTCACATAGTTTACCTATGTGAGGTAGGTGAGAGATACACCTGAATCAGAAGTACTGGATGCCTAAGTACATCTGGGAATGGGGGAAATTGATGCATTTTTCTAAATTTCTAGGAAAGTCTGTTGTGTAAGAGAGAGGTTAAATGCATGGCAGATGTGCCAGGAGAAAAAATATCCATATTATTTAAACAGGGAAAGGGGGAATCTGAGCCAGGTGAACCATATTTCTCTAGTGTTTGCATTAAAATATAATTTTATTTTTGAGAAGCTTTCTTTAGATAAAACAAGGGTATGTATGTTTTAAGGAAAGATGGACTTGGAGAGTTGTCTTGTTGAGAGATTGGGTACGTATGGAAAAATTTTGCTAGAGAGTCAATAAGATGAAAGGTATGTTGTGATTTTATATATCCAGTTAGGCAATTTACTTCCTTCCAGAAATGCATGTGATCTGAAAAGGTGGAGGTTTGCCTGTTGTGTAGATAACAGGCATTAATGCATCTGTTTTTTTTTCTTGGCATGATTATGTACATACATGCATGTATGTATTATGCCAAGGGAAGACTGTATTTTTCCAAGATTTCTAAGCAATATCCCTTGGTCTGAGAAGGTGTCTCACACCAGGTATCATCCATGGTTGATATGTAGCTTTATGAAGCAATCACTTACGGCACTGAGAGTAATGTTTTGTATTGAATTGTAGAAGAAAGCAAAATTACAGCTTAAAATTCAATGTTGAAAATTCACTTTTTATATTAAGCAACTCTATTTTAGAGAGAATTCTTTCTTTATTTTATTTTTTCATCCACTAAAAGATTTAATTACTGTATGCAGAAAAATCTGGTATTATAGTCAGCTGGGCTTTGTTCTACTCTACTAGCCCACCAGATGCGCAGTAGCAAGCTCCGCCCAAACCCCACTCAACACCCAGCAGTAGCTTGACATTACATTTTAGTCATGAGTAAACATTTGCTGCATGAATATTCATCTGGATAAGGAAGCACATACCACAGACTTGTTTGCTCTCTGAACAGAGGTTAGTCAAATAAAGTTTTGGAAATATTGTTTTTTGGTTAACACTATGACAGGCAGTTCTCTCTTTGCTGGCTCACTTGTACCTTATGTCCTGTGTATTGAATGTGCCGTATCTTGTGTGTGTTAATAGGTAATTCTAACTTAAAGTTACATTTTTCACAAATGTATAAAACATTATGCCTCAGCTAGAATTCCCTGCATAAGCTGTAACCTGTGGTACAATAGTAATGTTATACACATTGATTTACTCTGCACAGAATACCTCTCAATGTCACAGCACAGTGGGACAAAGCCAGAAATAATGGGGGGGGGGGGCTCTTATAAACTTAGAGAGTTGCTCGAGTTACAGTTTTATACAGTTAGCCAGTGTAGGAAAACTATGTTTTTAAACCACATATTACCAATGAATGTTGTGTTTTTATATAACTTTCCATATGTCACCTAGTTGTATTTGAAAACGAATGTTGATACCATTACATGTCTACGTGAATAATAGTAGAATGTCATTTTAAGTTTTAATTTATGTAATTTATGCAATGAGTTGTATTTTTTAAATATTTATCAACTTTTGTTCAGGTTCTGATTTAAAATACAAATACATCATCATTCCACCTGAGAAATGTGTGAATATGTACTTAGACCAGCATTCAGTATATGAACATGTGATATACATTTACAACTGTATCTTTAAAAGTCATATGCATACATAGATTTCAAATACACTGAAATACAGTCTGTGCTGATCCTGAATTGTCATACAGCAAAGGAAAGGACTGCAAAGCTTTCACAACATGTCATATGCAGACTGCTTCAGATGCCCAATCACTAAACTTGGCTCTCTGCAGAATGTTGAAGGGTGATCCATGACTATCATATTAATACATCCTTGGATCCTGCTCTGATGGACCAGGTTTCATATCTACAAAGCAAACAGCAACAGAAGTTCTGGATCTAAAGCAAACCTTGCTTGTAACATAAATTGGTATGTTGGAAGGCTAAGTATGAGTGTCAGAGAATACCCCTTTCTCTGAAATGGGCTTCTCATCCATGTGAATCAGAGTTTTTCCTTGATCCTAGTCAAGCATAATGTGGACCTAAGGATGAGAAGATAGTTGTAGGCATAGTTTATTACATCTGTTTGGAAAGCACTGTGTTATAAACATGTCTCTGCCATCTTTACCTCTATAAAAAACGTCTTTATTCCTTGGTTCTACTAATGGTGGAGATATTGGTACTGTTGAGAAACCAGACTTCCAGGATGACTGGGTCTGTAATGTCACACCTACCAAGATGGAGACCCCCCCCCCACACAAAGTGTCTAAGCCTAGGAATGAAATGATACATCTTATCCCATGTTAGAGAGGACCACATCCAGGATGTTTGCACCCCAGTGGGCATATGGACTATCCGTTAGATGTTTCTATTGACAAAGTCCATGCAGATTGCACATTTGGGGTCATGTATCATTCCCAGTTTATAGTACAGTAGTCAAAGTCACCTACAATTATGGTATTTTGTTGAATGGTGACTTGCTGTCTAAGAATAAAAAAGAGAGGCCCCAGCACTGGAAGAAGACCCTCCTCTGCTTGAACAAACAAAATGACAACTTATATGTAAAATCCTCTAAGGGCAACTTGAAAAAAAATTAACAGCCATAGCCAAGGATAACCATAAGGCATTCTTCAGCTATATCCATAATCTAAAAGGTAGGACTCAGATGTGTGCTAAGCTAGCTGTGGATGGCATCACACACACTGATCTTGCAAAAATAGCTAACCTATTAACTGACAGGTTTGGCAAAATTTTCACTTCCCTGTCCCCTCCAAACATTCCACAAAGCATTCCCTCTATATTTCTCCCAACTTGCATTTCCAAAGGGCAAGTCATTAATGCTCTCTCTAAGGCCAAAAACACAACATCTATAGGACTGGATGGCATCCCACGTTGCGCTTTAAATGGTCTAAAACATGAGTTAGCAACTCCATTAAGTACCCTCTTCAACCACAGTCTGAATACTGGTTTTGTTCCTGCTGAATGGAAAACAGCAACCGTCACCCCCCCTCCATAAAGGAGGTACAGCAACAGACCCTGGGAACTACAGACCCATAAGCTTAACCAGCCTTATCTGTAAGGCAATGGAACAAATCATTATGGACCTTATAAATAAAGATATAAGTGATCTATAAACCCTTGATTTGACAATTGTGTCAAATGCAGACCATGCCTGTTAAACCTGGTGGACTTCTTTGAAAACATCACCAGAGCTATAGATGAAGGCAAATGTGTGCATACAGCCTACCTTGACTTAGCTAAGGCCTTTGACACAATCCTACATTTGGGCATCATTGATAACCCCTCCCAGTTGAATATCGACCCTTATGTTGTCATGTGGGTTACTAATTGGCTCACCGATAGATAACACTCAGTCAAAGTTGGGGACTTTACCTCATCACGCACAACTCAATAAGTGTTTTTGTGGGTGTAATGAATGTAAAAATCCAACGTTTCTTTTGTGTTCATTTATAAGGTATTTCTGTTGGTAGAAGTAGTCCTATATATTCACCTCATAAGAAACATGGCAATGTTTTAAAATCATTATGGCAAAGGGATGTATTTTCTACTGAAGTAAGCAACGTAAAAACCTAAAACTGTAAAATCTGGGTTCAATATGCTATTTTTCATAGTTATGCAACATGTTATAACATGTTTCTTGATACAGCGAATATTGCAGGAAGAGAAACAAGTATTACTAATTCTTTGTCCCATAATCTCACCAGTGTTCCCAAAAATCTAGCTGCTCAGCCAGTGGCAGCAGAGGCAGAGCGTTTGCTGTGCATGTGTGCCTGTGGGTGCTGAAGGATTATTTGAGTAATACAGGATGCAACGGCTGTTCATCGTCTTGTCTATTCTGAGAAAAGGTGTGGCAGCCTTTGTTGTTCCCATCTTGTTTGTTGGATTCCCGTGGCTCCAGCAAAAAGAGCTCCTGCTTTAGGCTACAGAAGTGACAGATGTGCAGGGACCATTCATGTCTGAAATCAAGGCATGCCGTTCTATCACATTAGCAAAGCCACCTGGCATGTCAGTTATTTAACACAACATACTTATAATTTCTAGATTAGGACCTCCTTACATATGAAGTCATCTACATCCCTAGGAACCTGTAAACCAGACTGGATAACTGGATGAACAGAAAATTTCGTCTGGGATATGTGGAGGTAATTAATTCACTTTAAGGGACACAGTATTTTCAACCATTACTAGGTGATATAGCTGAGCTTCTTGATAGTTTCCTTGGCTGTAAGGTTACTGAGTACCTACAGTGGATATAAAAGTGTACACACCCCTGTTAAAATGCTAGGTTTTGGTGATATAAAAAAATGAGACCACAATAAATCATTTCAAAACTTTTCCCACCTTTAATGTGACCTGTAACCTGTACAATTCAATTAAAAAAACAAACAAATCTGTTAGGGGCAAATATAAAAAAATAAAAAAATGTACAATAAGCTGGTTGCATAAAAGTGTGCACATCCTTAAACTAATACTTTGTTGAACCACTTTTTGATTTAATTACAATATTCAGACTTCCTAGGTAGGAGTATCAGTATGGCACATCTTGATTCGGCAATATTTGCCCACTCTTCCTTGCAAAAGTGCTTCAAATCTGTTAGATTGCAAGGACATCTCTTGTGCACAGCCCTCTTCAGATCACCCCACAGATTTTCTATTGGATTTAGGCCTGGGCTATGGCTGGGCAATTCCAAAACTTAAAATTTCTTCTGGTGAAGCCATTTTTTTTGCTGATTTGGATGTATGCTTGGGGTCATTGTCATATTGAAAGGTGAAATTCCTCTTCATCTTCAGTTTTCTAGCAGACGCCTGAAGGTTTTGGGCCAAATGTGACTGGTATTTGGAACTGTTCATAATTCTCTCCACTTTGAAGAAAGCCCCAGTTCCAGCTTAAGAAAAGCAATCCCAAAACATGATACTGCCACCACCATGCTTCACCATGGGGATGGTGTTCTTTTGGTGATGCAAAGTGTTGTTTTTGCACCAAATGTAGCTTATGGAATTGTGGCCAAAAAGTTCAACCTTGGTCTCATCAGACCATAACACTTTTTCCCACATGCTTTTGGGAGACTTGATGTATCGTGTAAATTTTAGCTCGTCTTGGATGTTTTTCTGTGTAAGAAAAGACTTCCATCTTGCAACCCTACCCCATAGCCCAGACATGGAGAATACGTGAGACTGTTGTCACATGTAGTACACAACCAGTACTTGCCAGAAATTCCTGCATCTCCTTCAGTGTTGCTGTAGGTCTTTTGGCAGCCTTCCTTGTCTTGTCTTTTCATCAATTTTGGAGGGGTGTCCAGTTCTTTGCAACGTCACTGTTGTCCCTTACATTCTCAGTTTTTGATGACCGTCTTCACTGTGTTCCATGGTATATCCAATGCTGTGGAAACTTTTTTATATCCTTCTCCTGACTGATACCATTCAACAATGAGATCCCTTTGATGCTTTGTAAGCTCTCTGCGAACCATGACTTTTGGTGTAGCAGACAACTGAGTAAATGTCAGGAAAATCCCACTAGGACAGATGAACTTTATTTGGAGTTAACCAGAGTCTCTTTAATTGATGGGAGGTGTGTACCCAAGAAGACTGAATGCTGTAATTAAATCAAAAGGTGTTTCAACAAAGTATTAGTTTAAGGGTGTGCACACTTATGCAACCAGCTTATTGTACTTTTTTTATTTTTTTATATTTTTTACTCTAACAGATTTGTTTTTCAATTGAATTGTACAGGTTATAGGTCACATTAAAGGTGGTAAAAGTTTTGAAATGACTTAACGTGGTCTCATTTTTTTATATCACAAAAACCTGGCATTTTAACAGGGGGTGTGTAAACTTTTTATATCCACTGTATGAAGATATATGTGACATGTATGATACTTCTGGTCTTGCTGAAGTTATGGCATTTTTGTATAAGTGAGGCTTTTTCAGGTCTATTCTTCAGAACCTCTTTTTTATATAACAGTAAGTGTGTATTTGCCCACACAGTGGGGCTGCTGCTGACAGCTTAGGGTCAAAATTCTAGGTATTCTTGTACCTTTTACAGGTATTCCAAGGTCTGATCAATACCAAGTATGCACAATTTGAAGCACTGTTTAAACTGTTGAATGTCAACCTATCCAAAGGTTGCTGTTGCCCGCAGAACAGCCACTGTGACTCCTTTATATACAGGCAGCAGTCCATCTCCAGACCCAGGTAATTGTAAGCTGATCTGTCTCATCAGCCTTACATGCAAAGTCATGGAACATATCATAGCAGGATTCATTTATGTAGACATAGGCAACATAACTGATCCAAACTCTACTCAGTTTAGTTTTAAAAAAAGGAAGGCTCTGTTTCCTTTACATAGCTTACTTCTTTGAAAAGGCTACAGAGGCTGTGGACACTGGTCGCTCTGTCCACAACATCTATCTTGATCTGTCTAAGGCTTTTGAAATATCCCCATGCAGGTATTATTGAAAACGTAGACAAACTTAATGTAATATCCTGGGTTGTTCACTGGATTGTTAACTTTGCAGTCCTACAGATCCCAAGTAGTGAAAGTTGCTAGTACCCTTTCTGAACTTAAAACTGTAACTAGCGGGGTACTGTAGGAATCTGTGCTGATCTGTCTTGTGTTTGACATTTATTGTGCAGACATCCAAGCCGATATCTCTAAAGTGTGGTTGACCAAATATAGTGATGACTGCAAGCTGGGCACTGTTGTCCAGTTATTCATTGATACTAAACTGCTTCAAAAAAGGTCTGGAGTGTGCACATACCCAGTGTACTGATAATGGTTTCAAGCTACATGTGAAAAAGGGTAACCATATGAATGTCACGACTTACTACGAGTCCTGAAAAACAGAGACTGAATGGCTGAAAGAATGAACTTGCAAACAAAACCTCTCAACTGTCCAGATTTTCACAGAATGTCCAGATTATTGGCTGATATTTTTGGTCTGTCCCTTGTGAAATTTGTGGTTTTCTGGCAAATCACACAGATGATCTGAGGATTGAAATCACTAAATAATGACATGCATTTGAGTTTCAGACTTCAAATACTTCAGAAAATGTGTGTTAAATAAAAGCCTTTTTACTCTAGCTACTTTTTAAGTTTATAAGAGCAATGTTTGATATATGTCCCTATTTTTGGGCCTTTTAAATTTTTATGTTGGTAGTTTTAACCTCATAATTTTTACTAAAAAAGGCACTATGGGGGAGGCAAGAGCCTTTGCCAGAAGCCTGAAGCCCAAATGAGATAGATGCATGCCATCTGTGGCAAAGCATCATGGTCTGTTGATCATATCTTCTCAGGTTGTCGGGTACTGGATCCCCCTGGAATGACACCAGAAACTAAGCCAATTGTTAAAATCAATCATTTTCTGTTTGTATTAAGGCATCATTCTGGGTGACGGTAGAATGCTGCTTAAGGCTAGGGGCATGCCCGCCTGGGACACATACTCTTTGTTGGAAGGCATACTCCATCATGCTCGTGATATGAAGAACTGTTGTCTTACAGTCAGCAGAGGTCTTTATATCACTGTAGAAATCAGTGACCAAGCCCAGAACGTGATTATGTCAGTCAACTAAGCATTAGATTTATACTCCGTAAATTGATTGCCGAGAAGACAACTTGATAGTGTATTTTAAATATTTAATAATAGTATTATGGGTGCAAATTTCAACACAATAGTGTTAATTTATGACAGGAATACTAAGAATAAAACTCTTTTATTAACACTAGATAGAACCAGAAACAAGTTAAACAACTGAGTACTTAATTTGCAGTTGAATAAACCATGGTATTATCTACAATTAACTGTTTGGTCTTTTACAGCTTTGCCTGTTTTCAAGAACAGGTTAGATGCTTCATGTGTATTGGTACGCAAGGAATCACAAACAGAGCCACTAGGGGATCATTCTCCACTGGGTTAGATTTGTTTCTAATGTGTACAGACTAGGGAGTTAACTAATTATAATCTGTGTTAAGTAATTCTACTACTAAAAGGGACTCATTGTTATATTCCTGCACTCCTAAATGCATCACTCTTTGTATGAGTCATTAAACCAAGGTCCCATCTGCTTGAATTGGCTCAGGTGGATGTAGAAGATCCCATGGCAACTACCAAAAAAAAAGTACTGAAGTTCCTAATGCCATGACCAAATTTCCCCTAGCAGTATAAATACCACCTCAGGTCTCCCCTAAAAAGAGGACACTAGCCTAGTGGGACTACCCTGTCAACAAAGGATACAAAAAAAAAAAAAATGTCAATCAACATGTGCACACCACTCAGGACAGTTACACCACCATCTCCATTGACAACAGCTAAAACAACTCAAAAGCATCCCAAAACTACATGATCAACTTGTGAAATATAGCTTGCAAGCAAAGATCATCAGTGGGGGCAGAACTGTCTGCCCCTTATCGCTGATTAAATAATTTTGCCTAATAAAGCAGTGTACAGAATTAAAAAAATCATCCCTGGCTGGGACAAGGGATCCATCACTTTCTTATTACACACACACACACACACAAAACACACAGAGCAGAGCATATGCTGCCACGTACAACAAAAATATTACTGTCCTGCAGACCAACAATACTGAAATACAGTGAACATAAGTAAAAAAAGACTGCAAAATTATGACTGCATTAATATTTAATAGTAATAAAAAAATGACCACTTTGAGTTGAAAGTCAGATAAACTAATGAAAAAATCCAACTTCGGTAAAATCAGCATGCCAAAATTGCATTGCTTTTCAGTGTCACTGCATATGTCCAGCTGTTGCAGAAACATCTTTTTAAATGATACACTTACTGCAACAGTATAAGTTGCTGTTAGTTGATTACTACTACAGGGCTAAGTAGTGACTGCAATGCTGCATGTAACCATGCAGCAGAGTTTTTCTTTCCAAGAGGCTAAACAAGAAAACAAAACAAAGATGTGCAGTGACAGAAGAAGTCCCTGCTTCTGGGCAAGGGTGTTTTCTAAGCACATTGAAAGGAGTGTCTATGGGCAGATTGAATGGAAATGCTAAAGAGGACATTCATAATTAGATAGTCGGCATTTCATTGGCGAAAAAGAAGAGGAGGGCATGATTTACTGAATTCTACTGAAATCTATGTTCCTGCAGATGGGTGACTTGGAAGATCTAGGGAAGATGGCTCGCAGTACCGCTAGCCTTTCAATTGGAATTGCAAAAACAGAGAAATTAAATACTTCCTGGAGTGGTAATGTCATTTTGGGGTGGTGGGATCATTAAATAGGGGAAAAAAGTGATGGTAATATACTTGCCACAGTTGTCCTTCAAATACTAGATAAACTAGCAGTCCTACATAACTAACAACTTGTGCAAGCTGATCCTCACCAGGTGCCTTAACAATGCTGTATGCCTGTTTGATACATTCTTAAATTCATTCACTGCTTTTCAGCCAGCCACCTCTACTAGGAGGGAATGTCAATGATCCACTATCTTTTCTGTAAAACAACTTTTCTTTGCACACCCCTGCATCACTTACCTTACATTACTGCATGATATCCTGTTTATATACAGCTCTTTTTTCCTTCAGTCCTTTTTAAATGGTAATCATACAGATTATATGGATTTCATGGAGGTGACCTAAAGTTTCTTTTTCCCCCTGCCCTTCCTAAAGGTTATAACATTGTTTATACCTGAATAAACCTTAGTCTCATTCAAGAAGGAACTTAATTCCAGTCAAGTGCAGCTGCTTTAAAGAGAAAAACACTAGTAAAAATAGTACCCATTTGAGTAAATGTCAGGAAAATCCCACTAGGACAGATGAACTTTATTTGGAGTTAACCAGAGTCTCTTTAATTGATGGCAGGTGTGTACCCAAGAAGACTGAATGCTGTAATTAAATCAAAAGGTGTTTCAACAAAGTATTAGTTTAAGGGTGTGCACACTTATGCAACCAGCTTATTGTACTTTTTTTATTTTTTTATATTTTTTACTCTAACAGATTTGTTTTTCAATTGAATTGTACAGGTTATAGGTCACATTAAAGGTGGTAAAAGTTTTGAAATGACTTAACGTGGTCTCATTTTTTATATCACAAAAACCTGGCATTTTAACAGGTGGTGTGTAAACTTTTTATATCCACTGTATGAAGATATATGTGACTTGTATGAGACTTCTGGTCTTGCTGAAGTTATGGCATTTTTGTATAAGTGAGGCTTTTTCAGGTCTATTCTTCAGAACCTCTTTTTATATAACAGTAAGTGTGTATTTGCCCACACAGTGGGGCTGCTGCTGACAGCTTAGGGTCAAAATTCTAGGTATTCTTGTACCTTTTACAGGTATTCCAAGGTCTGATCAATACCAAGTATGCACAATTTGAAGCACTGTTTAAACTGTTGAATGTCAACCTATCCAAAGGTTGCTGTTGCCTGCAGAACAGCCACTGTGACTCCTTTATATACAGGTGGCAGTCCATCTCCAGACCCAGGTAATTGTAAGCTGATCAGTCTCATCAGCCTTACATGCAAAGTCATGGAACATATCATAGCAGGATTCATTTATGTAGACATAGGCAACATAACTGATCCAAACTTTACTCAGTTTAGTTTTAAAAAAAGGAAGGCTCTGTTTCCTTTACATAGCTTACTTCTTTGAAAAGGCTACAGAGGCTGTGGACACTGGTCGCTCTGTCCACAACATCTATCTTGATCTGTCTAAGGCTTTTGAAATATCCCCATGCAGGTATTATTGAAAACGTAAACAAACTTAATGTAATATCCTGGGTTGTTCACTGGATTGTTAACTTTGCAGTCCTACAGATCCCAAGTAGTGAAAGTTGCTAGTACCCTTTCTGAACTTAAAACTGTAACTAGTGGGGTACTGTAGGAATCTGTGCTGATCTGTCTTGTGTTTGACATTTATTGTGCAGACATCCAAGCCGATATCTCTAAAGTGTGGTTGACCAAATATAGTGATGACTGCAAGCTGGGCACTGTTGTCCAGTTATTCATTGATACTAAACTGCTTCAAAAAAGGTCTGGAATGTGCACATACCCAGTGTACTGATAATGGTTTCAAGCTACATGTGAAAAAGGGTAACCATATGAATGTCATGACTTACTACGAGTCCTGAAAAACAGAGACTGAATGGCTGAAAGAATGAACTTGCAAACAAAACCTCTCAACTGTCCAGATTTTCACAGAATGTCCAGATTATTGGCTGATATTTTTGGTCTGTCCCTTGTGAAATTTGTGGTTTTCTGGCAAATCACGCAGATGATCCGAGGATTGAAATCACTAAATAATGACATGCATTTGAGTTTCAGACTTCACATACTTCAGAAAATGTGTGTTAAAGAAAAGCCTTTTTACCCTAGCTACTTTTTAAGTTTATAAGAGCAATGTTTGATATATGTTCCTATTTTTGGGCCTTTTAAATTTTTATATTGGTAGTTTTAACCTCATCACTTTTACTAAAAAAGGCACTATGGGGGAGGCAAGAGCCTTTGCCAGAAGCCTGAAGCCCAAATGAGATAGATGCATGCCATCTGTGGCAAATCATCATGGTCTGTTGATCATATCTTCCCAGGTTGTCGGGTACTGGATCCCCCTGGAATGACACCAGAAACTAAGCCAATTGTTAAAATCAATCATTTTCTGTTTGTATTAAGGCATCATTCTGGGTGATGGTAGAATGCTGCTTAAGGCTAGGGGCATACCCGCCTGGGACACATACTCTTTGTTGGAGGGCATACTCCATCATGCTCGTGATATGAAGAACTGTTGTCTTACAGTCAGCAGAGGTCTTGATATCACTGTAAAAATCAGTGACCAAGCCCAGAACGTGATTATGTCAGTCAACTAAGCATTAGATTTATACTCCGTAAATTGATTGCCGAGAAGACAACTTGATAGTGTATTTTAAATATTTAATAATAGTATTATGGGTGCAAATTTCAACACAATAGTGTTAATTTATGACAGGAATACTAAGAATAAAACTCTTTTATTAACACTAGATAGAACCAGAAACAAGTTAAACAACTGAGTACTTAATTTGCAGTTGAATAAACCATGGTATTATCTACAATTAACTGTTTGGTCTTTTACAGCTTTGCCTGTTTTCAAGAACAGGTTAGATGCTTCATGTGTATTGGTACACAAGGAATCACAAACGGAGCCACTAGGGGATCATTCTCCACTGGGCTAGATTTGTTTCTAATGTGTACAGACTAGGGAGTTAACTAATCTGTGTTAAGTAATTCTACTACTAAAAGGGACTCATTGTTATATTCCTGCACTCCTAAATGCATCACTCTTTGTATGAGTCATTAAACCAAGGTCCCATCTGCTTGAATTGGCTCAGGTGGATGTAGAAGTTCCCATGGCAACTACCAAAAAAAAGTACTGAAGTTCCTAATGCCATGACCAAATTTCCCCTAGCAGTATAAATACCACCTCAGGTCTCCCCTAAAAAGAGGCCACTAGCCTAGTGGGACTACCCTGTCAACAAAGGATACAAAAAAAAAAATGTCAATCAACATGTGCACACCACTCAGGACAGTTACACCACCATCTCCATTGACAACAGCTAAAACAACTCCAAAGCATCCCAAAACTACATGATCAACTTGTGAAATATAGCTTGCAAGCAAAGATCATCAGTGGGGGCAGAACTGTCTGCCCCTTATCGCTGATTAAATAATTTTGCCTAATAAAGCAGTTTGCAGAATTAAAAAAAAAAATCATTATCATCATCATCCCTGGCTGGGACAAGGGATCCATCACTTTCTTATTACACACACACACACACACACACACACACACACACACACACACACACAAAACACACAGAGCAGAGCATATGCTGCCACGTACAACAAAAATATTACTGTCCTGCAGACCAACAATACTGAAATACAGTGAACATAAGTAAAAAAAGACTGCAAAATTATGACTGCATTAATATTTAATAGTAATAAAAAAATGACCACTTTGAGCTGAAAGTCAAATAAACTAATGAAAAAACCCAACTTCGGTAAAATCAGCATGCCAAAATTGCATTGCTTTTCAGTGTCACTGCATATGTCCAGCTGTTGCCGAAACATCTTTTTAAATTATACACTTACTGCAACAGTATAAGTTGCTGTCAGTTGATTACTACTACAGGGCTAAGTAGTGACTGCAATGCTGCATGTAACCAAGCAGCAGAGTTTTTCTTTCCAAGAGGCTAAACAAGAAAACAAAACAAAGATGTGCAGTGACAGAAGAAGTCCCTGCTTCTGGGCAAGGGTGTTTTCTAAGCACATTGAAAGGAGTGTCTATGGGCAGATTGAATGGAAATGCTAAAGAGGACATTCATAATTAGATAGTCGGCATTTCATTGGCGAAAAAGAAGAGGAGGACATGATTTACTGAATTCTACTGAAATCTATGTTCCTGCAGATGGGTGACTTGGAAGATCTAGGGAAGATGGCTCGCAGTACCATTAGCCTTTCAATTGGAATTGCAAAAACAGAGAAATTAAATGCTTCCTGGAGTGGTAATGTCATTTTGGGGTGGTGGGATCATTAAATAGGGGAAAAAAGTGATGGTAATATACTTGCCACAGTTGTCCTTCAAATACTAGATAAACTAGCAGTCCTACATAACTAACAACTTGTGCAAGCTGATCCTCACCAGGTGCCTTAACAATGCTTTATGCCTGTTTGATACATTCTTAAATTCATTCACTGCTTTTCAGCCAAACACCTCTACTAGGAGGGAATGTCAATTATCCACTATCTTTTCTGTAAAACAACTTTTCTTTGCACACCCCTGCATCACTTACCTTACATTACTGCATGATATCCTGTTTATATACAGCTCTTTTTTTCCTTCTCAGTCCTTTTTAAATGGTAATCATACAGATTATATGGATTTCATGGAGGTGACCTAAAGTTTCTTTTTCCCCTGCTCTTCCTAAAGGTTATAACATTGTTTATACCTGAATAAACCTTAGTCTCAGTCAAGAAGGAACTTCATTCCAGTCAAGTGCAGCTGCTTTAAAGAGAAAAACACTAGTAAAAATAGTACCCATCTGGTAATGTCAAGCTGATTACAGATAGAAAATAAGATGTTTACCTCACAAGCATGTACCCGAGATCTAAAACAGAGTGTATGATATACATGAAATGTGCAGTTTGGTATTTAAACTCGTGGTATATTCATTTAAACTGCAAATAGACAGCAGCTGTCATGATATACACTTAAATGAGGGTAGGTTTCACATGTCTATGAATCACTAAATTTCAGTGAAGCACACTAGTGACATGATACACTGCTATGGTCCATTACACAAAAGCTCAGGTATAATGCCTGTGCAAGTATCTTGCTGTGGAAAGGCACAAGCTGTATTTCTTATGATTCATAAATCATGTTTGCAGCATGAAACTCAGGCTACCATTTGATTTTATATGCTGTTCATAAGAAAGGCTTGTGATGTATGGTGTGTTAAGGAGAGGAAAATCATGCTCTTTCTTCTAAACTTCCAGTTCAGAAAGCAGCTGCTGGGACCTTGTGTAAGTCCTTTTAAGAAGACAGATTTCATGGAAGACTTGGCTGAGCTACTCAGTGAGGCCAGAATCATGCCCAGCACTGGCTCTGTGTACCACAATCCTGACAAGCTCTGACAGTAAGAAGATTAAGCAGGAATGCCACAATGGGTTGAGTAAGTGCTTGGCATTGCCACTTTTCTTTAAAAGTGACTTTACACTGCATTTTTCGTCATTCAGAGCAATGTTCCTAATAAAGGCTGAATTCTTGGACCGATACCAGTACATACCAGGAGGCCTACTATGAGAGACTGTATCTGTGCTGTGCCCCTTGCTTGACTAGTTCACATGGCACTACGGCATATTGTGGGGTAACACTCAGCTGTTCAGTTGTGAAGCTGTAAGCACAGTTTCAGGATTCTGCTATTTGCACTTAGTTGTGGAACTGTGGCTTTGTTGCGAGACTGTGGCCTATTGCTAGGCTTCTGCTACCTTGCGCAGAAATGTAGAGCTGTGGCTTACATGGGAGGTTGTGGGCACATGACCAGCCTTCTGCTTTCCTACATTTATATGTGGGGGTTGATTTGATCTTGCAGATGTGGACATATTTCCAGTCTTCTGCTCTCATGCATGTATATGTAGAAAAGCAGTTTTGCACTAATGTCTGTATCTCACCTACACTTGTGTGACAAAGCAGTTTTATATCTTTTGTCTTTCAGCATGCAGAGCTAGCGACCAACCACAATGTCTCCCACATGAGGCAGCTGAGGTTTTCTGCATAGTGCATTTAATATGAATACTGTCCAATGACTTGTGCTATACTAATGTATCATTTGTAAGAACATCTTCATTTACAGGTTCATAGGTGTGTACTAGGCCAATAGCCCTGGAGCCTTTACAAGCCTAGCCCATAGAAATGCCCTATCATCATGTCGCCATTAGTTTCCAGTGCCTCTATCAAGTATAGCCTCTGGAGTGATCTCTGGGGTGAAGTTTCTATTTCCCATCCACTCATCAAGACTTCTCTTAAAAAGGGCCAGTGAGGTGCTCTGTTTGACATGTATGGGAAGTCTTTTCCAGAGCATGGGCAGTCTCTGGGTTATGAACCTGTCCCTCCAGCATGTTCTGTTGATTTGGTAATGAGGTTGAGATCCGTGGAGCGTGTGGTGTGGAGAGATTGGGATTTCTTTTAAGTGTAACAGTTCTAACAGGACTGGGTCAGACATAGCTTTGTAAGTCAAGCAGAGATCGCCTCTTAATAGACAATATGAGACAGAGAATAGCTGGAGTTTTTTGAGTCTGTCCATGTAGGGCATGTGTTTAAGGCCTAGGATCCTCTTTGTGAGGTACTTTTGTGGCCTTTCCAGCTGTTGCAGGTGTGTAGTGAGGTACATGCCAAATGGGCATTATACTCGATGACTGGCCTAATGAGGGAAGAGTAGGGACAGATGATGACCACGTTCTTCCTGGATGCAAAACCCTTGATAATGAGATGCGCCACATAGAAGGACTTTCTGACCACAGTGGCAATGTGGTGGTTGAAGGAGAGGTTGCTGTCAACCTGTGTCCCCAGATCTCTTATAATGCCTTCAGTGTTCAGTGGGCTACCATCAATGTGGTAATTAGTGGAAACTGAGTTTTTCTCAAAGAGAATGACGACACATTTTTTGGCATTAAGCTTAAGACCATGGTTTCGACACCAGTCATTGGTCTCAGTGAGGCCTTTCTATAGGATGTCTACATTACTTGGGGAGTTAATAATGGCACCCAGCTTGCAATCGTTGGCAAACTTAGTAAGCCAGAGTCCCTCTGTGTTGGCCTAGACTTCTGAGAAGGAGATGCCAAACAAGAGAGGATCAAGGACCGATCCCTATGGGGCTCCACTCATGTCTAGTCAGCAGTCTGATTTGGAGTCTGCTACTTTCACACTGTGGGTTCTATCTGTGAGCCAGTTTGCAACCCATCTAGTGATATAGGGGTTGATGCCTAGTTTGGTGAGTCTATCAATAATTCCTGAGTGGGTAATGGTATCAAAGGCCTTGGCCAGATTAAGGTAGGCTGTATGAACTATCTTGCCCTCATCCACAGCTCTGGTGACTGACTCAAAGAAGTCAACCAGGTTGAGCAGGCATGATCTACCCTTTACAAAACCAAATTATGTGGGATCCAGAGTTTGGAGATTCCCTATATCCTTGTTAATTAGGTCCATGATGATACGCTCCATAGTGTTACATATCAGACTCATCAGGCTAATGGGGCGATAATTCCCAGTGTCTGTAGTCACTCTCCATTTATGGAGAGGGATGATTGTAGCAGTGCACCATTCTGTAGGGACAAAGCCAGAGGTAAGGCTGTGATTGAACAGGGCACACAGGTGTGGTGCCAGTTCACTTTGTAGTTCATGTAGAACACAGCCAGGGATATTATCGGGTCCCATAGAAGCTATATTCTTGGCCTTGGACAATGCAGCTTTAAGCAGTAATTCTGGGTGCCTGGCATTCTTCTGATATTGTGATTGGGGGAGAGAGGGGTAAAGTTGGCACTGAATCTGCTGGCCAGCATGTTGGCAATATCTGTTGGCTCAGTATAGGAGATACCATTGTGCAGTAACTCAGAGCAAATCTGGGTATTGCCATGGAGATTCTTGATATAACTGTAGAAGGCTTTGTGGTTGTTTTTAGTGTCTGCCGCAATTCTGCCTTTATAGCTAGCTTTAGAGGTTTTGAAGAGGGATCTCAACTTTTTGTTGAGGCTAATAAGGGAGTTTTTCCAGTCTTGGAACTTCACCTTTTTCTGTAACAATTTCTTCCTTCTGTTGAAGAATTTGTTAATGGCAGGGAACCACCAGATTGGCTTACGCTTTTTTTTTGAGGAGAGCGTCTTGGTTCTGTTGGGTATGGCTAGTTCCATGCATTTATGTACATGTTCGTATAGTGCATTGGTGTATGTTTCGGTGGTCATGCACCTATTTTCCATTTGAATGGGTGCCGTGAAACTAGCCTCCTCTGTTTTTAGGAGCCCAAAGTCAGCTTTGGAGAAGTTTTTCATGGTGGTTACCTCTGCTGGTGGTGTGGGCGAGATGTGGATTTCCATGGTAATTAGTTTGTGGTCTAACCAGGGAGGAACTGGCTATTGGTGTTGAGCAATGGTTGCCCATGTTAGTAATAACCAGGTCAAGGATATTGCTTCCTCTAGTGGGGGTAAGAATGAGCTGGTCCAGCGCGTTGAAATTAATGAATTCTAGGAGCGTTGGGCAAGTATATTGGTGCATGTGTAGTTTTCCCAGTTGATGGAGGGGTAGTTGAAGTCAACCAGTATGAGTGTTGGGTTGGACCCTAATAGTTTCCAGGGTGCTTAGGAACATGGAATGAGAGTCTTGAGACATGGTTGGGGACCTATAGCAGGTTACAACCTGAATTGCCATCTTACCCACTGTTAGTTGCACCTGAAATATGCATTATGCTGGGCTACTAGTCTGGAGGGATGCATATCCTTTATGAATATGGAGACACCACCCCCTTTGGAGCTTCAGTCCATTTTCTGGGGTTGAAAGGTGTGGAATGACTTATAGTCTGGTAGCGCAGGGGTGCTTTCTGCTGCTTTAAACCAGGTCTCTGTTACAGCACAAATGTCGATGTTCTTCATTTTGAGGAGTGCTTCGAGAGAGTGCATCTTGAGATTTAGACTTCTAGCTATGAGCAGCATGACCCTCAGATTGCATTTATTTTTTTAAAGCTGTTACAGTGGTAATTGGTCTTTGGAGCACTGTCTAAAAAAGGCACTACAGGGGAGGCAAGAGCCTTAGCCAGTATCTGGAAACCTATTACCCTTCCCATTGTCTACCACCTGGACATTACAAAATGTTAACAAAACACAGGTGCATTATTCACTGCCCACTCCTGGCCTTCCGTGTGGTTGTGGCTGGAATATGTGAGAGGGCTGAGACTGCCTCACAGGCATGGGAATTACAGCCTCTCTCAGGCAAGTAGCCCAGCTCAGCTGCCAGCTGTGTCCCAGCCATCATTATGGCAGATAGTGCACAAGGCAGTTGACAGATGCAATGGCCCACTGATTGGCCATTAACATGACCCTCTTGGAGTGCACTGCAGATTTGCTCAACTCACTGCCCTAGTGTTGCCAGATGTCACTATTTGAGCAGGACTGTCCTGGTATCAGCAGCCTGATCCTGAGTCCCAGACTGCCAGTTAAAATCCCAGCAAAACAGCCTCTGCTTTGTTTTTTTATTAGCCCGTATGCCGGTACACGAGCCAATCAAAAAATCACAAAGCGGAGTCACTTCTGTTTAATGCAGAACTGCCTGCTGCTCCTGAATGAACAGAAGAGGCTCTGCTGTGCGATTTTTTTGATTGGCTCATATACCGGGATACGGTTCAATCAAAAATTAAAAAACGGACTACTTCTGTTTGATGCAGAACCACCTGATGTTCCACATTAAAAACTTTTTTTTCGGTCTTCACTTAGTGCGAAGGACCTTTTTTTTTTTGGTCTCTACCTGTCCCCTTACAAATCTGGCAACCTTGTACTGGCCTGTCCCATCCGACAGTAGAGGAGGGTCTGTTCACTATCACTGGCCAATCTGACTTGTCTCAGACATCTAGTGATAACCAGTGACATCCCTCTTAGGCAGTCTCAGCTAACATACAGCACATACCTCAGCCTTTACCCAAGTGGGTGTACCTCAAGCCTAACCGCCACCTCCCATATTTCTCACACTTTCCCAGTATTATTTGCCCACCCTCTGTTTCAGTCTATCCAGCCCTTGTGTCCTCCTCCTGACATGCACACATTTACCACTTGCCTGCACTGTCCGGTGTTTATTTGAGCATGAAAAAAAAAAAAAAAACACTTTTGTAAAGTTTTAGTATACTTGCCCACTCTTTACCTTGGGTAGTAAAATGCAAGATTCAGTAACATTCTGAGAGTTCTGCAGAGCAACTTTACACAAGCAGAATTCTCAGAACAAACATATATGTGTGGGGAGGGTGGGTAGTTACCAAATCTTTTCAAGTGTGGGTTATGAACAGCGAGCTTTTGGGGTAAAGATTAGAGTTCTACAGATTGCAAATGGTACACTGAAATGGCAATGATTACTGACAGTGAGCATTTGTAACTTGCATGCGCATTCCAGAAATACGGTACACAACTTGAGTTTTGTCTGCATGCTGTAAATAACCGATGTTTAATAAGCTAAAAACACTGTGAAACTGCATGTGAGAAAGACATGCTTTGCAGTCAACTATTGCAAACGTTTACAGGAACAATTAAGATCCCTGATATTGCAAAAGGAAGTATACTCACTGCTGTTTTTCTACTGTTTAAAACATTTTTTTTGTATTTCCTACCTAAATTAGTGTAGCTAGTAGCTGTAGCATAGTCCAGATACAGGTCTGCTCCATCTGAGTCTATTTGCAGTGTCTGTTGTATTCTGAGCACATTTTTCCAAACTATGTTTGATTGGAAGGGGCCCTTCTGCACTCTTGTGAGAGACGTGTGCTGACTGGAACCTGTCTGGTGAAAGGTGATTGGTCTAGGCTTGGAGTAAGCACCCGCATTTGTTCTTTTGACTTTTTTAAAGTTTTCAGCTTCTGGAATTTAAGCCCTGCATTTCAGTGGGTTTCTGTTTGCACGTGGCACAGCACTGCACACTGCCACGCAATTGTGCGCCACAGCCAGACAGATACTTTTGACAATTTTCCCTTAAATACAGCTGTAGTACACTTGTGTAGTCCTCATCTTTAGTGCATCTCTGGTTTAAGATGCATTACTAGTGAGCTGTGGCCTATTAAACCACTAGCCAAAACCCCCCTCAGAAATACCCATCTACAGAGCACCTCCTAGATCAGTCCTGAAAGCTTCCCCTTTGTGATAACAGTTCTTCATACCTAGCACTATGAACAACTGTTGAAATGAAACCAGAGCCCCAAGTAAAAAAAAGCCATTCTGGTGGATATCCAGCATCAACAAACTTTACAACAAATGTAAAAAGTTGTTGTCTAAGAAAACTAAGGGAAGGCCTCGGCAATGGAAAAACACAATCCTCAGCCTCAACAGGCAAATAAGACAATGTCAAATCCTGTAAAGGTAACTTTGAGAAAAACTTAGCAATCACAGCCAAGGATAATCATAAGGCCTTTTACAGCTACGTACGTAGCTTAAAAGTTGGGACCAAAGCATGTGCCACACTAGTGACTAATGGTATCACACACACTGATCCTGCAGAGATAGCAAACCTGCTAGCAGACAGAGTTTGTGAAATTTCACTCCCTTATCCCCTCCAAACTTATCACAAACCTTGCCTCCAACTCCCCCCACACCCTACATATCAGAAGAACAGATCATTAAAGCCTTGTCTAAGGCAAAAACATAGCCTCTATGGGAACAGATGGCATCACAGGCTGTCTTCTAAACAAACTAAAACATAAACTAGCATCACCATTGAGTACCCTATTCAATCACAGCCAAACCATTGGTTTTGCTCCTGTGGAGAACAGCAACAGTTATTCCCCTCCACAAAGGTGGCTTAGCAACAGTCCTAGGGAATTATAGACCTATACAGTGCATATAAAAAGTTTACACGCCCCTGTTAACATGCTAGGTTTTTGTGATGTTTTATGAGACCACAATAAACCATTTCAAAACTTTTCCCACCTTTAATGGGATCTATAACCTGTACAATTCAATTGAAAAACAAACAAATCTGTTAGAGGAAAAATATAAAAAATAAAAAACGCACAATATGCTGGTTGCACAAGTGTGCACACCCTTACATTAATACTTTGTTGTGTGTGCACACCCTTAAACTAATACTTTGTTGAAGCACCTTTTGATTTAATTACAACATTCAGTCTTCTTGGGTACACACCTGCCATGAATTAAAAACACTCTGATTAACCCCAAATAAAGTTCAGCTGTCCTAGTAGGATTTTCCTGACATTTACTCAGTTGCCTGCTATAGCAAAAGCCATGGTTCACAGAGAGCTTACAAAGCATCAAGGGATCTCACTGTTGAAATGTATCAGTCAGGAGAAGGGTACAAAAAAAATTCCACAGCATTGGATATACCATGGAACACAGTGAAGATAGTCATCAAAAAGTGGGGAAAATATGGGACAACAGTGATGTTGCAAAGAAGTGGACATCCCCCAATAATTGATGAAAAGACAAGATGAAAACTGGTCAGGGAGGCTGCCAAGAAACCTACAGCAACATTGAAGGAGCTGAAGAATTTCTGGCAAGTACTAGTTGTATACTACATGTGACAATAATCTCCCATGTTCTCAGTATGTCTGGACTATTGGGTAGGGTTGCAAGAAAGAAGCCATTTCTTACACAGAAGAACATCCAGGCCTGGCTAAAATTTCCAAAACAATACATCAAGTCTCCCAAAAGCATGTGGGAAAATGTGTTATAGTCTTTTGAGACCAAGGTTGAACTTGTTTGGCCACACTTCCAAAAGATATGTTTGGCGCAAAAACAACACTTCGCATCACCAAAAGAACACCATCCACAAGGTGAAGCACTGTGGTGGCAGTATCATGCTTTGGGGTTACATTTCTTCAGCTGGAACTGGGCCTTTAGTCAAAGTGAAGGTAATTATGAACAGTTCCAAATACCAGTCGCTTTTCTCCCAAAACCTTCAGGCATCTGCTATAAAGCAGAAGATGAAGAGGAATTTCACCTTTCAACACGACAATGTCCCCAAGCATACATCCAAATCAAAAAAATAATGGCTTCACCAGAAAAAAAATTAAAGTTTTGGAATGGCCCAGCCAGAGCTCAGACCTAAATCTCATAGAAAATCTGTGGAGTGACCTGAAGAAGGCTGTGCACAAGAGGTGTCCTTACAGATTTGGAGCGCTTTTGCAAGGAAGAGTGAGCAAATACTGCAAAGTCAAGATGTTTCATGCTGATAGACTCTTACCTAAAAAGACTAAATGTTGTAATTAAATCAAAAGGTGCTTCAACAAAATATTAGTTTAAGGGTGTGCACACATAACAAAGTATTAGTTTAAGGGTGTGCACTTATGCAAGCAGCATATTGCACATTTTTTTATTGTTTATATTTTTCCCTTAACAGATTTGTTTGTTTTTCAATTGAATTGTACAGGTTATAGGTCATACTAAAGGTGGGAAAAGTTCTGAAATTATTTATTGTGGTCTCATTTTTTTATATATCACAAAAACCTGACCTTTTAACAGGGGTGCATAAACTTTTTATATCCACTGTAAGTCTGACCAACCTCATCTGTAAAGTCATGGAACGTTTCATCGTGGACCTCATAAATAAAGACAAAGGCGACCTCCAAACCCTGGATCCGACCCAAATTTACTTCATCAAGTGCAGATCTTGCTTGTTAAACCTGATGGATTTCTTTGAAAATGTGACCAGGGACTGACGAGAGCAAATCTGTGCACATAGCATACCTCGACTTAGAATTGCTCAGAAATCTGGTAGGTGTATACATGTATGATTAAAATAAATCTAAAAATCTCCACTATGATAGAATGAAGGTTCTCTGTGTCTTGAGGCAGAAAGTTGCAGCAAGTCTCTCAAATGCTTGGTTTTATAATTCTGGGCAAAGCCAAATTTAATGGAGAGACAAAAGCCAAAATCAGGAGAATAATGCACTTCAAAGTTAATATGATCATGATTACTGCATCAGTATGCATTGTCTGAGCAATAAGAGATAAGAAACTGAAATATCTGGCATTACTCACCAATTGTGGTTATCAGGGAAATATGAGAAAGGCAAACTTGTAGGCAGGAAAATCAAAAAAAAAAAAAAGCAAGGTATCAGTATGATATAAAACTGCTAAAGCCTATTTCCCAAATCATATGGCCCTTATTTTCTTGGTGGGATCACAGATTGAGAATATTTCGATAACAGTTTTATTGCATCTGAAGGTATTGTCATGGTTGGTAACAGCCAGATTCATGATATTCCTGAAGACCCGAACAAGGGTAGAGAAGGTATGCAAATGGATATTAACAAAGGCTTGATAAGGCAGTAAGCAGTTGCTACAGTATAGTTAGTGGGGTAACTGCTGCAGATATATGGCTGAAACCCAGCATTGGTCTGGAGTGAAGGTTTACTGTTTGAAACAGGATGAAATGTTTAGTTGAAGTTAATCTCATCATGCATTATTCATGTGTTTTATTGGGTTGCATGCAGAAAAGAAGATCCCGGAGCCTTACATTGTGGCACTCAGCTTTAGTAAGGTGGGCATTAAGGTCGAATTATGGGGTAACATGGCTAACAAGTAAAGGGATTGGCAGGGTTTAGGCTTAGTCATAAGCTGCAATTAAATGAGACATGTTTGGCAGGTAACAAACGTATTTACTCCTGGGATGGCTCTACACCCTGAAAGGAAATGGTATCGCTGGGCCTATACAGGCTGGGAAGAGAAATGAATTAATAAATAAATGTGAAGGTCCAGAGTGAGAAAGATCTCACAGGTATGGGAATATCCTGGTACTGAGGGGGACAGGACACCACATATATGGCTGTGCTACATCTGGTGCTTACTCAGTAGTCACATGATTAGTAATAATGCACTGAAAGAGTAGCAACAAGTCTAACAGGGTTTGCAGCAGTACGTTGAAAGATTAAACTGAATAATGTTATCCAAATACTGCAGCATTACTCTTTACACTGAGTTTCACAATGAAGTCCCTTAACTGAGTTTAAGCCTGAGTGGTTGAGAATAAGGCAGTTCATTGAGCAAAATATAGTGGTGACAAGGGTAGAGTTGCTTCACTTTCCAGTACAGTGGTTCAGTGTTCTGTGCCAGCTAAGAAGAGTTAAAGGGACACTAGCCCAGATTTTTTGCTAGAGAAGTTTGTTTACATTTTAGTACTGTGTAAGTGACATGTTCACCCAGAGGCAAGGTTTTCAAAGTGCCTTGGTAGCATACTACAGGTCAGACTACACAAACTCTCAGTGGGGTGGTTATAGGAAGTGCTAAGAGTTTACAGTTGAAGTTTTCCCTTTTGTATTTCCTTCTCCCACCTATGGACAATTAGGTATGTTGAATGACTGGATTTTACTCTGCTAGAGATGCCTACCTCTCAATTGGGCAAATTTTTACAGAATGGCCAGATTTTTGCCTCAAGTGTTTGATCTGTTCCTCATAATATTTGTGATTTTCTGGCAAATCACTGGGGAGATCTGAGGATTGAAATGACTAATGATATACATTTATGTTTCAGACTTCACATCCTTTAGAAAAAAAATGCATGCCAAGACAAATACTGTTATTCTAGCAACTTTCTAAGTTTATAAGAGAAATATTTTAAATCTGCACCTCTTTTTGGGCCTTTGTCTCCCCATTCTGTCTGGTTTTGTCCAGATTTTCTGTACCAACAGGTCGAGAGGTATGGATACTGTCTTGTCACACACAGACCTGGAGTCTGTTTAGCAATGAAATGATATTTACTTTACTGTTTTGTAAAACTGTGCCTAATAATTATTCAAGCCTAGGCAGCAACATTTTTGTTTTATGTTTGTTGCTACAAATCTTTTTCCCTCCACTAGCAATTATTTTCATATTGTATCTTATTATTGTTGCTTGTTGGTGTGTGTGTATTCATGTAGGTGCACTTCTATAATCATTCAGATTTTCCCTCACTTTACACCACATAATTGTTTTGGACAGTTGTGCCTTGGAAGAAACTGTTGAGTAGCAAATGTCCTAATATTATAAAACTAAAATATATTGATTCTTTTCTTTAAAAATGTCAGGTAGCTTTGGATCTGAACCTAATCATAGGTTCATGAACCTATCGGCCCTAGGGCCTATACAAGCCCAGCCAAAAAGGTACCCTGGCTTTTGCCACCCAAGAAAATTATTTTCCTGTGCCACTGTCGAGCAGAGCCACAGAAGTGATCCCCGGGTTGAATTTCCTATTTCCCATCCAATCATCAACAATTTTTCTTGAAGAGTACTAATGAGGAGCTTTGTTTGATATAGATATGTAGTTTATTCTAGAGTATGGGAAGTCACTGGGACAGGAATTTATCCCTCTGGCATGTTCTGTTTATTGTGGTGACAAGGTTTAGGTCCCTAGAGCATGTAGCTCTGAGGGATTGGGACTTCTTTAAGTGGAGCATGTCCAGCGGCTCTGGGTTTGACATAGCTTTGTATGTTAGGCAGAGATCACCTCAGAACAGGCAATATGTGACGGAGTAAAGCTGGATTTTTTTGAGACGGTCTGCGTAGGGCATCTGTTTGAGGCCGGTAATCCTCTTTCTGAGGTATTTCTGCAGCCTTCCCAGTTGCTGTAGATGTCTTGTGAGGTACATACCAAAAGGGGCCTTGTACTCTATAATGGGTCTAATGAGTGATGAGTAGAGGGGAACAATGACCTCTTTTTTTCTGGATGAGAAACCTTTTGTGATGAGGTGTGCCACGTAGAAGGATTTCCTGACTATTGTGGCAATGTGATTATCAAAGGAGAGACTACTGTCCACCTGTGTCCCAAGGTCTCTTATCACACTTTCAGTGTTAAGTATACTACTGCATATGTTGTAGTTCATGGGTACAGAGTTTTTACCAAAGGGGATGACAATGCACTTTTTGGCATTAAGCTTGAGGCCCTTTTGTAGGATATCCACATCGTTAGGAGTTTCGATTATGGCTCCTAGTTTGCAGTCATCTGAGAACTTCATTAGCCAAAGACCTTCTGTGTTAGCCTGTACTTCAGAGAAGTAGATACCAAACAGGAGAGGACTCAGGACTGAACCTTGTGGTACTCCACTTGTCACTGGTATGAAGTCAGATTTGTAGTCTGCTACTTTCACAGTGTGGGTTCTGTCAGTGACCCAGTTGGCAACCCATCTTCTGACATAGGGATTTATACCTAGTTTAGAGAATTTATCTATAATTCCAGAGTAGGGGATGGAGTTGAAAGCCTTGGCAAGATCAAGATAGGCTATGTGAACCACCTTACCCTCATCTACAGCTTTGCTGACTGCTTCAAAGAAGTCTATCAGGTTTAGGAGACATGATCTGCTTTTTACAAACCTGAAATGGGTAGGGTCTAGAGTTTGGAGATTACCAATGTCTTTGTTTATAAGTTCCATGATGCTACATTCCATGGCCTTGCAGACCAAGCTCGTCAGGCTAATGGGCCAGTAGTTACCGGGGTCCGTGGTGGCTTCCCCCTTGTGGAGTGGGATAACCGTCGCTGTGCACCATTCAGCGGGCACAAAGCCTGAAGTGAGGCTATGATTGAACATGGTACTTAGGTGGGGTGCCAGTTCGTTCTGTAGTCCAATTAGAACGCAGCCTGGGATGTTGTCTGGTCCCATGGATGCTGTGTTCTTGGCTTTGGAGAGTGTGGTTTTTACCTGTGCAGCCATGATTACAGGAATTTTGCATTCTTCCAGTATAGAGATGGGCTCTTTAGGGGGTGAGAGGGGGGTAAAGTTAGCACTTAACCTATCTGCCAGGATGTTGGCAATATCAGTTGGGTCTGTATATTTAGTGCCATTGTGCTGTAACTCAGAGTAGATCCGAGTGTTGCCATTGAGATTTTTGACATAGCTATAGAATGCTTTGTGGTTGTCTCTAGAATCAGTGGCAAATTTGTTTTCATAACTAGCTTTGGAGTATTTTATCAGGGATCGCAGCTTCTTACTGAGGCTGACCAGGGAAGCTCCTCCACGCATGGGATTTTACTATCTTTTGCAACAGTTTCTTCCTTCTGTTGTACAGTTTGTTTATGGCAGGGGACCACCAGATTGGCTTCCTTTTTTTTGGAGGATAGCGTCTTGGTTCTGTTTGGGATAGCACGATCCATGCACTTGTGTAAGTGCTTATAAAGTGCAATTGTGTAGGATTCAGTAGTCGTAACTGTATTGTCCATCTGCATGGATGTCATGAAGTTCATCACTTCTATCTTAAGAAGCATGAAGTTGGCTTTGGAGAAAATTTTTACCATGGTTTCCTTAATGGGGGGTGGGGGCAGGATGTGGATATCTAGAGTAATTAGCTTATGGTCGGATCGGACCAATGAGGCGTTAACTTCAGGTGTGGAACACCGGTCACTCATGTTGGTAATGACTAGATCTAGGATATTGTTGCCCCTGGTGGGGTTGTGGATAAGTTGATCCATGGCATTGGAGCTTATGAATTTCAGAAAGCGTTGAGTGAAGGTGTTGGTACATGAGCAGTTTTCCAAGTTAATGGTGGGGTAGTTGAAATCACCCATTATTAGGGTGTTTGGTTGAACCCTAATATTTTCCAGTACATCAAGAAAAGAGGAGTGGGAATCCTGGGGCATGGTGGGGGATCTGTAGCAAGCTACAATTTGGATTGCAGTTTTGCCCAGAGTTAGTTGCACTTGGATAACCTTGGCTGCATTATGCTGAGCAACTAGCCTGGAGGTGTGGATATCCTTAATGAATATGGACACACCTCCGCCTTTGGTGTTCCGGTCTAGGTTACATGGCCGAAAAGACTGGTATGAGTTATAGCCTGGTAGTGCAGGGGTGCCCTCTGGAGCCTTGAACCACATCATGTTCTAAAATGCTGATGCTGTATACTGTCCTTCAGAAATCACACCATAACTATATGTCTAATACTGATTCTGTCCAACTGAATTTCTTTTGTCACTTTTTTCTACCATTCATTGTGCTAAATTCTTCTGAACTTTCACACCTTTCCTGAATGTATGACTGAAGTACAGTTAGTTTACACCGATTAGCATTTGAAAGTTGAGGCAAATGCAGTCTATACATTTCCCATATACTTTTCATTACCATTCCTAGTATATTACAGTAGGTAATCACAGGGCTACTGCTTTAATAGGGCAATATAAATGAAGTGCTACAACCAAAATCTCAGCCATCGATGGCCCGATATTTTGGCAAGTTATAGTAACTATGTATGTATGTGTACATGTATCTATGTTTATATTGGTTTACCATTAAAATTACGAAATTAAAAACAAATGTCAAGGTGTATTGTCGAATCTGCAGATTTAAAACTGTTCAGACAGTCGAAAATCTGCAGTAATTGCCGAAAAAGTCTAATTCGACATTTTCGGCAATTAACGACAATTCCACCCTTTCTGTAAATCCCCAACTCCTACATATAACATCCCATTTTTGCAGGGGGGCAATTCCCCCTGCACCCCCACACTCCCAACTATATATTTCAACTCCGAGATCGCACTACAATGAGGAAAGGGAGGTATTTCTCTAACTACACTGTACTGCGATCTCTGTACATCCCTTCGAACGTTTATATCAGCGAATGCACAGGACATTCGCTAATATAAACGTTCAAACATTCAGAATGTACTCATATGAACATTCAAACATCTGTATAGGCATACATTCTGATGTTGGGATTTTAATAGTAAACCATTTATTTTCATCTGGTTTGAAAACACCAGCTTCTACATGTTTTACCCTTAGACTTGCATTTCAAGGCATTCTTGAATATCTATAAATTCCGTACATGCTGCATATCTGATAAGCAGGTCTTTTACTGAAATTATGTAGGCAGTGCACATAACTGTTTTAGAAGTGCACTTCAAGGTTACTGCTGTAATTCTCTTCATTTTCATGTAGGGTTCCTTGTTGTGGTTGAGATGCATTGCTGACCAGACTACTTACCCAGTTACTAATACGGAAATAAATCCCAACAACTAAGCAAATGTGTGTCTCAGTATGTGTTTATTTTATAAAACACAAAGTCACCAAATTAATATAAAAACACACAAGGCTGAAGTCCAAGCACCTCTGGAACAATGTTCAAAAGTTCAAATGAGAGGAACCACAAGTTGAGAAATATAAAAACACCAAGTATTTAATGATTCTAGTAGCAAAGAAACGGTTAGCGCTTTTGTTTGAACAAGTTTCAAACTTCATCAGACAAACTACTCTATATGCATTCACCTTAAATACCATAACATTTACTTCTATTGGTTAAAAACAGTGTCAGTCATGATATTCCGCTGAACATAAAACTGTTGCCTCATATAAGCCTAAAGCTGTCAACACTACATTAAAAAGAATTTAATACAACAAATATTCAAAAAGAGTATATATGTATATATGATTAAATATGTGTGGGAATGTATAAATTAATGTATAAAACTCTTATGTTGTTGCCAGTTGTCACACAACCTTATTTTTGTTGTTTTAAAACCCTTTTTCTTTCAAGTGCTTTTAGTTTCAATGTGGCCGAGATAGACGTGTGATTACTGATACCAGGCCAATTGTCTGCTTGAAAGTGGATTAGCCATTTTAGCTCATTTATGGTATATGACTCTCATCAAAATTTATGAAGTATGAGCTTTGGCTGGCTAACATCTACCTGAAATCAACTGGACATATAAGTGAATTTAAGTACACTTTTATCGGCTCTTTTATATAGTACTGTATTTAATTGATTTATTTGTGTTTTTCACTGAATGTGGATTGGACACTCTAAATTGGCCCTAGGTGTGAGTGTGTGCATGTGTGTGCCTTCTGTGGAAGGTTGGGTGCCGGGCTGGCAACTCGACACTGTAAAACTCCACTGCCAATCATGAGCAGACAGATGATCCGCTGTGGCGACGCCTAACCGGGAAAAGCCGAAAGAAGAAGAAGAAGAATTAACTCAACTGAAGTTGCGGCTGTCTCTCTACAGAGTACTTGTTAGAATTTCTGTGTAGCCATTGACAGCAGTGGGAGGTAGTTTTACCTAATCACTGATATTCTCTCCTACCTTATATAAGTGGTACATTTTGAGCTATCTCTGTTTAATATTTGAACTCTGGCCGGCTAACATCTACCTGAAATCAACTGGACGCATAACTGAATTTAAGAACACTTTTATCTGCTCTTTTGCATACAGTATTGTATTTAATTTATTTATTTCTGTTTTTCACTGAATATTAACTCAACTGAAGTTGTGGCTGTCTCTCTACAGTTAGTTCCCCATCCACCCTCCCTGTTCTTGTTTTGGTATTAATGTTGGTGGCTTTGAAACTGCCCACCCCTCTTGTAGATTTGTATTTGGATACTCCTTCTGGGCCCACCTCATTTGCTCACTAAACTGAGTGCAGTGAGATCATATTCTGATTTCAGGCACTCCTACTATGTACAAAGAGGGCATTTGGGAAGGACAACCCCTGTAGCCTCTTAATCCTGCTTTGTTCCCTCCCTCAAAAAAAAAAAACAAAAAACATATATATATATATATATATATATATATATATATATATATATATTTATACACACACATATATTTTATGCTGTTACTGTAACTGTCTCAGTTGCTCTTCTGCGTGCTGTTATCTGTTCAGTTGCTCTTACTCTGCACTTATTACTGCTTGTTAGTAGCCTTCTAATTTACTGCCTTCTGCATTTGTTTTTTAGTCATTTGTTAATTTAATTGCATTTATTTGAACT
The DNA here is from genome assembly GCF_019279795.1 of Protopterus annectens. Classification (NCBI taxonomy): domain Eukaryota; kingdom Metazoa; phylum Chordata; order Ceratodontiformes; family Protopteridae; genus Protopterus; species Protopterus annectens. The sequence continues at coordinate 593,777,885 of NC_056734.1, read as the reverse complement.
GTATTTGCCGTAGTGTTGCTACACACTCGGATGTGCTGGCCTGCACTGCAATTTGAATTGTATTTACTGCTGTTTTAGCTACTTTTCTGTAGCAAAAAAAAAAAAAAATCTAAGCTTGTTTCCTGCCTTTCCTGTAAATAGTCAAATCCAGATACTGACTTGCTGTATCCAGGACTGTTGGTAAGCTTCTGAGCCCCCCCCCAAGCCTTTCTGTGTTGGAGGGAAGTCTTCTAGCTTGTCAGTGGGATTGGTAAGCACTAGGTAGCCTATCTACCACGGGAAGAGTGGATTTTGGCCCTGAAATTGTAGTTCATTGGCCAAATGGGCAGTTTTTCCATCTCTTTCTACTTTCTGGTTAAAAGCCCATTCTGCGTTTGGTCCCAGCCTTTCCTATAACTAGTGTAATCCAGGTACAGATTTGCTGTATCCAGGACTGTTGGTAAGCTTCTGAGCCCCCCAAGCCCTTCTGTGTTGGAGAGAAGCCTTCTAGCTTACCAGTGGGAGTGGTAAACACTAGGTAACCTATCTACCACAGGAGGAGTGGGTTTTGGCCTAGAAATGATAGTTTATTGGCCTTTTGGGAAGCTTTTCCATCTCTTTCAACATTCTGATTTAAAAGCCTGTGTTTGCGCTTGTTTCCTGCCTTTCTTGTTGCTAGTCTAGTCCAGGTACAGATTTGTTGTATCCAGGACTATTTGTAATCTTCTGAGCCCCCCAAGCCTTTCTGTGTTGGAGGGAAGCCTTCTAGCTTATCAGTGGGAGTGGTAAGCATCAGGCAGCCTATCTACCACAAGAGGAGTGGTCCCTGGCCCAGAAATTGTAGCTATTGGCTGTTTGAGCAGTTTTTTTCCATCTCTTTCAACTTTCTGGGTTGAAAGCCGCACTTTCGTCTGTTTCCCACCTTTCCTATACCTAGCCTAGTCCAGTTACAGAGTTGCTGTATCTAGGATTGTCAGTAAGCTTCTGAGCCCCGCAAGCCTTTCTGTGTCGGAGGGAAGCCTTCTAGCTTATCATTGGGAGTGGTAAGCACTAGATAGCCTATCCTCCATGGGAAGAGTGAGTTTTGGCCCAAAAATTGTAGTTTATTTGGCCGTTTGGGCAGTTTTCCATCTCTTTCAACTTACTGGCTTAAAAGCCTGCGTTCGTACTTGTTCCCCGCCTTTCCTGTAACTAGTCTAGTCCAGGTACAGATTTGTTGTATCCAGGACTCTTTGTAAGCTTCTGTGCCCCCCAAGCCTTTCTGTGTTGGAGGGAAGCCTTCTAGCTTATCAGTGGGAGTGGTAAGCATTAGGTAGTCTATCTACCACAAGAGGAGTGATTTCTGGCCCAGACATTGTAGCTAAAGGCTGTTTGGGCAGTTTTTTTTCCATCTCTTTCAACGTTCTGGTTTAAAAGCCACACTTGCACTTGTTTCCCATCTTTCCTATCACTAGCCTAGTACAGCTACAGAGTTGCTGTATCCAGGACTGTTGGTAAGCTTCTGAGCCCCGCAAGCCTTTCTGTGTGGGAAGAAAGACTTTTAGCTTATAAGTGGGAGTGGTAAGTACCAGGTAGCCTGTCTACCATGAGAGGAGAGGTTCCTGGCCCAGAAATTGTAGTTTATTGACCATTTGGACAGTTTGTCCATCTCTTTCAACTTTCTAGTTTAAAAGACCACATCTGCGCTTGTTTCCCACCTTTCCTGTAACTAACCTACAGGGTAGCACTAGAAAGCCTTAAACTGATACAAGCCTTCTAGCTTAGAAGAGAGACTTTGGAGTGATTAAGTATGAGTTTTCTGTACTTTCTTGCTGCACTTAACTGTTTTCTGCCTAAACATAGATTTTCCAGTGTTTATTCTGATTTAAAATCTTGTTTTTTCACATACTGTACTTATCTGATTGCCTGCACTTTTATAAACTTGTTTTTGTTTAAACAATTTGTTTAACTGTTGTAGGCTACACACTAAAGTGTGATAGCCTTTTCTGATCATTTGTAGTCGTTTAAAGCTGTTTTAAGTGTATTTTTTTTACTGTTTTTGCCGTATCTTTTCAAAAAATACCCAAACCCCCCCCCCAAAAAAAATCCTTGTTTCCCACCTTTCCAAGCTAGTATAGTCCAGTTTTCAAGCTAGTGCTAAATTCAGGGCTGTGATACTAGTTTCTGAGTTGCCCATACCTTACTTGGATAGAAGGAAGTTTCTCTGTTCACCTGTGAGAGAGGGGAGCTTTGAGCAACCTATCTGTCCCTGGAGGAGTGGTTCCAGCTGAGAAGTTAGTAGTTTATTGGCCATTTTGGGCCAATTTCTATCTCTTTCATTTCCCTACTGTAAAAACCGTGTCTACACAGTTTTGCATACCGGGCAGCGCCAGTTAGCTACGGTTAAATTATTCCTAGCTCCAATAAGTCTCCTCTTCAGTTTTTCCCTTGAAACTAGTCTACCTCTCAACCTAAGCACTCAAAAAGCATCCTACAGCCCAGCACTTGCTCAGACCTAATAGCAAGCACTAATATACCCTGACACTGATTGCCCAGCAGGGCAAGGCTCTTTATTCACCCCTCACCAACCAAGTGACTAAGCAGCTCACCCTACTATTCAGGCATGACCAAAGGGCAATTTCAGGTGTACTGTCCAGTCCAGCTGGTGAATCTGGGTATCCTGAGGCAATGTTACAACTGCCTCATATACACAGACAACCCTCTCCTCCTACCACAAAACACTAACATATGCGAGAGATGAAATTACACAGCCAAACTGGAAGCTAAGCTGTCTCCACTCAAGACTGGAACAGACAGTCAAGAGGAGAAGGTTAACACTTGCACCACAACTCCAGCCGCACAAAGACCTACTAAAACAGCACTGGCAAAAAATACACAAATACACAAAATCATACTCAGAGGCTCTAAATAAAAACCTGCAAAAGCATCAGAGACCTCCAAAGCAGACACCCAAACAACCTGCACCTCCCGTCACAAACCAGATAACACATAAAACACAAAATCAGTGTGCCGCACAATCACAGCCCTTAAGGTGAAATAACATAACTAACACACTAGTAATAGGTGACTCTATAGTCAGGCACACTGACGTCCCACTCACAAGGCTGGACAAGCAGCAGGTTACTGTTAGCTGCCTGTCGGGATCCAGAATCCGCCACATAATACAAGCACTCAGGTCACTCCAGAACAAGTACAAATATGACTTTGTCATTGTTCATGTTGGTGTGAATAATCTGAGATGTACCTCCCTGGACTACATGAAGAGACATGAAAGAGCTCTCTGATCATGTAGCCCAGGTTGGTATGACCCTGACCCTGAGTAGCATCCTTCCCTCACCAAGAATGACACCTCAGTATAAAGAAAAAAATTATCAATTTCAACAATTGGCTAAGCTTTTGGTGTCATTCAAAGGGGATCCAGTGTCTGTCATCCTGGGACAACATGCTCGACAAGTCTCGTTGCTTCGCAAGAGATGGCTTGCACCTGTCACCCCTACGCTTTCGAATACTGGCCAAGGCTTTTGCTGCCCCCATAGTGCCTTTTTTAGGCAAGGCTCAAAAGTCAAACCCAACCCCGTAAACAGCACAATAAACAAAAAACTGAGGGTTATGCTACTCAACGCCAGGAGTTTAAATCTCAAAATGCACGCGCTCGATGCACTCCTCAGTATGGAGAACGTCGACATCTGTGCAGTAACTGAAACCTGGTTCAAGGCTCCAGAGAGCACCTCAGCATTACCAGGTTACAACTCATACCACACGTTTCGGCCACAGAACATGGCCCGAAACACAAAAGGAGGGGGTGTATCCATATTCATCAAGGATACCTACACGTACAGGTTAGTGTCACAGGATGATACCTCTGAAATCCAGGCAAATTTGCAATGCAAATTGTGGCCTGCTACAGATCACCCTCCATGACCCAGGACCACCACTCCACCTTTCTGGAGACACTGGAAAACATGAGGGTCCTACCGAACACCCTGATATTGGGCAACTTCAATTACCCTACCATTAACTGGGAAAACTACTCGAGTACAAACTCCCAGGCCCAGCGCTTCCTGGAATTCATCAACTCAAATGCCCTGGGTCAGCTGGTAAACTCTCCTACCAGATGTGAAAACATATTGGACCTGGTCATCACCAACATGGGCGATAGGTGTTCCACACCAGAGGTCAACTCATCACTGGTTAGATCAGACCATAAAATAATCACTCTGGATGTCCACACCCCACCACCACCCCCAACTAAGGAAACCACAGTAAAAAACTTTTCTAAAGCAAACTTCACCTTACTTAAGACAGAGATGGTAAGTTTCACCGCCCCCACGCTAAAGGATAATGCTGCCCAAGATGCAGAAACCTTTACAAATGCACTCTATGAGCACCTACACGGATGCATGGATTGTGCCATCCCTAGCAAAACAAAGACTCACTGCTCTAAGAAAAGGAAACCAGTTTGGTCGACCCCTGCCATAAACAGGCTATACAATAGAAGGAGGAAACTAGTTCAGAAAAAAAGCAAATCCCAAGAAGGAAAGACATCCCTGATGAGTATCAGTAAGAAACTAAAGTCCCTCATGAAATCATCCAAGGCTGACTTTGAAAGAAAAATAGCCAAGGATTCAAAAGATAATCACAAAACCTTCTTTAGCTATGTTAAGAATCTAACTAGCAACAAGCAGATATGCACTGAACTAGTGCAAAACAGCACAAAATATACTGAACCTACTGATATTGCCAACATCCTGGCAGATAGATTCAGTGCAAAGTTCACCCCCGCTCACCTCCAAAAGGGCCCACAACAATACCGGAAAAGTGTAGTGTCCCAAAAATCACAGACGCACAGGTGAAAATAGCCCTTTCAAAAGCCAAAAACACAGCGTTAATGGGACCACATGGTGTCCCAGGCTGCATCTTGCACAAACTACAGAACGAACTAACCCCCCACCTAAACACGCTTTTCAACCTCAGCCTTTTCACAGGCTATGTGCCCATAGAATGGCGCACAGCAATAGTTATTCCTTCCACAAAGGAAGGGCCACAACTGACCCTGGTAACTATCGCCCCATTAGCCTAACTAGCCTGGTCTGCAAGGCTATAGAGCGCATCATCATAGAACTCATTTACAAAGACATTGGGAACCTCCAAACACTTGACCCGACCCAGTTCAGCTTTGTTAAGGGCAGATCATGCTTACTAAACCTGGCTGACTTCTTTGAGACAGTCACCAAGGCCATAGATGAGGGAAAGGTGGTTCACACAGCCTACCTTGACCTCGTCAAGGCTTTTGATACCTTTCCCCACTCAGGTATTACAGAAAAACTCACCAGCCTGAACATAAACCCCTACGTCACGAGATGGGTTGCCAACTGGCTTACAGACAGAACTCACACGGTAAGAATAGCGGGCTCTAGGTCCGACTCTAAACAAGTCACAAGTGGTGTCCCACAAGGCTAGGTCCTGGGACCCCTACTGTTCAGCATATACTTCTCAGAAGTGCAGGCAACCACAGGAGGACTATGGCTAACCAAGTTCACCAATGACTGCAAACCGGGTGCCATAATTGACTCTCCAGCTGACACGGACATCCTCCGAAAGGGCCTTACTGAGACGGACACCTGGTGTCAAAGTCATGGCTTCAAGCTAAATGCCAAAAAATGCAGAGTCATCCCGTTTGGGAAAAACAAAACACCCATGAATTACCACATAGGTGGCAACCCCCTTAATACAGAAGAGGTAATAAGAGATCTGGGGACCCAGGTAGATAGTAATCTCTCCTTTGACAATCATATTGCCAAAGTAGTTAGGAAATCCTTCTATGTGGCCCATCTCATTACTAAAGGGTTCGCATCTAGTAATAAAGAGGTTATAGTGCCCCTCTACTCGTCACTCATTAGAACCATCATAGAGTACAATGTCCCATTTGGGATGTACCTCACAAGACACTTCCAGCAGCTGGACAGACCACAAAAGTACCTCACCGAGAGGCTTACTGGCCTCAAACATATGTCCTATGCAGCCTGACTGAAAAAACTCTGGCTGTACTCAGTGGCATATCGCTTACTCAGAGGTTATTTCTGCCTGACTTACAAAGCCGTGTCCAATTCAGAATTGATGGACATGCTCCACCTAAAGAAATCCAAGTCACTGCGAACCACACGCTCTAGTGAGCTAAACCTCGCCACAACAATAAATAGGACATGCCGGAGGGATAGATTCCTGTCACAAGAGACTCCCCATGCTTTGGAACAAAATTCCAAACTACATCAGGCAGAGCCCCTCACTAACACTCTTCAAGAGAAACCTTGACAAGTGGATGGGTAACAGAAAATACACCCCTGTGATCACTTCATTGGCTCTGCTTGACAGAGGATTAGTTAATTAATCAATGGGGCGGCGAAAGCCGACACACTCTGGCTAGGCTTATAAATGCCCTCAGGCAAATAGCCTAGTACCTACCTATGAACCTAAGAACAAGTCTCGCAATTGTAATTTGACAGAGACTGAAATAGCAGCCTTGGAGGACTTGCAAGGTAACAACATTAGAGTAATGAAACCAGACAAGGGGTGTGGGGTAGTTATTACGGACATAGACAGTTATAATGAAAGGTTACAACTATTATTAGAGACTGACACATATAGTGAGGGGTCCCTAAACAAATTAAATGGGGCATACAGAAAGATTCATGCACAGTTAACTGATATATTCTTAGAGAGAAGAACTGACATTGATCTGTATAACTATCTGAACATCATTATCCCACGAATACCAGTATTTTTTGGGATTCCAAAAATACATAACAGTATTCAAAATCCCCCTATGAGACCTCTAGTTGATGGAAGAGGTTCCATCACTTCTTCACGTGCTCAGTTCTTGGACCGAGTTAAAGAAAATAATAGTGAAAGAAGTTCATATACGTAAAGACTCGTGGAGCTTTCTAGAACAGATAAATAAAGCATCTTATCATGTCAGCGACATTTTCATCACCATATATGTAACTGACCTTTACACAGTCATCCCACAACAAACTGGGATAGAATGGGTGAATGAAATACTTGTAGAATACAAGGTGCCACACAGCACATTAACCCTTATTCTAGAATTATTAGAGCTGGTTTTAACTAATAATTACGTCTCTTTTAACCATAAGTATTACTTGCAAGAGAAAGGAATAGCCATGGGCTCACCGTGTGGTGGAGCCTATGCAAACCTAGTTATGGAATGCTGGAAAAGACAGTTTGTCTTCCAGTCAAGGTTTAATAATTATATTAAACTATACCAAAGGTTTCAAGATGACATTTGTATTATTTTGAAAGTAACGCAGGCTGTTATGTGAATTTTTCTCATATATTAATGAAACTACTAGTTTCTTAAAGTTTACATGGCAATATGATTCAGTCAGCATTGACTATTTAGATGTGAATTTGATGAAAGATGATGAAAGTGGCAGATATGTGTCTAAAATTCATAGAAAGGCTACATACTTTAACACTTTTCTGCATTTCACAAGCCCACACCCATTTCATCAAAAAAAGTCTGTTATGAAAGGCCAATTGATCAGGGCTGCTCGCATGGTTACAACACATGAAGAGTTTTTGAAAGAATGTCAGTTTCCACGTGGTATGTTCCTGAAAAGAGGTTACCCGGCAAAACTAGTGGAAGAACTAAGTATGGAAGTCATTACCAAGAGACTAAATGGTCATTTTCAACCTATTTTAGGCACAATTCCACTTACATCAGATAACGGCAGACATCAGGAAATATTAAGTACTATAGAATGTAGTATCATGGTAGAACTACGTAATGACACTACACAACAACCTCCAGATTTTTAACAGGCCTTAACTATAACTTCTAGCCAGGACACTAAGTTTTTAACTTCTATTATTGAAAAAAACTGGCCAGTTCTGTTAGAGGATGCTAACATCAGGAAGCACCTAGTGTTAAACCAGCTATTGTATACAGAAGAGGTAACCATTTTAAGGATTTATTTAAGAACAGACAGGTTCCCTTTCGTGCAAATAAACAAGGAACCTTTAGATGTGGAGCTTGCTCATGATGTCATATGGTAAAAGTAACTGATAATATAACTGTTAGAAACATTAGACATCAGATAAAAGGTAAATATTCTTGTAATTCCAGAGCAGTGGTTTATTTGGCCATGTGCAGTTCATGCTCTGGTTTCTACATAGGAAAGACTGAGCGTAAGTTAAGTCAAAGAATCTATGAGCATGACTATGCTATTAGGAAAAACAATCTGAATAATGCATTGGCCAAACATATTTCTGATAAGGTGAACCATAAATTTTCTTTTGTAGTAATTGATCAGGTTACTATTGATGAAAACAAGCCTTGGGATTTACAGTTAGAAATAAATTAGCTAAAATGGCAAATCCGCTTTCAAGCAGACAGTTGGCATGGCATCAACGATCGCACTTCTATCTCGGCCATATTGAAACTAAAAGCACTTGAAAGAAAAAAGGTTTAAAACAACAAAAATAAGGTTGTCTGACAACTGGCAACAACATAGAGTTTTATACATTAATTTATGCATTCCCACGCATATTTAAATATACATACATGTATACTCTTTTTGAATATTTGTTGTATTAAATTGTTTTTAATGTAGTGTTGACAGCTTTAGGCTTATATGAGGCAACAGTTTTATGTTCAGCTTTATATCATGATGACTGATACTGTTTTTAACCAACAGAAGTAAATGTTATGGTATTTAAGGTGAATGCATGTAGAATAGTTTGTCTGATGAAGATTGAAACTTGTTCAAACGAAAGCTCTAACCTTTTCTTTGCTACTGGAATCATTAAATACTTGGTGTTTTTATATTTCTCAACTTGTGGTTCCTCTCATTTGAACATTGTTCCAGAGGTGCTTGGACTTCAGCCTTGTGTGTTTTTGTGTTTATTGTATGTGTGTGTGTGTGTGTGTGTGTGTGTGTGTGTGTGTGTGTGTGTGTGTGTGTGTCTTTATTTTATATATATATATATATATATATATATATATATATATATATATATATATATATATATATATGTATATATGTATGTATATGGCACTTGATACCACTCTACACTGACACAATCAATAAGCTAAGCAAACTACATGTAAACTCATTATGTTACCTGCAAAATAACAAACTGGTTAATGGGCATAGCCAAGTCTATTATTTGGGAGACATGCTCTCTTCACTTGTGGTATCTCCAGTGATCAATCCCAGGACCACTTGCTTTTAGTATTTACTTCTCCAGTGTCAAGGATGACAACAAGGGTGGGTAGCTGACCAAGTCTGGAGTTGTCACTACCTCACCATCTCACTTCCAGATTTCTCAGAAGGGACTAACATACATCAATAAGTGGTGCCTGTAGCACAGCCTAAAACTACATGCCAAGAAATGCAGCACCTGCACTATATCTTCAGCCAAAACTGACCCGGTCATTAGGGACCTGAGCATTTTCACTGACAATTAGGTATCCTTTGATCATTATGTATCCAGTAATGTTAGGAAATCCTTTTACCTGATCACCAGGGGTGATTAATAGAGTATAATGTCCCCTATGGTATGTACTTGCTTAAGTACATGACCATGAGAGACTGCATTGTTTTCCCATTACAATAATCAAGGGTATGTCTTTCTTGAGCTACCCAGGCAGTTTTAAAATACTTTGTCATTTTTCTGTTTTTCCTACAGACTCTGGAGAGGCAATCTCTGTCTAACCTGCATAACCTCAAAGGATCCAGTCCACTGCCACCTGTTGCACATTCACACAACTAATAATATCCTAAACACCTGCTCAAGAGAACTCATCTTCTACCATAACATAAACAGGACCTGCTGGCAAGATAGCTATATATGCTAGAGAATCCCCTGTTAATAGAACAGACTTTGGATATAAAGCAAAGTAGCTCCCTGACCCTCTTTAAGCATACCCTGGATGCATGGATGGGCAATTGTAAATACAGCCCAAGTCTGACCCCTAAAGCTGTAATTGAAGGGGGTCTAAAACTAGAGCTAAATTAATCATGCAAATGGGTACTTACAATATGGGATATTGTGGCTAGGCTACTAATGCTGCTCTGGATCAACAGCTTACTGTTAACCCATGAATCTGTGAACCTAAATGTACACACTTCTTTCATTTTGGCATCACCACGTGTTGGAAAACCAGTACCCCTGACCAGATCCATGAATGGTATTCACAAATGTATTAACTACTTCTGTACATCTGTGACATGATAGTGTCATATAAGACAGTGTTGTATAGTTCACAGAAGTGACAAAACACAAAAACATATCCAGATGCAGCACTGTCACCTGTCATCCTGGAAGACTTAGCATGACATGAATGAGCAACATTTGCAAAACTCCTGCCAGGGATAACCCAAACCATACAAGCACATCCCAGCCCCTGAATGAGAAATAGTCTACTCACACAAAATGATAAGGACAACTAGACTGCAGATCTCATGCCAGTGACACAACAGTCTTCCCACATAGGACACCTCTGGTGATTGCTCTCATAGCTATGTGCTGATGACAAGCCCTACAGAGCTACACCCTATACTAGAATGCATCAAATGAATACAAGGATGTGTGGTCTCAGTCCAAGTATAGGACTCCCATCACCTTGTCAAATGTCCACAACAGTGTACTCAGGGAATCGGCAGTGTGAAGGTCTCTGCAAAGGTCTGACATACTGCTGAAGTATAGTTAAACATTAAAAGGTAAGATAGTCATAATGATTTATTATGGAATACAATAATATTATGCCATGTAGTGCAACATTCATACACTGTATACATAGTTTTCTGTAGATTAACTTTCCCAACAGCAGAAACAGTTCTGCTGTTATCCTACAATGTGGAATTATATTTTTAGTACATCTCAGGACTGACTAGCCTGTGCCACATTATTGTTTTCCACTCTGTTATCCATACCCACATTTGTGTAACTAACTTTAAACTGAATCAATAAGTTGTTCTGGGCATATACAGTGTGTGTATATATATATATATATATATATATATATATATATATATATATATATATAGATTTACTTTATAATCTCGAAATACTGAAATCTCGAATTTCAGTATCTCGAGACCATAAAGTCAAATCTACAAAACCACAAACCTACTAAATATCGAACCCTACAACACCAAACCTACTAAACAGTAAAACTGACAATGCCGATAACAGAATATCGAACTGCCAAGTTCCAAAACATCTAAAAAAAACTACACGACTTTATTAACACACAAAAATAAAGTAAGTGCAGAAAACTCCACCCCAAGCGAGAATATAAACTCAGAAAACGTCCACAGTACTGTAACACCACTCCTTGTAAACATCAAAAACGTATCTTGTACTGCAACATAACTGAAAGTCCTTTACAAGTGTACCATGACGTTAGCCCTCTATCAGAAATAAATTGCACTGTATTCCATGTCTCCATAGTGTCTGCAAAATAGATAACAAACATTCCACTCCAAAAGCCGTAGAAACAAACCAACAGTAACAGACAGCAACAAAGACACTGGATAGTGCGTAAACATACAGCGATCCTGCTGTACTATACCAAGAAAATGTGGACAGAGATCATACATTACATTTTTAATAGTCTAGCAATCGCTAGTAAGAATTCCCTTTGTAGAGTACAAGTCCTGATGCTGTAGGACCTTCTCAAACTGACTGTGCCTCTTCTAGATTAGACAACATTTAGGCGAAGGGGGAGTGCCACAACACATGCGTACACACAACTCCTCTACTCTGTCCTGCTCTCGTACCAAAACAGTCAATAGCACCCTCAGATCTGTTGCCCTATGGCCGAGTAGGGATTTCAATCATCGGTGCCACGCTTCAACACTGTTTTGTGTCCGTGGCAGAAAAAGCATGTTAAGTTCATGTATATTCCAGAAAGAAACTGGAAATAAAAGAGGGAACAGACTGAAACCACTGGTACATGTGCAAAACTTCCTAAGTTTGCCATGTATGTACTGCTCACCGAAATACCAGTAAGTTCTTCCTTTCAGATGGGAACTCCTCTTTCAATAACTGAAATGCTGAGGGAACCTCTTTCTCGGGCAATAATGCTAGGGCTACTAAACATTTTACCTGCAGTTGGAAGTCCATGTTAGTGTTGTAAGTGTGTGCAAGCCCCAGCTGTTGTACCTTGTGCCATACATTCTGGCCAAAATGGAAAAGGCACCCTTTTGCTGTTACCCCCTGCAAATAGAGGGCAATGCCCCATTTAGCAGCAATCTCGAAATCACTTAATATGTATCTAACATGCAGCTCAAAACCCTGTTCATCTAACAACTGTAGGACACAACTCCACATAAAAATGTTATGCTTTTAACAACTTTTTAGTCATTAAGCAAAATAGGAGTGGCACACTTTTGTGACGTCCGCAGTACTTCACCAGTGCATAAATACTATATAATTGGTGACACAGAATGCCTTTGTAAAAGAATGTACTGTCAACTAGCAATATGGTAGCTGTACTAAGCTCTAGTAGATTTTGCTGTATACTAAAGACTAGCACAGTGGTATCGCTACAACTGTCAGACATTAATTTACTTGAAAATACTCCAGACTTAGTAGGGAAGTCAGCCATGTTAACGTCTTGCAGTGCAATTACACAATCTGACACAGATTTTGTTTCTTGTCTATGGACCCTACCTACTTGTTGGAGTGGTGCTTTCCATGCAGGTAAACTCAGGGTTACAATGGACAACGTAGAGGCCAATACATCATCCGCTATAACATATAGATTATCTCGGGACACTCTGGCTTTTACTTTTAGTTTGGAACAAATTTTGTACCACTCCACCTCAGCAGGATTCCCTCCGTGGATATGAGACACAGACTTAATTAGCCTTTCACCATCAGGCACACTGACAGAGATAGCCCTACCTTTACATTTTTCGGATTGCTTCCACTTGCAGCACCAGTAGGACTTCTCATCTCTTACTTTCAAATCACTTTCACTAATTCATCTCTCACTTTCAAATTCGAGATTTCAGTATGTGAATCCACACACACACACACATATATATATATATATATATATATATATATATATATATATGTGTGTGTGTGTATATACACACACACACACACACACACACACACACACACACACACACACACACACACACACACACAAGTATAGAATGAATAATGATCAATGAATTTTGTTTGAAACAAAAACATCAAACAAACTCAACAAACTCCACTTCACAAACCATTAGCTTGACAAGCCTTATCTGCAAAGCCATGGAGAGGATCATAATGGACCTCATAAATAAAGACATAGGGAATTTGCAGACTTTGGATCCATCCCAGTTTGGCTTTGTCAAAGGCAGATCATGCCTTCTAAACTTGGTTGACTTTTTCGAAACAGTCACCAAAGCCATTGATGAGGGAAAGGCAGTCCATACAGCCTACCTCGATCTGGCGAAGGCCTTTTACAATACCCCACTCGGGTATCATTGAAAACTCATCAGCTTAAATGTTAACCCATACATCACAAGATGGGTTGCAAACTGGCTGAGTGACAGAACCCACAGGGTCAGAGTTGCTGGCGCCATGTCAGACTCAAAGCCTGTCACAAGTGGTGTACCACAGGGCTCAGTCCTCTTGTTTGGCATCTACTTTTCAGTACAAGCAAACACAGGAGGGTTATGGCTGACAAAGTTTGCAGATGACTGCAAACTGGCAGCCATAGTAAACACATCTGACACAGATATCCTTCAGAAGGGTCTCACAGAAACGGATAACTGGTGCCAGAGCCATGGCCTAAAGTTAAATGCCAAAAATGCATAGTCATACCCTTGGGAAAAACAAGGTTACCCCTAGCTACCAAATAGGTGGCAATCCACTGAGCACAGAAGAAGTTATCAGGGACCTGGGGACCCAGGTTGATAGTAGTCTGTCATTCGACACCCATGTAGCTAAAGTAGTTAGGAAGACCTTCTACATTGCCCACCTTATCATGAAGGGATTCTCATCTAGATCAAGGCAGGTCATAGTCTCCCTATACTCATCACTCATCAGACCAATGATTGAGTACAATGCCCCATTGAATGTATCTGACCCGACACTTGCAGCAGCTGAAGTTCCTCACCAAAAGGATAAAGGGTCTCAAACATCTGTCCTATGCTGCCCGACTGAAAGAACTCCAGCTCTATTCAGTCGCTTACCGCTTGCTCGAGGTGACCTTTGCCTAACATACAAGGCCATGTCAAACCCAGATTTGATGAATATGCTTCACCTCAAAAAATCTAGATCCGTCAGAGCCACAAGGGTGGAAGACTTAAACCTCGACACGGCTATTAATAGGACATGCTGGAGGGATAGATTCATCACCCAAAGACTTTGTTCAAGAGAAATCTTGACCAATGGATGGGAGATTTACCTCAGTGTCACTGCTCAACAGAGGCACAGCAAAATAATGGGTATAGTTCCCCACTAAAAGGGGTGCGTGAAGCCACAAACTATAGGCTAGCTTGTAAATGGGCAGATAGCCTAGTATGAACCTATGAACCTATGAGCCTATAATTATTATCATAATTGCCACCTAAATCATCTAAAGGAAGTAGTGGGAAATGCAAAACATAAATTGTGATTCCCTTTGCACATGCATAGTTACATATATATCTGAGTATATACCAGTGATAGTGGACCTTTTGGGTTCGGCATGTCAAAAATTCGGAAAATGCCCATCTTGAATCTGCTTGCGACCCCAAACAAATGAATTTTAAATAAATAAATAAATAAAACAGCACAGCTGTCAATACAGCAGGGACAAATCTTAACAGAATCAGGGACAAATCTAGAAATAAGACACAGACCGTTTTATTAAGACATTGACAGAAAAAAATGAATGTGCATTAATATAAATTTTCTGAAGTAAAATTAGTCTATAAATCTAATTATTGTCATTATTAAGTGTAAAAAGTTTCCAGTTTTAGGAGGAATTAAGAGGCGACAGTTGAGAGGAATGTAAAACAGCACACTCCTAGAAATGCAGGCTACTTGCCCTCCGCAGAAGTGTAACCACAAAGAGAAAACAATGTCAGCAAGGCCCTTTGCAGACTCTATCGAGAAAGTATACCAAAATAGCCTTTGAGGATAATAACTTCCTTACCTATGCAGCAGTGTTGTTGAATTGGCTCCTGGCACAAAATAATTCAATGCACTTCACACAAGCTACAAATGCAAAAGCACTTTCTTTAGTAACGTGGGTGTTGATGATCACTGGCGTGTCAACCAAAATGTTGTGGCGTGTCCACCTTTGAAACGTGTCATAAGTTAAGACATTACATCACTGGTATATACTTGTCTACATGTACACATGTGTAAGTATACATGCACATGCATGTATATATGCAAACCTTTACCCTTTTTTCCCCTGAGTACTCTACATGTATAGGCCTACGTGCATATATGCACATATACAGTTTATTTAGATATGTATACATCTTATAATTAACAGACATGGTTGGCACTAACTTCCATATTCACACATACCAAAATAAAATATTTTCACATTCACCCATAAATATGGTGCTTATGAAAGCATATACTACTGACAACACAAATGTTCTACTCCCATGACTGTGCTACAAATATTTCTTAATTGCATATACCCTGCATAATAACACTTACTACAAAGTTTAGCCTTACACGGTGGGCTATTTTTTCTTTCTGAATACTTGCCTAGTGTGTTTTATGTCCTATAAGGGTGCCAACAATGTACACAAGAGTACAAGGTACCTGTAAACAAACATTTAACTGAATAGTTTAATAAAAAAATTAAAACAACAAATAGATTTGTGCTGTACACACTAAGGTATTATGAATTAAGTTCTCTGTATGGAATCATTTAATTTGTTCCCATTACTCAGTTATTTGTCTATTTGTTCATTTACATATTAATTTCAGTTTTGTAACCATGTAAGTGGACTGGCTGACAGACCCTTTTCAATAACAACCTGACCTCCACAGTACAAGACACAAATAGAAAATGGTAAACACAATAGAGAATTATACCACTTTCTGAAGAAATGACAAACAGTTTGGCAAAGTGCAGAAGTGGAATTCAAGGACAATGATAGGTAAAAATGTAAGAAATTGAAGTGAGGGAAAACTAGAGCTATAACTTTGAAGATCAAAATAATAAAACTGGACAGACAAATTAAGCATAGTGTGAAACAAGATCAGGAAAAGTTTGAGAATACTTATATAACAACATTGTGCATAACAGAAAATCATTTTATAAATATAAAAGATGTGGTAGGACTTAAACATACAAACTGACAAACTGTGTAGATTGTAAAATGCATTCTCAAACACAACAGATTATAAATATATTTACAAACTCTTATTCATAACAGCTTTGGCTGCACAAAGGTTGTGAAAAATTGTGCTAATAACATTTTGTTAACTTCAGACACTGAAATTAAATTAAATTATATTGAAAAATAAATATGCACAGTGGACACAAAGTACAGGGATGAAATAGAATTAGTAACAATGTCCTGAGAACGCTTCAGCTTGAACTTACAGTATCGCTGTATTTGTTATTCACCACGTCATTAAAGTATTAAAGCATGTCTCAGGACTGGAGACGTGCACTTGTTCAACCCATATTTAAGGACTAGGGGAACAGGACAAATGCAGAGTCGCATATACCCATAACATAAGATGGCAGACATGCACTTGTGCAACTTGTACTTAAGGGATAGGGGAACAGGACAAACCCAGAGTCACAGAGACCCATAATTTTACTTTCTTTTTATGGAAAAATATTGAAGAAGGTTACCTTGCATAATGTGTTATCAGAATTAAAAAGACTAGGACTGAAAACTCTATATAAGCATTATGCTGAAAACACATCTATAACTATCTGCAGCATGATGTTCTGTAATAATACAATAAGAGTTATAAATGACAAATTATGCTGTGATGTAATTTACATAGACTTAATGCCAGCCTTTGATAACATCACACGCAAAACAATGATCAATACATTGGAACAACTATTTATTGATTTAATTTTGATAAGATGGATAGCTGCATGGCTTACAGATAGGACATGGCAAATATACATCAATTGTACAGGTGAATGTCTAGGTTATAGTCGGGTTTTCTTGACTACAGCCCGTGCCTCTTTATGCCTTATCTTTCAGATTGATCTTTTTCATTTGTGGTGTTCTACTGTCTACATGCAGGTAACTTTAAATAGGTAAACAGATTACAACTGTTACAGACAGGACAAAATAACTTCACTAATTCAAACCATTTGGGTACAGAAGAATAATATGCTGATAAATTTATCAACAGTAAAGCATATGAGATTTGAGAGACATAGATTGAAGGGTGAGTATTTAATACAAGACATAGTGATTTAAAATGTGCATTCATTTAAGGACCTGGGTATATGGGTAGAGCCAGCTTTGAGGGTTTTTTTTTTTGATCATATCAACAAATTGGTTAATGAAATCTAAGAAATCAGAAATGTTGAAATGATGGATTATAAATTACACTAGACCCATGTTATAGTATGGAATAATAATTTAGGAATCTTACAATAAAATTAGCATGAGTAAGTTGGAAAGAGCACAGTGAGTATACTAAGGGGATTCGTGGATGTGAAAGTTTAAATTATTACAAACGATTAAACTATTTGAACTTTTTACAACACCTCATATTGCTATTTAAGTGGAGAGTAACTAGAGATAACTACCTCTAGGAATGTCTGGGATTATCAGAGAGTACTAGAGAAGCATCAGACAATCTGTGTAGGAGATGATATAGGAATGGGACATGTAATAGCTTGTTCTCCGCAAGAGTAGCTGACAAATGGAATAAAATTTATAATTAAATTAAAGCAAGCAGTACTTTAGAAAATTTAAGAATTTTCATCACTTATGTGGAAATGACTGTTCTGGTACATTTGCAAGACAGAAGGGGCATTATTGCCCATGCCTGAAATATTTGTATGTATGTAAATGTATGTAAAATGTGTAAATATACACAAGCTGTTTAACTGAGTGGCTGTGTTGCATATAGAAGGATGCCTCCATTTTTATTATTTTTTTAGTTTAAAGAATACCATTGCAACTAAAAATAATGAGTGTGTATTACAGACGTCTTGCATTGTTGTGATCAGCAAATTGTTTGTAACAAAATATCACATTTACTCTCAGTTTCAATTTAAACTCTTTCACTGTAAAACTGTTACATTATATTAAATATAGCTATGTATGCCTAGATACATCATTAGCTGTGAAATAGTCACGTAAATAAAAACATGATTTCACATTGAACCTGTGTGCCAGCTTGCTTATTTATTTTGTAAAATAAATGAAACAACAATTTCAAATGGAATGCATGCGTCTGATTACTTATTTATGTATCTATGTATGTATCAATCCATCAACTCTCAACCCCTTTTCCCATTTTTGCACATGGGGTCAGGGTGTCATTTCAACAGTGACAATCATCTCAAGCCAAGGTTTACACCACCGGGTGGCTAGCCCTGCTGTGGTAGTTCATCTGTACCACTCACTTGCACAGACACACACACACACACACACACACACACACACACACACACACACACACACACACACACACACACACACACACACACACACACTCCCACCTACAGCCTATTTAGTGTCCAATCTACCTACTTGTTACTTGTGGGAGGAAACTGGAGCACCTGGAGGAAATCCAAGTGGCCACACGGAGGACATGTGGACTTTTCACAGAAAGCATCACAGACGAGAATCGAACTGGAGAACTTCTTGCTGTGAGGTGACAATGCTAACTGCTGCACCACACCGGCTGCCCAATGTATGTATGAATGTCAGTTAAAAATTGTACTGGCTAGTTCTAATTGGGAAAAAAAATGAATGTCTAGTCAATATGAATATACATGCAAAAATCATTCATTTCTTGTGATTTTTGTGATGACATACCTCTCAATCTGTAAGCACAAATACATTTAATTGGCTAGTCACCAAAGTCCAAGATAAAAGTAGGGAACAGTACCTTTACACAAAAGTGTTAACAAGAACAATAAGGTACAAGCAGAAGACAGAATCCATGTGGCTCTGAAATGACCGGTTACTCCCCAGAAAGTACCCTCTACCATTTCTCCTCAATCTACCACTAAAGAACAGGTCCTCACTGCGCTCTCCACATCTAAAAACACTGCAACAATGGGCCCTGAAAATATGCATGAATGCCTCCTAAATAGCTTGAAACATGACCTATCAGGCCCAATAGAATATGTATTAAACCACAGCCTCCAGACAGGCTTTGTCCCTAGGGAATGGAGGACTACATCTATAATCCTTCTATGCAAAGGTGGGCCATAAACAGACCCAGAGAACTACAGATCCATGCATTTGTCTAGTCTTGTATGCAAGGTCATGGAAAGAATTATCATGGACGTAATAAACAAAGACATAGGAAATCTTATAAATAACTGGACCCATCCTAGTTTGGTTTTATCAAGGGCAGGTAATGCCTCCTAAATCTGGTGGACTTCTTCGAGAAGGTCACTAGATCCTTGGATGATGGCAAAATTGTGCTTACTGCTTACCTGAACCTGGCACAGGCATCTGATATGATATCTCACTTGGGCATTTTAGACAAACTCACTAATTTAGGCACAAACCCCTATGTAACCCAGACGATAGTCAAATGGCTCACAGATAAGACACATTAAGTTAAGGAGTGGGAATCCACCTCCAGCAATAGGCTTGTTACTAGTGGTGTCCCACAGGGCTCATACTGGGACCTTTCCTGTTTGGAATATACTTCTATGAAGTCATGGCAAATGTAGATGGCCTTTGGATGACCAAACCTGCTGATGACTGCAAGCTGGGTGCAATCACTGAATCCCCTAAAGATGCAGATATCCTTGAGGAGGGTCTGACAGACAAATAACTGGCACCAAAACCATGGTCTAAAACTCATTGCAAAAAAAAAAAAGCATAATTATAAGCTTTGAGAAAATTACCACCCCTGCAAATTACAGCACTGATAAAACTCCTCTGTGAGTAGAATCTTTGTTAAGGGACTTGGAAACTCAGGTTGACAGTAGCCTGAACTTTGATCGTTATGTGCCATGGTGGTGAGAAAATCCTTCTATGTGGTGCAACTTATAAGTAAAGGCATGGCATCCAGATCTAAGGAGATCAAAGCCCCACTATATTCAGTTCTCATTAGACAATAATTGAGTACAATGCACCCTTTGGCATCTACCTAACCAAGCATTTGCCAACAACTAGAGTGGCCATATAAGTTGCTCACTAAAAGAATACAGGGTGTGATTAACATGTCCTATGTGGACCGCATCAAAGCCCTGTCCCTGTACTGACTCTCCTTCAGACCACTGATATGTGATCTATATTCTTATCCAGTCCTGTTGGATCTCACATTCAGAAAACAAACAGCACTGGAATTACCTGATCTAAGGATCTAAACCTTACAGATACGTGTCTCAGAGATTACCCCTTCTTTGGAAAAGACTCCTCATTCATGTGAAACAGAGCTCTTTTCTAATACTATTCAAATGCAATTTGGACCAGTAAATGGGAAATTGTAAATTCACCCCTGGCTTGTCACCTGTGGCCTTTATGAACAGGAACAGCTGGTAGAGGCCATAAGGCTCTGGCATATACCAAAATCATTCTACTCCTAGGGCAGTTAGACATTCGATTCTCAGTTAGAGCGTCTTCTATGTAGCGACATGCGTGAATGGGCGTTCCTTCGTTGAAGGTTGTGTATTAGGCCTGGCAAGACAGTACGTAAAAATCTACTGCCAATCATTAGTGGACCGGAGTTCTGCTGTGGCAACCCCTAACCGGGAAAAGCCGAAAGACACAAACAATACTACTCCTAGGGCACTTATAATTACATAAATTGGAGCATGAATGGCTAGGCTTAAAAAGGATTTTTGTTCATTACTTTAGTAACTTCTTATGATCCTATGAGGATTTTTTTTCCAGTGAGTTGCAAATGAATGAAGTTGCTTTCCTTAGAAAGCTGTGAAACAAAAACATGTTGGAATCCAAAAATACATAATCAAAATCTTTTATAGTGGAATGTAGGAAAAGGTAGGAAACTGATTATCAATGAGCTTTTCTTTAATTAAGATATACCTTAATGGGCAGATTAGCTGGGCTAAGACATACTTGTGTGATCAAATTCTAGTTAGCTGGATGACGTGTTTCCACAATAAATTTATGCAATGTCATACTGATTAATTTTGAAGCCATGGACATTTTCCTCGTGGTTTTGCCAGTCTAAGTTTCTATCCTATATACAAGTGTTACATTATTTTTGCAACTAGGTTGCCCCTCAGAGCTCAACAATTGTTTTATGCAGTCTTGGAGTACAAGCACCGACATGATAAACTTGTGGTTACAAAATTGAAAATGACAGTAGGTGGGAGCAGATTAAGCTGCTTGAATGCAAATGAAATAAGGCAAAAGTAAATTGCTGTCTGTGGCAAGATTCCTAGACATTATGCATACTGCATAGGGGCAGTACATAGGGAGTAGCCATTAGAATTGTATACATATAGTGACATTATAATTTAAATTCATAAGTATACTAATACATTTGGTATATTTCCAGTCAACCAAGGACTCATAAGCTAAAATGGCAAAAGGATATTCTGTAAGTAGGAAAGGAAGATTGGAGGTAATAGTTATCACTGTATTGTTATAGGAATCAGTGGTGCACTAAATTCCAAATCAGATGCATACATATCTACAAAGACATCCAGCTATAGCTTTGAAACCCCAGCAAGTTAAGACACTACTATACTAGGCTTTGAGAGCAACCACAATGATATCAAATCCTCATAAAGAAGTAGATGAGCACAACGAAGAACGGTAGCTCCACAGGCCCAAATAACATCCCAGGAAGTTTTACTAGTGCTGTACAATATTCTCTACTATAGGGTTTGTTCACAAGCTATGGCAATGATTCAGAGTGGTTCCTATCCAAATGGAGGGTCTTCTGCTTCCTCTGGCAAGTACAGAACCACTAGTGTCACCAGTAAAATATGCAGGGTAGAAGAGAAATATTGTACTTGTTCAGGTAGACATGGGTGTCCTTTTGCATCCAGACAACAATCATTATGTCATTATGAGATAGTATGTCATTGGACAAGATAATATCATGGCATATCAATAAATACACATTAATGACAATAAAAATGTCAATGAACTCAGACAATGAAATAAGCAATTAGATTTGGTCCTTACCAATATGGGGCAGGTTTGGAGCCTACCAACTGTAGTCTCCTCTTTGGTCTTAGGACAAGAAGTCTGGACAAAGCCTAAAATAATGTGAGACAAAGGCATATATTTTCAATTTTGCAATTATAAATTTAGAAAGTTGATATAGAAACATATTTTTGTAGTAGCACACATTTTTCTGAAGGATTTGAAGTCAGAAATTCAAATGCATATCATTAATTAGTGACTTTAATCTTCAGCAATTTCTCAGAAAACCACAAATTTTTATTTATTTTATTTATTTATTTTAGCATTTGTTGACTGGGAATATCCGACTAGGACAGAGCCTATTTTCAGAGGAGGCCAGGGGAGAAACACTCCAGATGCATGTCTTTAGAATGTGGGAGGAAACCAGAGTACCCAGAGGAAACCCACGCAAATGGCGGGAGAACATGCAAACTCCGCACAGAAGGCACTCCAGCCAAGAATCGAACTGGAGAACCTTTTGCTGTGAGGTAACAACATTAACTGCTGCACCACTGCATTTTCCATGAGGAGCAGATCAAAGATCTGGACATTCTGCAAAAATCTGGACAGTTGAGAGATAGTTGCAAATCATTCATATTCTCCGCAAGACTGAAATCTGAATCAACTCTGACTACGTCGGTATTCAAAAATATGCAAATGCTTATCTACTAAAATTGAGTGATGACCTGGCTAATTTCAAAAGCCCCTTCCATCTTGAGAACCCCTGCATACCTCTCAAGTGTCCAGACATTAGCAGTATGTCCAGTGTTTTGCCTCACAGTTTTGGTCTGTTCCACATACAATTGTTGGTTTTCTTGCAGATTAGTGAGGACTGAATTCACTAAATGAGACGCATTTGAGTTCCAGTCTTCATATTATTCAGAAAATGTATGAAAATGCAAAAACATTTAGTATAGCAACTTTATAAGATTAACATTTAAAATGTATATCTATTTTTGGGCCTTTGCCCCCCCCCCATTATTTTTTGCTTTGTCCATATTTCTTATTCTAAGAGGTTGAGAGGTATGAACCCCACTGCTTATGTGAAATCCTTAACTGACAAATTCTATGCACATGTAAATAGCTGCATAGACATATATGTCTCTCTCTCTCTCTCTCTCTCAGAAATGATTGCAATGCCAAAATAAAAAAATCAACCCCTATAGCAGAACTCTAATATAAACAGGCACTATGGGCTATAATAAAGAAAAACTGCATGCAAAACAAACAAAAAATAACTTTCAAGATACAAAAAGGCTTTTCTTAAAATGAACAAGGAACTCCAGACCCCGATGAAATCAAAAAAGCCAAATATGAGATAAAAATAGCCACCAAGGGAAAGGATAACAACAAAACATTATTTAGCTATGCTAGAAACCTCAGAAACAATGCCCAGCACTGCACAGACTTAATAGTAAATGATACTACATACTCAGACCCACAAACCATTATAGTATAGATTCATAGGTAAGTAATAGTCTAGCTGCTCTTGCAGGCTGTTTTAAGCCTAGTCATTCTCCCTTTCAAAACATGAGAATCAAATCCTATACCTTGTGCCTGTGAGATAAACACCTTTACCACTATACCAACCCACACTTCAAAATGTTTCATCCGAGAAGAAGTTGATTTTTAACATCTGTGGTAGAAGTTATGCTTACCTGACTCTATAGTCCCCTCATCACACACAAGTTCACCACTGTGAGAGTTGAACCTCATACTCCCTCCCACTGGCCATTCAATGTCACCCTTAATAAAAGTTTCATGCTGGATAAATGGAGGATAGTAATAGTTATTCCCCTGCACAAAGGCGGGGCTTTATAGGACCCAAGTAATGATACACCTTTAACTCTGACAGCCTTAATATATGAGGTTATAGAAAAGATCATTATGGATTTAATAAATTAGAACAGGTAATCTACAGACTCTAGATCAAGTCAGTTTAGATTCATCAAGGGCATATCTTGCTTATTTAACCTGGCTGACATCTTCAAAAAAGACTTATTACAAGCAGTTCATCCAGAGTTCAGTCATTGGGCCATATCTCTTTAGCATTTACGTCTTGAAGGTCAAAGCTAGTCTTCAGGATTTGTGGCTGCACATGTTTACAAATGCCTGTAAACTTGGCACCATCGTAAATACCCCAGGGAAGACCAGGATTCTCCAAGAGGGCCTTACAGAAAGAAATAGTTGATGTCAAAATCATGGACTAAAACTAAATGCTCAGAAATGTATAATATCTTTTGACAAACATGACTTCCCTTGTAACTATTACATCAACTGCACAACCCTCAAAACTGATCCCATAGTCATGGATCTGGGAACATTTGTTAACAATAAACTGTGCTTTGGTCACCATGTGTCCTCTACTATGAGGTAGCCCTTTTGTATCACACATTTTATCTATTTAGGAATAAACATACTTCCAGGTTGGTTAATCAGGGGGAAACCGTGGAATTCATCCACATGTAAGGCACCATAGATAAGATCCCTCACCATATCATGGCTAGCTATAGTCACCACCCACGTCCTTGGAGTCTCACAACTTGTACATAAACCTACTCATCATACATTTACATGCGCATATATACTTATAGATGTTGCATAAGTAATTTATATGTTTTTAGGAAGTTATATAATTGTTACATGATGTAAGAGTTTTAATTTGTTCAGATTTTATTGGTTATGAATGTCATGTGATCACTGTCTTTTGATATAAAACAGCTGTTAGAACACATATACAACATGTATTTGCACTGAAGAAGGGTTGTACCTGAAAGCTGTATGCTCTGCACATTTGTATGTTTTACTAAAGTTTTTACATGCTATGAGTGTTTCTTGGTTTGAACTTGTGCTGTGGTTCATGATATGGCAAGTGCCAGCATAGCCAGCTGGAGTTTTGCAAAGAATGATATGTTCTTTGAATATCAAATTAATTTATACAAGATACTCGTGTTACAAATGTATTAGAACTGTATATCATTTGCATATCAAACTGATTTGTATCAATGCTTGTGCTGAAATGCATTTTTGAGGTTTGCTTGTGTTAAAATGTATCAACAGTGCATGCTACTGGAAAGAAAACAAATGTACAGGTATTTATGGTTGCCACCCGTACCGTTGTCAGCGGGACACTCACGGTTTGAGTGCTCTCATCCCGCTTCCCGCGCTCACCAAAGGGACTTTTCCATTTTCCACGGCAACCCGGACCTGCAGTTAGAGGATTCTCTGCTAGGTCCGGGTGGTAAACTCACAGTAATTGGCTGCAGCTACTGGAACTTCTTGTGAAGAGCCCCATGCTGTAGAGCACTAAGCTCTATAGCAGCCCGGACAAAAGATCTGAATTTTTCGCCAGCATTGAAGCCAGCATTGAAGCCAAGCCAGCAAGGGAGCCAGCCCAGCCAGCCAGCAAGGGAGCCAGCCCAGCCAGCCAGCAATGGAGTCAGCCCAGGCAGCCAGCAAGGGAGTCAGCCCAGCCAGCAAGGGAGCCAGCCCAGCCAGCCAGCAAGGGAGCCAGCCCAGCCAGCCAGCAAGGGAGTCAGCCCAGGCAGCCAGCAAGGGAGTCAGCCCAGCCAGCAAGGGAGCCAGCCCAGCCAGCCAGCAAGGGAGCCAGCCCAGCCAGCCAGCAAGGGAGCCAGCCCAGCCAGCCAGCAAGGGAGTCAGCCCAGGCAGCCAGCAAGGGAGTCAGCCCAGCCAGCAAGGGAGCCAGCAAGGGAGCCAGCCCAGCCACCCAGCAAGGGAGCCAGCCCAGCCAGCCAGCAAGGGAGCCAGCCCAGCCAGCCAGCAAGGGAGCCAGCCCAGCCAGCCAGCAAGGGAGCCAGCCCAGCCCAGCCAGCAAGGGAGCCAGCCCAGCCAGCCAGCCCAGCCAGCAAGGGAGCCAGCCAGCCCAGCAATAACTGAGTGGTAAGTAGATAATTGCATTTTGTGGCTTTAGTTATTTAAAATGGGAATAGTGTGCTTTATTTAAGTTTTTAATGTTTAGAGGTAGATGGGGATGTAGTATGTAGTATTTAAATCTGTGCAGTGGTTATTTTGAGACATTTGTACTAGTTTAAAATGGGAATATATTGTGGTTTAATTTTTAATGTTTAAAGGCAGATGGTATATTTAAATCTGTAGTAGTTAGTTTAATATTTTTGTGTAGTAGTTTTAAAGAGATAAAACCTGAATGTATATGTAATTGTTATTATGCTTGGGGTATGATTTGGAAGCATTACTTTTAAAAGGCTGAACTGTGTATAGAAGTTGTTTGTTTCTGTTGGGGGCAGTGAAATATAAACTTAGTGTGATGCATTTCTATTTTTTCTGGGTATTGTCTGTATGCATATAGGAATTGTTTGAGCATAGTTTGTATTTTTTGTATGGAAATATGCACTATAATGTACTGTTTAGGTAACTTTTCCTGTTCCTGCAAGTCCATGTCTGTGGTACAAGTCTACCGGAATGTTAACAGTTAATGTAATTCATTTATTATTCTAGTAGGTTTCAAGATTGTTTTCATTTATACTTGTAAATGTGTGCATTTAATTTATTATGCATTTTTAATAAGGTTAAAATGTACTGTTTTGCTTGTAATGTGAATATGGGTGTGTTACTTTTACTTGGCCCTGTTTATTGCATTGCTGTGCTGGATTAATTGCTATGTTTTGAGGTAAAAGGAGCCCATGGAGTCTGCTGTACATTGTAGTTTGTTACTTCTCTTGCAAGAAGTATTTTAAAAGTTAAAATGTTTGGACTTTTTCCCATTTATTTTTATTTTTTGTGGATGGATGCTCTGAAGTTAATGCAATGTATTTCAGATTGTGCTAAACCATGTTACAGGGTAGTTTAGTAGCAAAGTTTTATTTTGTGTTTTAGTGATGTCTTCAACATACTTATTTACTGTTTTCATTATAATCAGATTATGACCAGTGCTGCTGTTGGGCATGTTTATTAATAGATCATTTAAATTAGTGCCATACATTTCTTAACTGCTGTGGTCAAAAGCTAAATTAGGTCTATGGTATCCACTGTGCATTGTCATTCATTTTACTGTTTTGGTGCAGTGAATATGGTTAACTTTTTGTCTTGTGGGGTGTGGTGGGCATGTTCAGTGGTAAAAATAATGCATTTCATTTTGTACAAGC
The DNA here is from genome assembly GCF_019279795.1 of Protopterus annectens. Lineage (NCBI taxonomy): Eukaryota > Metazoa > Chordata > Ceratodontiformes > Protopteridae > Protopterus > Protopterus annectens. The sequence goes on along the minus strand of NC_056734.1, from coordinate 593,750,464 downwards.
TGTGTTAATGTTAGTCTTCAATGGCCCATTACCTCATTTACTATTTGACCTTAAACTGTTTGTAAACTCTTTTTGCTCCATTCCTCTATTTCGCATGCCAATGTTTTTCGAGCCAGTTCTTTCACATGCCAATGTTTTTATGCCAATGTTTTTCAAGCCAGCTCTTTCATGTGCCAATGTTTTTCAAGACAGTTCTTCATGTGCCAATGTTTTTCAAGACAGTTCAGTTCTTTCACATGCCAATGTTTTTCAAGCCAGTTCTTTAAATACACTTTTAAAAGTGATTTATTTTCTTTGTTTAGCATTAATTTGTACTAGGGTATGTAGTTTTGTGTTCTTTGCTTTAGCTTTAATTGACAGTCTTAATTTTATACTTGGCTTGTATGTGGTATGTAGATTTTAAGTTTTCTTTCTGAATAGCAATGGATGGTTTATGAATTTTACTTTTAAATAAACAAGTGTCTGTTTAATGAGTAGTGTGTTTTAATTCCTTTAAAGTTTATTGTTACAACCGATTAGTGTGTGTGCAGTAATAGTTCACTTCATTTAAATGGTTTGAGTTTTCAGTATGCTGTAATGTCACAATGTTGCATCCATAACTAATACTGCATCTCCTTTAACAACTCTGGTTGACCACACCCCCATGTCCCACTTTGCCCTTGTTAAAAGGTGGCAACCCTGCAGGTATTATTGCAACTGACTTAAATTATCAACTAGCTTACTTTATGAAAACTAAGGGAAATTTAAATGAGCTATTAAGCCATTAAAGCATCACACCACAGTGCTGAATAGGCTTGGAGACACTAGGTTTGGAAATAAAAGCCTTTGCTCATTAGCTCAGTGAAAAGAGGGGAAGCCCCAGGCACTGCCATAAACATTTAGATGCGTACTGTAGTTATCTATGCTAAATTCTTTTCTTAGCTTCAAAGGGGAATAATGTGAGAACCTAGAGTCAGGAGACCAGATGAGGTCATTCTGCCAGCCCTCTTGGAAATTGTATTTTAGATATTAAAAAGAGAAATCTCAAGAGTACTGAGTATTCTGTTTGGGGAACCATACTAAAAAGACAGTCACCCACAGCATCTTGCCTTGTGGTAGTAAATAACTTAACTAGGGAACAGAAATTCTTTTACATTAGGTCAGGAATATAGTAAAACTTAGTTTAGAGAGTGTTTTTCATTATTTGTATAAGTCTGCCCATATTTCAATTTCAATATTTTCTGTGATTTTAACTCTGATTTACTGTAAATATATGTTCAATATTTTCATGTTCTTTTATTATTTATTACATATATTTAAACTTTTATTGTGGCTGGTCCTTGTAGAAAGTATATAACCTTTGAGAATACTTATATTTATTTGGTGACACTGTGTGGGGCACGTCAGAAGGCCTAGCTGTCTTAGTCAACACTATCAATTGTATTAGTATTAACATTGCACAATATAATTGGATTCCCTTTGTGAAAAACTTATAGTAACGGACTGGTTGGTGGCAATGACTCTACCTTATAGTCTGGGCAAAGGTGGGACAATGAGTAATCTGTGCCAGCCTTTCACAGGTGTGTGTGTGTGTGTGTGTGTGTGTGTGTGTGTGTGTGTGTGTGTGTGTGTGTGTGTGTGTGTGTGTGTGTGTGCGTGTGTGTGTGTTTGTGTAAATTAAATCTTAAAGAGTGTGTGTGTCAGCTACTTGGGGCAGGGACATGAAGCACTGGGTTCACAGAGAGGGTGCTGGAAGACTTGGTTTGGACAATCGACTGAGGACCTAACCCTAAAGCTGTACTGGTGGGGAGTTTAATTGGGGACCTAGAGGGAGACAGATATACAGACATCCAAACCCCGGGCTGAGTGTGTTCCCTGTGTGCTCTTAAGGGAAACTGTACTGATTCAGAGAGGTCTGCATCTGGAAATAGTGAGTGTATCAATTTGTATTCCAAGTGCATGTCCCTCTCCAGTGTCAGTGGTAAGGATTCAGGATCCTTGATTACTAGTTCTGTGTGAGGATGTCACATATTGGTGGCAGTGGTGGCCATCACTCTCACCAACATAGATGAGGGTTGCAACGCCCCTCTCCCCTGTGTCACATCCTCACGAGTGAGGTCAGATCACAAAGCTATCTCATTTGAAGTAAATATCAACCAAGAAAATCCAGCTAAACCAGAAACAGGAACTATTCAAAGGCAAAATTCATCCTATTAAATGACAGTTTGTCAAAATTCAAGGCTCCCCTAACCCCGTGATACAGCTATCTATGCAAAATTATTTACAGAGTCCCTACACACACATGTGAATGGCTGTACAGAGGCTGATATACCTACCAGAAATAAACCCATAACAAACACTAAAAACAAACTAACTGGTAGAATCCTCACCTAAGCAGAGTATATAATAAAATAAAAGAAGAAAACTCATCCTCAAAATCAGGAAGAGCAACTCCCTTAAAGACAATTGGTCTCTTATACAATTAAACAAGAAACTAAGAGGTCTAGTTAAGTCCAATAAGGCCAAGTATGAGGTCAGGATAGCCTTGCAGGCTAAGGACAATCACAAGGCCTTCTTCAGCTTTGGCCAGAACCTTAAAGATAACAAACAGCAGTGTGCTGAACAGCTGGTGAACGGTACCACCGACATCCTGTAATTTGAAGCATCTCATATGACCTGACGGGCCCCACTCATTTCTGGCCAAGAAATTAATGGTTTAAAATTAGTAAGCTAACATAACAGATTAAACACACTACCACTATATTCCCTTTTGCGCAGGCTCTGCCATTTCTAATCCAATAAATGGCTGGTTTACAGTCAATAAGCTAAAATAGTAGATTGAACACACTCTCACTATATTCTCTTTCATACTGGCTCCTTCATTTGGTTCTAGATCTTTCTTCTGAACCATGAAAGACCACCCTGCCTGATATTTCACAGGTGCACAAAACAGACAGCACCATAAATTTCTGTACAAAAGACTTTACCCTTCACTGTTACATGAAAAGAACATGCTAGCAAAACACAGTCTAGCCCAAGAAATGCCCTATTTATGGGATAAATGTCTACCATGTGTTGAGCAGTGCAACTCATTAGCACCACTCTAGATAACTGGAGGAACAATTGCACATTCACCCTGGCTGTACATAGGATAGTGCTCCCCAGTTATGGAACTTCACTCATCCAATGTTTCTTGGGCTTACATGGCTAGGCTTCTCAGTGATATTCTGGACTGCTTGCTTAAAATATACCTATCAGCCTAGTACATACAGCAAGTACCCAGCAAATGTCCATTATGCATACATCTAGAGTATATACATGGGCAAGATCAGTAGTTAATGAATTATTTCATTATCTGTAGGGTTATCCAGTGAGTGAGTATTTAACCATAAACAGAAGCAAAGTCAAGTGTCAAGCAGGAAATCTAACTGCAGTACAGCATTATAGTGCTTGAAAGTAGCCCATGCACTACTTAAGGTGAAACAGGCTGACCCTTCAGCCAAAGGTAATTGATAACTTTCTAGTTCAAAATCCCTAGACCAGCAGAAGCAAATATCACAGTATTGAAAGACTACAAATGTACACACTTCCTACTATTCTATGATGAAGTCTCAAAGTTTAAATATAACTCTTAGTCCCCCAAAAGGAGTTTGAGTCCCACCTAGATAATTATAAAGTTGTCGATCCCTACCGAAACTAAACAACATGGGAAGGGTAAGAGCAAACCAGCCTGGTGGTCCACATGCATACATAAACTTTATGCTACAAGGAAAAGGCTCAGCAGAATTTACAGCAAAACTGAAGACCCACAGGACAAGGGCAACATCAAAAGGGTATCCAAGGTACTTAAAATGTCACCAGGAAAACAAAGGCCTTCCATGAACTTAGACATATATCAGAAACTAGGAAAAATTATAAATTATTTTTTACTTACATCAGTAAATTAGGAAGTAACACCAAACATTGCTCTGAATTTGTTCATAATGGGACTATTATTCTGATCCAGTGAATACTGCAAATGTATTAGCAAACAGGGTCAGTTCATATTTCACCACACAGACACCTACACAAAACTCATATATACCCATGGATCTCAAACCCCCTAGTGTTACCAAAAAACACCTTTTAAAGGTACTCTCCTGTGTCCTTCCTTACATCAAAATGATACTTTACACAGTTTTTTTCACCTCTTGAAAGGCAATTAAAGTATTTGGGTTCTACAACTTTCCTATAAATCCAACTTCCAAAACAATGCTATTTGTTAGAGCAAAGGCAAAGTAAACTCAAAGATAATTTCTATGCTACCTCATAATAGTCAAAGACTTATTTGCACTTTTTTCCTCAAATTTATGATCAACATCAGAAACCATCTCAAAAGCTAAGATATGTAGTTCTGGCTAAATTACTGCATTGTCTCTGAAACAAGGTGGTAGAGTTCTTGGAACACCCTCTCTACCAGGTGTACAGATGGATAGATACATCAATGCATACACACATAAAGTTTACAAAACATGTAGGGGAGCATGTCTGTCAACATAAGACCAGGCTAAGGTTTGGGATAAGTGATGAAAGTGAGTAGGAATGCACAGGAGCAAACTTTGTGTGTTTCTTTTAAAACACCAATAAAATCCTGTACTACTTTAATTACATGGAGTTGAACTGAAATTCACTATACTACATAGAATAACCTTCCCTAGTTAATTTTAACAACTGACTTAGTTTCTGCTGTCACTACAGGGGAATCCAATAGAATAACCTTCCCTAGTTGATTTTAACAACTGACTTAGTTTATGCTGTCACTCCAGGGGAATCCAATATTATATGTCATAACTGATGGCTCAATAAAGATGTTTCTTGTTAAAAATGCAAGAATTGAATAATTTATGTACTGTTGCTTAGGTTATGTGATGTATAGCAATATATGTGAAGTATAATGTTTGTAAATGTGAACTTGTTAATACAGTTTGATTACTTTTATATAAATATAAATTTGCCAATGTCAAAAGTGATAATTCAATAAGGTTGTTTAAAAAAAAACATGGGAGGACATGGTTAACAAACCATGTTGCTTTACCAAGACTGGTCTGCACCCATCCACTCTGGGCTTTCAGATATTGGCTAAAACTTTATTCATGTCATAGAACATTTTTAAGGCAATGAAAAAACAACAAAACTACCAACATAGCAAAAAAAAAAAAAAACTCAGTGCTTGGAACCTAAACAAGAACCTCTATGTGCTACAAGCTGTCATCACTCTGGAGAATATGCACATCTGTGTTGTCAGTGTAACTTCTTTTAAAGCTGCAAAGAGTACCTTTCACATATTTAGACCAGAAACATCACAGATTGCTAAAGATGGAGGTGTCTCATTCTACATTAGCAACAAATACAACTCCAGGTCGATTAAATATGATGCCTGGGAGTTCATCTGTGCCCAAGTCTCCATAGACAAGATTATTTACCATGTCCTAGGCAGCTACAGGATACTCTCTATGACTCATGACGTTCACAACTCTTACCTAGACCAACTAGATGTGCTCACCATCCAACCAAATATTCTATTCATTGAAGACCTTAAATTCCTCTCTATAGACTGGGAAACATACAATGTTTCTAACTTACAGGCACAGTGTTTCCTAGCTTTATCAATAAAAACACCCTGGACCATATGGTGTATGTTTCATCCAGAGGATCAAACACACTGGACCTAGTATTCACCAATATGGGAGAGCATTTCACAACCCCATGCCGCATCCTCATTGGGAGGTCAGAACAGAAATCAATCTCCATGGAAATAAAAATCAGCCTGGAAAACCCAGCTAAACCTGCAACAGATAGGAACTATTCTAAAGCAAACTACATCCTATTAAGTGACAGTTTATCAAAACTCACAACTCCCCCAAACCCTGAA